>NC_066332.1:6496580-6815810 GCF_022539315.1 Serinus canaria | reverse complement strand
TATATTCTCTGCCATCCTGGATGCATGCCAGTAAAAGTCCTAAACCTTCCTTCCTAGCATCTGTGTATAATATAAAGGGTCATTTATAATCTCTGTCAGCCATGATGGGGCCTTTCATCACGTTGTCTGAAGCCTGCTTGCATTCTGGAGGCTGTTCTTCTGACTTTTGGCTTGCAAAGAGAAGTCTTGGGATGGTTTTGTCTGTCTGTCTTCTTTCTGTTGTAATCACTGTGCTATTTTATCTGCCCTGAGTTCCAAGCTGGATGTCCTAATGCATCCTTGACCAGCTGTGTTCCTGTTTTTGTCTCACCTTCCTGTGTGCCACAGTAAAAACCCCTAAAAGTTGTATTTGTAGGAAAATTATGCTATTTATGGGAAGCCAAGAGTGTGATGTACCTTTCACTCCTGGCTGTGGGTACCTTTGTAACCAAACCCTCTCTTTTGCTGGTAAAGAGAGAAGTTGGAGAAATCTGTGTTCACATTTGACTAGCTGAGTATCTTTGGGGTCTGCCCCCTTTTTTTCATGCCCACACTTGTGTTTCTGCTTTGGAGATGAGGTGGTAAGTGTGGTCCTTTATCACTGTCACTGCTCTCTCTGTGCCCCTGCTCAGGAAAGTGAAAGGTTGTCCCTGGATTAGAGTGAAGGATCTGTTACCCTGCTAGGAGCTGCCAGTCATGTTCAGCCTGGTGGCTTCAGGCAAGGGAGGCAATGCATGGAGAGCCTCGAGGAGCTTCTCACTTCCTGTAGTGATTGATGAGGAGCACTGAGGGAGCTGGGGGTGCTCACCCTGGAGAAAAGGAGACTCAGAGGTGATCTCATCACTCTACAACTCCCTGAGAGGTGCCTGTGCTCTGGTGGGTCTGGGCTCTGTCTCCAGGCAGCACTGACAGACCCAGAGCACACAGCCTCAGGCTGTACCAAGGGAAATACAAGCTGGATATTAGGAAAAAGTTTTTAATGGAAAGAATGATAAAGTTCTGGAATGGCTGCCCGGGGAGGTGGTGGAGTCCCCATCCCTGGGTGTGTTTAACAAAGCCTGGATGTGGCACTGGGTGCCAGGGTTTAGCTGAGGGGTTGGGGCTGGGCTGGAGTCGATGATCTTGAAGGTCTTTTCCAACCTGGTCATTCTGTGAATTCTGTGAATGCAGGGCTGTGATTTTCCCAACCCCTCTTGTTCTCACCCTTTCTCCTGGCTGCTTTTCCTTCTGTGCTCAACTGGCTGTCCCCATGGCATGAGGAGATATCACCCCTGTCTGGACAAACCCCATGACTAAGGCTTGGAGAGACCAAATGGCTGATTGCACCAAGTGTGCAAGTGAAAGATAAAAGAAAACTTTGAATTATCACATTTTCAGCCTTTAGCTCCTGTTGTTTCTCCTGGTCCTGCTCCCTAAACTTTGTGTGAAAGTTCTGTTGAGCCTGTTAAAGAAACTGATGTCATCATGTGACCTGAAGCTTCATTAACTTTATCTTTTCCCCCCTTGTTTTGATGCTGCAGATGTCAGTAGAGACATTTGGCTACTCCAGTGCCTGATCCCTACTTACACAGCACAGATCCCTGACAAATCTGAGATAAGTGGCTCTGAAAGATCTCCCTGCCCACCTGGGGTCACCCAGGTGTGCCCACAGTGCACCCTCCCTGCTGAGGAATGCAGGGTGGTTCTGGTGAGCAGGAGCAGTGTCTCAGGGAAAGCTGCAAGCTGAGCCCTGTCCCTGCTGCTGGGCTCGTGGCAGTGGCACAGAGCCACCCCTCCCTGGGTGTCCCAGCCTTCCTGGCCGGCTGTAGCCCAAGGGTCAGCGAGCAGCCCGCTGGCCCCATGTGGTGCTGGCATCTGTGCCTCCTATTCATGGAAATGGGAGCTAGCCAGAGAGCAGGGATTCCTGTGGAGATGGGAGGGGAATGCAAAAAGGGGGGAAAAAAAGCAACAAATGCTGTAAATGGGGAATGCTGTTCTGGGGAAATCAAACTGACAGAGAGGATGTGGTTTAGGGAAGGAGAAGGGGATGTGCAGGTGCATTTCCACTTTGAGTTTTGGTGTGCAAGGTTGGGGAGTCACTGTGGTGCTTGAAGGGATCAGCTCTATTGAGGGTTCGTGCTTTAAGATAGATGAGGAGCCAGGACTCTGGCTCTGGTTCAGCAGGGAGTGCTTACACAAGCACTGGGTGTGTTTTGGAGCACAAGCTGGTGTCTCCATGTCCCACAGTGACCTCAGTTCTGATCCCCAGTCGGTAGGAAAATGACTCTGAAACCTGTTAACTACACTGATGTATAAAAGCATCACAAAACATTCCACACCAAAATATTCTCAAAAAAAAGTGAGCCAGTATTTGGCAAAATGAGCAAGCTTGCAAGGGGGAATTTTTTGTGTCGCCTCAAGCATGTCACTGGAACCTTAAACTTTTATTTTTCTAGAGAGGGTCCCTGAAGGATCTTTAGGTCCAAATTCCCTGTGCTGACACTGCAGTTCCTTCTGTCTCATACACCTTGCAGTGAGGGGTCTGTCTCTCTCTTGAGACAGTGTGAGACACTCATCCCTCCCTCCCCTGCATTTTCCCTGCCCATTTTTAGGCAGTAACCTCAGCAGGACAACAACAGGACTTGTTCAGCCCTCAGCTTGTTCAAGCCCTGCTGACAGAGAACTCCACCACACCAAAAAGCAGAATTTTCCTACTCTGCTGTTGTTCAGAATGGTGGGAGGCTGGGGAGTGATACCATAACAAGCAGAATGGAATTAAGACCAGTACAATGGGAGCTGACTATCAGGAGATTTGGAACATGTCTTTTTTTTCCCCAAGTCCTATTGTTTCTGATAAGTCACAGAACTAAATTATGCACTGTAAAACTCTGGCCTCTGACAACCAAGCAAGAGGCATTACTGGATCTGTGGTTCAGGTTGGCAGGAGCTGGGAATCTTTCTAAAACTCTTGGAAGGAGAGGGTGGGGTGAGAAGTGAAGACTGCAAGTCAGCCTGGCTATGGCTGGCAGAAGAAACCACCCCACCCCCAGATTCTTGGTCTGTTTTCCTGCAGTCTGGTGTGGGTTGGTTCCCTGCTTGTCTCACTGGGGCTCACTAACATGTGTCCTCTCTCTCTGCAGGCACTGGTGTCACTACACAGTCACAAGGACAGTCTCCTGCCAGGTGCAGAACGGGTCAGAAACGGTGATCCAGAGAGTTTATCAGAGCTGCCGCTGGCCAGGACCTTGTGCCAACTTAGTCAGGTAAAAATCCTCATGTCTCATGCTGCCCAAGCCTCCTGCCCTTCCTCTTGGGTTGGCTGGCTGGTGAGGGCTGCAGAGAGGGCTTAGGGTCAGGTGGGATGTGTAGGGGGTACAGTGTGGGTAAATGAAGGTGGTATAGAAGGTGATCTTATCCCCCAATGAGTTGCAGCTGGACCAATTACTAAAGATCAGAAGCAGGCCTGATCTTAAGAGGCCACATGTGTAGCTAATAAGAACAAGTGGTATAAAAGGTGGATTGGTGGGCTCTGGGGTCAGATGACTGCTGCAAGGACCAGGAATAGTCTGTGCTTAGAGGAGCTGCTTGTGAGAAACATTGAGAAGGCATGAAGCTCTGGCAATATGAAATCCTTGCACTGTAATGGTATTAGAACTCATGATATTTAAGGCAACAGGGATGTCCTGCTTTGGGGTGCTGTGCCTGAAGAGCACCACTGGTGATAACTGCAGGGAAATCACAGGTGAAGGTAAGTGTAGCATTGTTTCCAGTTTTAGGAGCTCCCTAAACACAGACAGGTCTAATTTAGAAAGGAGACATTGTTTATTCTGTGCAAAGTGGAGGTTCCCACAAATCAAGCACATTGAGGGGTAAAACATTACATCTTTTATACAGGAATGTTTACATGAACCCCCATAATATACATTTTCCTATTTATTTGGGTGATAGAATCTTACACAAGATGCTTGAAACACAAAGTTCTTTTCTTTCATTAAGTAATTTCTATTGTAGAAGTTATGTGACAACATCAGTTACATTTACAAAAGGGGAGAAAATTCAGCCTGGGGACAGATAGTTCAATTCAAAGCCATTAGTATTAGGACAAGTTATGTGAAACAGTTTAGCTCAGGCTGTAGTGCCAGTTTGTGCTTCTCCACATAGGAGGCTGCTGCTGGTCAGGCATGAAAGCAGATAAATGATCAGTGAGTGGATACTGGGTCAGTGGTTCTGTGGGACTTGTCGGTATCAGGTTCCCATGCTCAGGGCTGTAGTGGAAATATTGATCACATGCACTGTGATCAAGCTGTGATCAAATTCCTTACAGGCAATGGGGCAAAGGCAATGTGCCCTGTATCTTTCAGGGTAGAATTTCTTTAGACTTCCTGGATTTCAGCACCCTTTAAAGACACCTCAAAACAGAATGTTCTCTCCTTAAGAAACAGAGCTTAAAAACAACTACATGTCAAAAACTTGCCCTGAGCCTACTTTGCCTTTTGATCATTTATAGTCTGGGAACCTACATGTAAGAAGGAAAAAAAAAGTGTGAAATAGCTGTCCCCAGCTACCACCTTTCAGTAAAATGTCTGCATTGTTGTGCTTTGCCTTCTCTGAAAAGCATTCTCAGAGCAGAATAGTGCTACCCACCCAGCTGGGAATTGGGGCAAAAAACCCATTGTGCTCTGAATTTGCACCTAGCTTCTAAAACAATTTCCCAAGTAGACAAGCCATAACTTAGCTCACAGAGCTTGGTCATTTTATTGTTATTGTTACCAATTCACCCAGAGGGCACTGGCTGAGGTCCTCCTGTAGTTGATAACCTGGCCAGAAGGTGACTGCAGGCTGAGCCCCACCTCCCTGTTCTTGTGACACTTCATCTAGAATTCACATCTTGCATGGGGCAGTTCCCATTGTTGGTTCTCCAGTTTCCACTTGGCCAGTGGTCAGTCTCAGTTTTTTTACTTGTAATATATCTGCTTTGGTGTCTCTTTTGTCTTTATGCAAGGCTGTGGTTGAAACACTTCATATTTTACACTGTCATGGCCAAACTTCTGTTGAAGCTTTTTAATTTCCCAGGCTTTTTTAGGCACATAATTGTCATTAGAAACTTGTGAGCTTTCACCTTGTCTCCTAAACTTGCCAAAAATCTTACTTATTTTTCGTTAGTAACACAACTGGAATTTCATAAGAACCAAACATTTGATCATGTTATTAGTAAAAATTCTTTTTGTGGGCCCCTGCAGTTGATTGATGCCATTGATTCTTACATTAACCCAGAGACTTTAGGAGTAGTGTGTGCTGTTGTGACATTGTTCATGGAACATTTTCAGTTTCAAATGTAGTTTGGTTTGTTTGTCTGATGAGTCCAATTGTTTGGAGACAATGCAGAGCAGCAGAAGACATCTCAATTTTTCTTTCTGTGTGAAAATATCATGGAAAGAAGCTGGGGTTATTAAATATGCAAGATCTCAGCTGCTGAAAGCTCAGCTAACAGGAGCTGCATTTTTGGAAGATGATCACTATGGAGAAACCTTTCTGAAGAGATGGGAAGACAGCAATGCTCTGTTCCCTTTGGGCTGGGAGGAAATGCAGGACAAGAGGATGGAACATTTCCAGGGAAATGCCTGTATGCCTCTAGGCACATATTGCATGACATTCTTGCATAAAGTAGAGAAAGACCCTGCACCTCTTTCCCAAGGATCTCTCAGAGCTGCTGACAAAATGCTGGAACTCATCCACTTATCATCAGAAGTAAAACAGGTCCTTGATAGTTTCCCCTACTGCCACTGTCTGAAAGGGAGAGCCCCAAGAAAGAGTAACAAAGGTGGGATCTGAGAGTTGAATGGGCTGTTGGATGTTATCCCCAGCCAAGACATCTTTTATAAGTGGTTGTTTGTTTCCAGCAATGCACCTGACTTTGATAAGAGAATGAAAACAGCTGCTGAAAATGATGATTCTTGTGATGTGTGACTGCTGTGGGCAATGTTTGGTACCCTGAGCCAGGTTGTGTGACAGAGGTGTTGTTTTCTGAACACACAGCAGCCTAGCACTGTTTTGTTGCCAGCCCATAGGGATGCTTGAAATGGTTTTATTTTTTTCTTGGAGTCAAGCTGAAGTTCTAAAACGACTTTTTTAAAGAAATAAACAACTTTTCCCTCCTCTCTCAACAAAATGAGTATTGTCTTTTTAGGAAACACCAATCTCTCTCCTAATTCAGGTAAACCCCATCTCCTGTTTTGAGATGAAAACTCCTCATGCATAAAGGACAGAAATAAGGAAAACAGTTCCCAAGGCAGTGTAGTGCCTTTCCTGTTAAGAAACTGGCTTTGAAGGGGCTTGTAAGAGTTTATCAGCCACCAAGCTGTACAGCTTCCCTTGACAGGTCTCTGAAAATCCCTGCAGAAGATGAACAGAGCACAACACAAAGCCTGGCTGCCCTACTTGTTTTTGTCTCCTCCTTACCTTGTCTATCTTTTTGGGATTTCTGGAAGTCTGGCTTCAGGCAAGGTCAGGCTCATTCCAGGTCTGGTAGTGGCTGAAAATGTTCTTGCTCTCTATATCCCTGCAGTTGTTCAGGTAATATAAATATATCTGCTTTTCTTTTCCAAAAAAGTAAATTTAAAGTGTCTTTTGGCTTTCTCCTGTTCTTCTACAGGGAGGTTTGTGGTGCCTGAGCATGAATTGAAGGGCACAGAGTGTTCTGTGTGACTGTAAGCAATGCAACATGTCAGCAAGCCATTGGCACCGTTTTGCCTTTATAGTGTTTCTCCCAGCTGTGATTTGAAACAAACTGTTTTCATCTCCTTGTTTACAGGAGTCAGCCATATCTGGGAGAGCTTTCCTTCTGCCAGCACCCCTTATCAGGCTGCTCACTAGCAAAAGGGCTGTCAGCCAAGGAAAAAGGCATCTCTCAGACTCGTGGTGACAGCTGAGAGGGGCTCTCTGCTACAGAGACTCCGCTTTCGAGCAGACATCGCTGGGGCCAGACAGGATTTAATCCCTTTCCTGTCTCCCATTCATTCCTGTTGGGTTTCTTTCTCGTACTGCACAAACTGCAGCTCAGGGTCAAACCTTTGGCAGAGGAGGATCTGTGAGATCCCAGCCTTGCAGCCCTGGCTGTGAGATGTCCTTGCTGTCCATTCACTTGCTCCTGGGAAGCTGCTTTAAGCAGGAGTGTTGTCATCTTGGCTGGGCTGGGATGAGCTGCTCTCTTCTTGCCCTCTGCCCCAGGCTCTTTATTTAGCTTGGGTGCTGAGTTGCTCTGGAGCAGTCTTGGCTGGAGGGTTTCCCTCAAGAGATCTGTTCTTGAGCTCTCTCCATTTGTGCAGTGAAGGCTTCAGCTCCTGTGTTCCACAGGCTGTGCCCTTGCCATGTCACACTCCTGCTGCACGGGCAGCTCTGCAGCAGCCTGGCTGAATGCTTCAAACTCATGTACCATCTGTCTGTCTGAAGGAAGGGACAAAGTCCCTACCTTGGGGTGTCAATGGGAGCCTAATCTCTGGTTCTCTGCAGCCTGGATGGTTGTCCCCTGGTAAACCCAGGCATCCAAACTGTAACCCTTCTCCTCAGCAATCCTTTTGCTGCAGCAGCTGCAGGGTGATGCCAAGTCCTGCCCTGCTTGGGACACTGCACTCCTCAAGGCTCACTCAGAAGGGTGGTCTTGAAAGCCAGGCAAGGATTTGAGACCTACATTCAGTTGTTGGAGCTTTTGTGACCTCCTGTGCCTTCAGACCAGCAATGCCACCTCACCTGTAAGATGAAAACAGAGCTGCTTTTGTCTTACTGGTTTATAACACAATAGGGCAGCTTCTTGCTATACTCTAGTTGGCTAAAATAAGCCTAATTTTGATTAGAATATTTGTGTATGATTGTTGTGGCCAGTAAAGTAGTGTCTTGGGAAGTAAATGGATGGGATGAGTGCCTTGGCAGATCATGTGCTGTTACAGCCTTAGGAAGACAAACACTTTCTGCTTCAAACTGTTGGTGCCTTGAAAATCCCCATCTTCTCTGGAAAATCCCCATCTCATCTCTGGAAATGTTCTTCATTTGTGGTGGGATATTCCAGCTCCCATCCTACTTGTCCCAACCTTGAAAATGAATGCTCCCAGAAAGGCTGAGTGAGTTTTTATTATGCTTTGCTGGACTCTGGTCACAGAGTGTCTCACTTCAGCTTTTGAGTCTCCTGTCTCTGCAGCATTTTCTGCCTTCAGAGACTTTGAAGATTTTCCAGGAAACCCACAGGTGCTTGTACAGGGATGGGTTTACCTGGTCTCTTACTTTGATAAGAGTCATTGAAACTCCAAACATTAAGTTATTCATCTGTTGGCTTTAAACTTCACTCAGAGATGGCAGGAAGAGAGTTCTTGCAGCATAGCAAATCTGGGCTGTGATGCCCGTTCCAGCTGCCTGTCACTGCCTGTTCTTTTATTTCAGTATTGTAGCTGGTTTGGCTTATCACAAATACTCTGTGCATTTCATGTAAGCAGGCTACACATCTTGCATGGATCATTCTTGTTTGGTGTTTTTGAATGCTGGGTTTTCTTTCTTTTTTTTTTTTTTTTTTCCTTTTCATTTAAATTGAACACATTACTGCTCCCGGCGGGATTTTACAAGCTAGTTTGTAGAATAACAAAGAAGGAATTCTGCAGGCTCATCCAATTTGGTCTTCTGTGCTTTTGAAAACTTTGTTGCTACAGGGTCAGTAGGAGAAGTTGGGGATCTGTCACCCAGGAGATTGGCCTGTAGATGATGTTTCCCCTCAGTTTCAGAACTAGTAATGCCACAGGGAAATCCTTCTCTCTTTCTTGCTTTCCAGTCAATTGAATAATAAATCCCAGAGCTTATTCCAGTGCATTAGGATTGCTATTTGAAGTCCTGTTACACATAAACTCTTTTATGTGTTTAATTCCCTTACAACTCCACATCTTGGAGAGAAATGTGCTTGGAAAAAGGCATCTGCTCTCTGAAGCACACATGGGCTCTAAATGCAGGATGAGCAGTGCTCCCACAGCAGGACAGACAGAGGCTCTAGGTGTGGAGGATTAGAGCTGTAGCACAAAGAGGCATTCTCAGCTTTGAACAATGGTTGTGTGGTGCTGCCTGGGCACAGGTGGAGGGTCACCTGTTCCAGGGGTTTTGCTCAGGCTGCTGATTGAGGCCTTTTGATCTTGCCCAGACATTCTCTGAGCACTCCTCCTCCCTGCTGCAGTGCTGTTCTGCAATAGCACTGACATCTGATTGTTAATAAAGGCAGGAGCTGATGATTACTCTGTGGTGGCATAGAAACATCTGGCTTTGTGTCCTTGGCCTTTTTTCTTGGGACTGAGAGACTGTCAGTATTGCTGTGGACAGCAGGGCATGGCAGGTAGATAAGTTTGTTTCCTGGGTTTAGTTTTTTGCTAAGTTGTTTGAATCAGGTGTGTTCAGAGCTAAACAAAGCCTTCTTATTGGCAAAGGCAGGAGACACAATGAGCTCCAACACTCCTGCAGCTGCAGATTGGTTGTTTTTTTTGTTTAATCTGGTATCTGCAGGAGCATGTTTGGAGCTCCCCTGGTTACCTTGTTCCCTGGGGAACTGCTGTGTTTGTGGTAGGAAAGCTGGAAGAGCTGGGGCTGCAGGAAAAAAGAGCACAGCTCTGATTCACAGTGATGGTCTCTGCCATGCCTGTGAGTGCAAATGTGATGGCAAAGGTGCTTCTTGTCCCTGCATCAGCTGTGGCACTGGTTTGAGGTGAAGTTGTCATGTCTGTGTCACATAGAGAAAGTGCCTGGTTTAATCAGTGTCTGGTAGGCTTTGAGAGGATGTTTAGGATGGTCTGTGTGGGCATGGTGGTGTTGGGAACCAAATATATATTTGATAGCTTCTCTGAGCTCCTAAGCTCCCTTCTTTCCAAGTATTTTGAGATATACTTAACTTGATGGATTTGAAATCTGAGTTCAGAACACTCTGATTTTCTGTGGGGAGTTGCAGGGTTTTGGCATGTCTGTAAATCAGAGAGAGCATTGGTACCAAGGGTTAGAGGAACTATCCAAACTATGTCCTGAATGCCTTTTGATGCACTTGTTGAAAAGAAGATGAAGGTCCCTGGAATAGAAGCTGGCAGTTTTATGGATGGGGTTGGACCCACTGGGTTGATACCTGACTTCAGTGCCATGAGAGAAGTAGGCAAACCAGAGCTTGGATTCCTTGGTTTCTGAGGTCTTTGCCAGTCAAAAAGGCAAATTCATTCATCTTGTGATCCTGAAACCCATCAGGAAGTGATGGTGAAACTTCCAACCTAGGGCTTGAATAAAAATCAATAGGAGCCTCTGAGGGTCACTGAGGTCTCCTTGGGCACAACCTGCAATGGCTGAATGAATCAGAGTAACAAAACCTTCTCTTGTGATGTTGAAATGAGCTTCACGCCTTCCTTTTGTGGTCTTTGTGCACAAACAGCTTTGTTTGTGAGTGTCAAAGGGCAGGGGAAATCCAGAAAGGGTGAAGGTATTTCCTGTGTGTGATAGGCTGTCCTGCTTGGGTCATGGCAGAGATCACCCTGTCTCTTTTGACCTGATTTTTGAGGCTTTGATCCAGGAATGTGGCACTCTTCCCCTTTCTTGTGTCATGTCTGCCTGTTGTGTTCAGTGACACTTCCTTGAAAACAAGGGGGACACATCCTTGTGTGCTGAGGAGTGAGACTCCTTGGCTGCCATCCCTTGGTGTGTCCTGACCTCTCCAGTACTTACAGCTGTGTACCCCCAAATCAGTTCATCAGTCAGCTCATGCTCCTTCCCCAAATCACCTCTTCCTTGGCAGTCACTTGGAGCCACAAACAAGAGACTCTGTTTCCTAAATGATAATTGCATGTGGACAAGCTCATGTAGCTCATCCTACAGGGATCAGGCAGCTCCAAGGACAGCCATGTGTTGACTCTGGTCCAGGAACAGCTGCTTGAGCTTTCTGGGCTCTTCCTTTGGGGTTGCCCCACTCCCAGAGATATTGTTGTGAAGCCTCAGCAAAATCTCTGGGAATGACTCCTGACTCTTGCAGTGGAGTAGCAGACCCTGGTAGTTTGCTCCTCCATGAAATGCTTGGGGTTCTCCTGCTGAAGGGAGCTGTGTGCTGAGCACATCCTTTGGCTCCCTGAGAAGCAGAGCAGTGCAAGGTTGTGGCTCCTCCAAACTTCTTCCCCTCTGCTTTGACAGATTTCTGTGCCAGTGTTTGTGGCTTGAGTGACATCCAAGGGAAAGGCTTCTCTATTTTGCTACCAATCCTTTTGTCTGCCTCTTGTGTTTTCCACATATTTGCATTCAGGGGCTTCTGATCTTTAACAGGTATCTTCCTTCCCTCTCCTTTTCCATATATTTTTTTCATCTCCTTCAGTTGCAAGACTACAAGTGTCAGGTGGTGGTGATGCTTTGCTAAAGGTGCTTTCTCTGCTCCCCTCCTGGAACAGGAGTCATAAATCTGTACGATGATTCTGCACCAGCAGACCTTGGTGCCATCTCACAAAATTGAGGAAAAATGAAGCTATGAAGGACAGAACAACTTCAGAACAAACTGGACTTGCAAGCTGGGCCCACTTCAGATGCCTGAGTGCACAGTGTTGAGCAGAGCTGCACATATCAGGACTCTTCCAGGGAATTCAGGGTGGGTGGTAGACTGTGACAGCTGAGCTCCACGCTTGTCATGCCCTGAGAAGTCCTCCCTCATTTGAGGATTAAACTAGAGCTACTTCCCCGACACAGAACTGCTGCCAAAATTCCAGTCTGGCTCAAGCCACTCTCCACACTTCATAATGAAGTTTGAAAGAGTTTTAACATCTTGGTGTTGGCAGAAACATGGTTTTAAAATCACGGTGTGGTTGGAGACACGCTGGCTCTGGACACTGGTAACAAGACTGGAGACTTTCATCTGAAGGTCAAATCCAGCTGTGGTGTTAGTGACAAAGTCATGAACTTCTGACTGATGCTTTGGGGCTTACATGTGGAAACGTGTCTGGAGTTCAATGCCAGGACTGGGAGCTGGGAGATCTGGGTTCAATTCCTGGCCTTTGCCAGAGCTATTCTGAGAGACCCTCAGCAAGACACTCACAGTCTTTGTGCCTTAGGTCTCTTTGTGAAAAAGCACTGAGGTCTACCTACATCAGTGTGCTCCAAGTCCTCAAACTCACATGACTGTGGACTCCTGAACACTACTGGATGCAGAAGAGCAAAGAAATAGGTGGGATGAGCTGGCTCTGTGCAGCCCATACCAGCCAAGTTCCTGGATCACAGCTGTGGGTATTACTAGGGGTTGGTGGGCTTTTTGGCAGCTCCAAGGGTGGAGGATATCATGTTCTCAGGAGACTGTGCTGCTCTCCTGTCTCTGGGTGAGGCTGTTCCCAGGGCAGGCAGCCCCGTGCTCAGGAGGAAGCTTGTGCAGCCCACCCTCTCCAGTGGCTACAGCAGAACTTAGTTTCTGTGTTGGGCAGCTGGCACAAATCATCAGCAAACAGCTTCTTGAGAAATTAACTTCCCAAAGACTCTGCTAACCACGACTGAGCTGCTCCCTTCTTTCCAAGACACACATGGGCAGCCTCTCCTGGCAAGCCTTTGTTACTGCTCTTTGGAGTAGCTACCAGCCACTGCAGTGCTGTCCTGGATGTACACCTGCCAACCCTTGAGCAGTTTTGGGTGAGATTCATGCAACCTCCAGCTCTGTTTTCCCCCTGTGCCCAGCTGAGCATATCTCTGTCTCTCCTCTGGCTCTCAGCAGAAGGAGCCTCTTCCCCAGGGACAGGGTGCTCAGGGCTTGTGTCTGCCTGGCTTGGAGAAACAAGCATAAGCTGCAGCCTGCAACACTGTAATCCCAAAGCTTCAGACTCTCCCTGTGTGTGTGCCAAATTCTTTTGGCTGTTAAATAAGGGTAGGAATTTTGAGGGGAACTTGTAGAGTACAACTTCTGTGTTTGCTTTTAGTTTCATGAATAGCAGCAGTGACTTGTTTGGCTGTATACTGGGAAAACTCAGAGTTGCCAGCTTTGACGAGCTGCTGTTTTAAAGCAAAAGTTGTCACTTATGCAACTGTCTGTTTTGTGTTGACTTCAGAATCACTGGTGCCTTGCACAGCCCTGCTGTGTCTGCAGGTCACCCTCCAGTTCCCAGAGGGGCTTGGCAGTGCCTGTGCTGTAATTGGGACCCTGGGGATGCTGTGCTGCTCACAGAGCTCCCAAACTGTCCTGCAGAACCTTGGCTGTGGTCCAGAATAGTGTGACCCTATTTCAGATGGGGGGAGAACTGAGGCACAGGTCAGGTAGCTGGGAAAAGGCTCCAGGAAGGTCCCTGATGTACTTGTCATGTTGATGTGCTGGTACATCCCAGGTCTGAGTGGTGGGGAAAGGAAGGCACCTGGGAGATGGCAAACTATTACTGCTGAGTGAGGAAAGGTATTGCCAGCCTCTGTTCAATGTCACAGAAGCCCACATAAAGGGACAATGTGGGAAACAAGTCATCACCTCTGCTACTTGCAGGGCTTTGCAGTGGTGAGATTTCCAAAGCTGCTGGTGGTACCTGCAGGAGGAGAGGTGTGGGGAAGAGCCAGTAGAGCATGAGGGCTTAAGGAGGAAAATAAAAGCTGTTAAATCCCATCCACATTCTAATAAATCCTTGTTGATGTTTTGTGTGACTCCATTTTCTGTGGCTGGGGTTGGCTGGATGCTCTGGGATATATCCAGGTGGGCAGATGTGCTGTGAATCAGCAGCAGCACCGCTGGAGCTGGGCACTGTGCTCTGCTGACTCCTTGTTTGTGTTAGTTACAGGACTCTCATCAGGCCCACGTACAAAATGTCCTACAGAACTGTGACCACGCTGGAGTGGAGGTGCTGTCCTGGCTTCACAGGGAGCAACTGTGAGGAGGGTGAGTTATCCAGCAATGCCTCTGTCCTTGTGAGCAGCAAGGATGGACTGGCTGCCTTGAGCTGGGGTTTGTTCCTTAATGTGCCCCACACCTCTTAAACGCAGGAACAAATCACCTGTTCCCTTCACACCCCATTGTTATCTGAATGTCACACACAGCTCTGAAAGGTGGTCTTGGAAAACAGATCATTCTGAATGCCTGCAAACAGGCCTGTACAGGGAGGGGGAAAGAAATGAAAAAAGAAAACGGGAATTAGGGATGACCTGTTTAGAGATGTGCTCATGCTTGGCATCCCTGGTGTGTTCAGAAAGTGTGCTTTCTTCTTTTTGTGTGTTGTCTTCTCCCTGTCCCTCTTGTCACCATAAATTGCTGTATCCAATAAAAGCTGGTCCCTGGAAGCTGCTTCTGAAAGGTCTGGACATATATAATGTGTGCTCCCAGAGAGCTTTGAATCAATACCTTTGGTTCCCCTTTCTACTTGCTCCTTGACTTATTGGTGTAACATTCATGTTCCACAGTGTGTGTGAAACCACAGATCCCTCCACTCAGAGAAAAACACAGGGCTCTTTCCAGAGCAGGAGGAAAAAGTATTTTCCTTTTTTTATCACAACAGGGCATGGTTTACATTTTCCTTCCTAACATATTCTACTTTAACTGTCACTTCTGGGGGTTTGAAACAAGTCCTGCTTCTCCACCAAGTATCAGGTTTAGGCATTGAGGTATCTGCTGAATCTGACTTGAGAGTTCACAGCTTATGAATGGGAGAAACTGAGCCTGGAGTTTTCTGTTCATTTGCATCAGGTCAACACAGCCTGTCTCTGGCTGCTGAAGGGTCAGTGGGGGTGTCCAACATCTCTGAGTCTGCTGTTTGTGCTGGTTCTCTTTGTGCTGTGATATCTTAATACCAATCACACAATTCAGGCAAAGCTCTGACGAGGAAGTTGTCTCGTTACAGTCCCAAAGAGTGATGGCTGCAGACAGCAGCTGGCTCCAGGCTGCTGAGCAAACAATAGCTTCCCCAGAAGCTCCAGAAAACCCTTACAAAGTGGCAAAACTACCCAAAGTTGCAGTCTGCAGGAGAGAGCTTTACATTTTAACATAATGCTAAAAGAAGTGAGCCTGAGAGAGAAGCTGCTTTGTGGAGCTTGAGTTTTCAGCTGTCCCTAGAAAAGGAAAGGGAGGAGGAAAAGGAGAAAAGGAAAGGGGAACTGGGGATGGTGGCAGAGCTGAGGATGTGCCTGGTGACCTGAGGAGCCCCTGTGTGCAGCCTGTTCGTGCCTGTAGGTTTGGACAGGTGTGAGTTATTGCAGCTTAGGGGTGCTGCTGGTGCAAAGGAGAGATTCCAGCTCCCCCCTGCAGTGCCAGATCTGTCTCAGCAGAGCTCAGTGGAAATAAAAAGCCAACGTGAGCTGGTTTGAGTAAGCCGGCAGCAATCTCTCAGGAGCAGGTCTGTGCAACGAGGTGACAATTTTATACAGCTACTTTGAAAGGTGGAACTGTTCTTTTGGGCTTGGATATGGTCTGTGGAGTGTGAGAAGAAAGCCAGTAGTAAGCCCTCACTTTCAAGTGTGAGATTCTTTTTACCTCTTTTTTTTTTTTTTTTTCTTCTTCTTAAAACATCTGGTGCTACTGACAGTCCCATATACTTGAATGAAAGAGGAAAATAAAAAAGACCCCTTTCTAGTGCAGCAGGGTAGGGCCACTTGGTTTTTAGTGTAAATACTGGTGTTAGTGGTCTGCATGGCCCTTCAAGCTGTCAATTTTAAAATGGAAATATTTACTTACTCCTTATGCTAATTCTTAATGTTAGTGTCACTTGGAAATCAAAGTAAAAAAGGCTAAAAATAGGCTGATTTAGGGTTTTTGGCAAGCCAATGTAAGGCCTTTTGTACTCTTTCCTTTCTGTGCTCTCCCCTACTGCAAGACTGGTTCCTCTGAGAGGGTGGGATGCTTATCTGTGTGAGTTCTTCCTGGAAACAGCAGACAAAAGGAAACAGAAAACAAAACTGAAGCAAAACAAAACCAGTGCAGTGATGAAGCCACAGTGAATTAGCAGGGCAGAACCTCAAAATGCTTTCATCTTTCTTTGGTAGTTAGATTCCTCCTCAATGTTTAATTTCACTTGTATGTGCAGCTGGTGCTTTAGAAGTTGATGTGAGGTAGGTATGGCTGGAGGCAGCCTGGACCTGCATTATTTTTAGCTTGCTTTTTTGCTGTGTTGCAAATCCTCCCATTCTCTGACAGCTGCAGTGGCTCTGAGCTTCCATGCAACATCTCCTGGTTCCAGAGACTGAAGGGAAGCTCTTTCTTTCCCAATGGGTCTTGGAACAGGGTGTGTTTCCCTCAGGGGGATGGGTTAAGCCAGCAGAGACTGGATTGATGAAGCACACAGAACAGTTCTGGGAGCTGTGTGTGCATGGGCATGGCTGATTGTGGCCTCTGCATCCTCATGATATACATCTAAGATCTATTGATCTATTTTTTAACCCCCAGTGAGCAGAGTTAATGTTTGCTCCTTTTTTGTGCTGTTTTGGAACAGTGTCTTTGGGGAACCACTGTAGCATGGATTATTTTTACTAGCTGTTCTTATACCAAGCCTTCCTTGCCCTTTTAAAACTTATTCATTTTAGCATTTTATAAGGGAAGACAGGACAGGGAGAGGGTGAACCAAGGAAAGGAGTGAAAGAATTTGAAGCCATTCAAAGGCTGTAGCTATTTCTGATACCATGACTTGTTGTGATCTCCCAAATGACAGGTCAGCTTTTCTTTTGCAAAAGCAGCAGCTCAGTGTGGGTGTCTAGCCCCAAAGTATGACAGACTCCTGATGAAACTGGCTTGCTGGAAAACTCCTTCAGTGGGAAAACTCCCCTCTGCTAGAGCAAGGTGTTAAATGTAATTAAATCATTGAAGTGTCTCTATCCTCAGCTGGTAAGTTTAGCTTGAGACAGTCACCACTTCAGTGTCACCAGCTGACAGGCACCTACATTAACACTGAAAGCTGCACAATTTTGGATTTAAATTATCCTGGGACTCTAACTCCTGCACCAAAGCTGATAAAGAGCAGCATTGTCTGGAGGAAGCCCAGCTCTAGAGGTGGATGGAGATTTTGCTCTCAGTGGGTCGATAATTTGCTGAGGTAAATTTCCAACCTGTTTCCTTTTTCAAGCTAAAACTGCCTGGGGCTTTCTCTCCTTCCTTTCCTTGCTTTCTGCTCAGTCCAAGGTATGTCACTATTTGAAGGATCTCCAGTTCCTTTACTGGTTTTGTAGAACTGTGACCTAAAATCTCCAGTTCCTTTACTGGTTTTGTAGAACTGTGACCAGCTCATTGAGTTGATAGTCAAAAACCACCAGTTGTACCAGACCTTCCCAAAGGCAAATTCCTTGGATGGAGAAAAAGACTCGATGCAAACCAGTCTGGTGAATATAACTGTCACTAGATACTAACTTTTATTTTCCAGTTTCAGGGGGTTTTTGTTTTGTTTAAAGTGGAGCCCAAGCCCAGGACAGGAAATGAATGCACTGAGCCACCCAGTCTGCTGACTGCTGATATAAAGAACATATGGATGAGGGCAGTGCAGGGGTGAAGTGGTTTAGCCCTTGCAATCATGCATCAAGCTGATTGATTTGAATCCAAGATGATGCTGACAATTTAACTCAGCCTTTTTTTTCTATATGGCTGAAAGTTCAAAGGCAAGTGCAACCTCTTGGGAGAGGAAAAGTGTCCCCAGCAAGTTCAGGGGCTCAGCACTGCTCTGGAGCTCTCCAGCCAGGCAAGGTCTTATTTTACTTTACAAATATAGCATAGCTTTCTTCCTTGTTTGTTTGTACTGCTTGAGTTTGGGACAGTAGCCAGTATCCTATTTACCCCAGAGGCAGATTGATGGTAGACAGCCTAGCTGTTTGGGCAAGAAACAGCTCCCAGAGTAACTTCAGCACCTCCAAAGTGATGCTATTATGATTCCAATCTTACTTTTTTTTTTTCTTTCCAAAGCATGCAAGTAAGATAGGAAATGTAAGCAGCCTTGTTCAAGTAATGGCTTAACTAGAGAACTTATTTTTTTTTTAATTTTTATTTTTTTAATGTATCCCCCTTCTCATTTCAGTTCTTGGAATATTCTGATCTAATAACTATTGTTTGCATCTTTCTTGTCATCTTGATATTTTTTAAACCTCTTAAGATTGCCATGTGTTTACAGTTTTCAAAGCAGCATAAGAAAATGAGGACTTTCCTCTTGGTATGATAGAGTGCAAAAACCCTTTTCATTTTTATTGCTGGTTTACAAAATTTCTTGGTCCCAGGAGGAGAGATGCAGAACAACACTGCCAGGAAAATCTTAAATGAGCAAATGCAATTATGAGACAAAATTTGATGAGACTGGGAGAAAGGACCTCAAAACAAGAGACCTGAAAGTTTGAAAACCCATTGAAGTGCTCTGAAGGGCAGGGAATTCCAAGTGGTATTAATGGGACCTCACTTCTCCAAGCCTTGTCCTTCTTCCCCCTGAACCATTGACAGAACCATCCATGATGTGAAAATGCAAGACAGAGATGAAGTAACTTCCTGTAGTATCACAGCAGTTCTCTCCAGGATTTGAGCTTGTGTGTTCTCCTTTCCTCAAGTCCCTCAGTTCCTTCCTCAGCAGAGCTTTTTGCTGCCACTGAACTTTTTAATCTTCCCTTAGAAAGTGTAAGAGAAAGCAGTGGGAGTCAGAGCCATTGCAGTGCCTGTTCCTGGTTCAGTGATGTTTGGCCACTGCAGCTGAGTCCAGCTCCTGTCACTAAACAAAAGCTTCCAGGTAAACACTGAAATTCTCCCCAAGGTGTTTATTTCAGTGCCCTGTGACTGGCTGGGCAGTTCTGTGCTGCAGATAGGGCAGACTGAGGTTCTTTCCCTTCAAGTTTGGATCTAACAGGGTTGTAGCTCTCTACTAGAGACTGGTCCAGTAATTCCTTTAGGGAAATGTGCCTTAGCTCTCATTTGAGACCTTTGTTCTCATCTTTTCATGCCGAAGTTTGTTTGTTAGATACAGTAAGTGAATGATGTGAATACATCTTATAGACTATTAAGTGGAATGGGAATTAATTATAGTTTTTTAAGTAGGAGGTAAAATGTAGTAACTATCTCTGTAAATCTACCTTCAAAAATATTTTATGAAAAAATATCAAAACCTATGAATCCCCCATGATGGAATTCGTGGCACATGGAAGTGTCTTCCTGAGCACTGATGTTTGTGATGTAGGTCCCAGGTGTTGGACAGTCCTACCCCAGTATTTTCTTCCATAGGCTACACCTCCTGCTGCTCCACTGTTCCACCTCCTGCTTGTGCTTCTGGTGGCCTCTTCAAGACAAGATCCACCAGAAGTTGCCCAAACCACCTTAAAATGTGTCACCCACTTGCTGTCTGCTCCCATCACTGTGCTGACCACTCAGCAACCTCTGGCTTCAGGCACAACTTGTGTCACCCCTGATCAAACTGATCAAATTTTCTGAGGAGTTCCTGGAGCGTGTGGTCACTGTTGGAAGCATCCACAGCCTGCTGAGAGCACTTTCTGGCATCAGCACTCTGTGACTACTTGAACAATTTCTAAATGTTCATCTTCCTTTTCAATACATAGATTAAAAAAAAAAAAATCCCTGTTAGATTTCCAAATATTTTGACACTGCATTCCAGCATCTGAGTAGTTTCATTTTTTTGGACATTTCTAATCTGAACAGGGAGAATTTTATTGAGCACCTAATGTCAAAACATCTGAAGTGCTAAATATCTGCAGATGTTATCTTAACATAAGTAGGAAAGATGTATTCTGTACCATTACACTGTCCCAAATTTTTTAGCTCCCATCAAATGACTGTGGTATGTGGAGAATCTTTTGTGTTTTCATAAGCTATTGGCTTTCCCAAACACATGGGATGCTTTCTGCTGTGTGTGTCTTAATTCACAAGTGAAGGGCCCACCTGCTTATAGTGATTGAGTTTCCTTTATGAATTTGCTTTATTTCTAATCAGGAGTGAGCATAAACTTCCCCTGGGTAGGGCTGGACAGGGCTTGAAGCAACCTGGGCTTGTGGAGAGTGTTCCTGCCCGTGGCAGGGGTGGAATGAGATGAACTTTAAGGTCCCTTCCAACCCAAACCATTCTGTGCTTGTTTCAGACTTGTATAAGCTCAGAGACTCTCTAATGGTAGATTAGTTAGATATTGAAAGTTTTGCACCCAAGGGAGCTCCTGAATTACTTTAGTATAGAACTTGGGAGGTGTGGGTTCTGAAGAGCCCATCCAACCTCTTGACATTTTCTTTCATAACCTTTACTGCCTCCTTCAACCCTGAGCTTTTAACAAGCTACTTTCTCATGCAGCTGTTCCTTCAGAGCTCTTGTTTTCCCCCAAATTATCACTTGTTTCCCATTCATCCTCCCAATGATGAAATTTTATTTGCTTGAGGCTGTTAAAATGGGAGTTGGTTTTTTCCCCCCTCTGTGAGTCTCTCATTGTTAGAGCCTTTGGGAGTTGCTGACAGTGTAGTGTCCTCTGGAAAAAGGGACATGTGACATGTTATGCTGTGAATCCTGCAAATGCAGTTAGTACCAAAGTCAGGAAAAACATTCTCCCAAAAAACTCCACCCTGTCTCTCTTTTCCACAGCCATTCCCATGGAGGTGGTGGGGAAAGGGTGGAGCTGTGTTTATACCAGAAGTTGGTGTTTTTGGAGGGAACACTCCCATTTGCATAGGGAAGAGCTAAATGAGAGGAATGGTTTCTAATTGGTGGCCACTGATCGATTTGATGCTTTGCAAGTGAATTAGAGATAATAATGGAAGAAGAATTAAACCCACCTGCTGATGGTGTTTCCAAGTTTCCTGCTGCTGCACTGACTTGTTTTTTTTTATCAGGAATAGGAAATGAGCCTTAGGCCTTTGATATGAAAATTCCACAGCTGGAAGAGGTGGCAATGAGGAGTCTCTTTCTTTCACTCACTTTGCAAGGCTATTACCCACTTAACCAGCTGGTTTGTGTTTAATTTTTGAGCACTTACGAAATTACAGCTCCCTCCCCATCACTTTTCAAGAGCTTAGTTATGAAATGTGTGGATTTAATGTTGCTGTCAAACAGTGCTGAATGGAATGGTTCCTTGAGGAAGAACTTACTGAATTTCTTGCAGGAGAATACTTGAGTGGCCTGATTTGCAGAGTGCTATTTCTTTTTAGTGCAGTAATTCATTTACTTTCAGTTATCTTTGATATCTGACTCTAGAAGCAGTGGAGACTTGTGCAGATGTGAATGTTGGGGAGGATAAGGGAAAAAATGAGGGACAAAGTTCCAGGCTTTCAGGACTTTCACCTAGGTGTGACTTTGTGTTCAGAATCCTGCTGCCATCTCTTTTTTCTGTCTTGTCAAATACTGGGGGAGAGACAGGAACATAATTTGCACCACACAAATTCTAAGAGACCTGTGCAGAACTTATCAAATAATGAGTTGTCACTTTGTGTGAGTGATGGAGAAATAGCTTCCACTCCTGAGATTCAAAGACATGAGAATAAAGGAAGATCCTGAAGATGAGAGACTTCATCACCAGCTTTCCACAGAGAGCAGATGGACAGGCCAAGGTACTCTGGCAAAAAGTTTTTTAATAAGTTTAAGCCAAGCTGTTGACAGTGCATGTGTGAGTGGCAAGATGTGTCTGAGGGGGTGTGAGACGAAGGGGAGAGGCTGAAGGAGGACATAGAGACATGGGGTAGTGCAGTTGGTAGCAAGCTGAACTGGAGCCAAGATTTGGGGGTGAAGCAGATGGGCACATTCCTATTTATATCTTAGGGACTCTTGCCTTTCCCCCCTTTTTTTTTACATAGTTTTTTCATTAAGTTAATGTGATTGGTGCAGTAACACTTGTGTTTTCTGTGGTAACTAATTCCAGTTGTGGGCTGCTCAAAAACATCAACACAAGGAGGGTATATGCAAGGGCAGGATGTGAGCAGGGTAAGCTTCATCCACACAAACTTTCTTCAGGAAGAAGAGATTTACTAGGTACCTAAATCCCCATTACAACTACCCTGGGATGCTTTGCCATGTGGAAAGGAGATTGCAAGGAATTGGGATCCAGGTAAAATTTGGATTGCAAGCCCAGGAGTAGGAACAAAGATGGATTTTCCAGAGAAGTTTGAGGTTGGTTTCATGTTTTGTAGACTTCAAGGTGAAAGCAAGAGGTAAGCATTGAATTCCCATGTTGCTGAATCCTAGACTTTATTCTTACTCCATTCCTTGTTATCAAGTGGGGAACCAAAAGTGTTCCTCCAAATAATGATTTGTGCTGGAGTTTAAGTTCAGTTTAACATGAAGTGCTAGGCAAAATCATGTTCCATGCATTTCTGTCTTGTCTCCTCTACGTGAGTCCCTCAGAAGGACAAAGGCAGCAAAGTTAGTACAGCTTCATTTGGCAAGCTACAGAAATGTGCAACTGAAAACCACACAGCTCACTCAAAAAAACCTCTATGCTGTCATTAGTGAGGGCTCAGACTGTGCCTGTTTGGGCAGAGGTGGCAAATGGAGCAGTCCCAGGGACTGTGCTCAGCCCAGCACAGCTTGTTATTCCATTTCCCAGTTAGTGTAGGAATGGAGAGCCCTCCCTAATCAGATCTGTGTGTTGGAGGCTGGGCAGTACTTGGGAATATGTGATAGACTAGGATTAAATGCTGTTAAATCTTGATTGAGTTGTAGAGTTGGGCAAGAATCCATGAAGTGAGATTCAATCAAGGACAGCCACAGAAGTGGGAATAATTAAATGGACAGATTTAAATAAGGGATTCTGAAGGTAGTGGGATCCCAGGGTGGAATGGAGTTTGTGGAAGATATCAGAATGAAGTGTTGCTCTAAAGCCAGGAGAAGAAATGCCATGTTGGAGTTTGATGCTACAGATACTCTGAGCAGGTGTAACATTTACTACTAAATAATCCATGGCACTGCCTGACACACAAGTAAAACTTTCGTGGTCTGTGGTACCTGCATGTGTTTGTGTGGGTGGTTCTCAGAGAGGTCAAGTTTCAGCACTGATTGGAACTTCAGCCTTTTAACTGCTAAACTCATGTGAAAGCCAGTCCTAATTGTGCTGCACATCTGAGCCCCAGGACCTTAAATACTGTAAAGGGATGTGTTGCATCTGTGACAGAAAGTGTTTGGCTCAGAAGGGAATGTGCCTTTCATGGTAGATGGTGTGTGAATATGTTGTACAGTTAAATAATTAGACTGCTTAACTTTGGAGGAGTCTAGGTGTGTGTTATACCCAGCTGAAAACAGCATCAGCACCAACAAGCTGTTCTAAATATGCCATGACTAACTGGTCATGACTGCTAAATGACTGCTGGTCATTTAGGCTAACTAGTGGTTTTCAGAAACTGGACAAGAAGTAGGTAGAGACTCATTCTAATGATGATGTGCACGTGATTGTACAAAGTCTAGGAACTGATTAAATATTTCCTATGAATGTAATGCTGCAAGATATCCTGATTGTCACTGCAATATTGTCAAGAAATCTTGTTGGATGATTCTTTAGCAACTTTACCATTCCTAGGTAAATGAAGGCTGGGAAAAACTTACTGGAGAAATGAGCTTTGCTTTTATGTCCTATCAGATTTCTAACAATATTTAATAAAAGTCTTCACCAAAATGCGAGTGAAGCATCACCATTTAACCAAGTTGTACTAGGTCCCTCAACCACCAAAGCAAGAAAAGACACTGAGGAATGGCTCTGTGCAAATCCCCTATCATGAAGCTCATTAAGGACTGATAAACTTTATTCTGGACTCGTAACATATGCTTCTTGTTCGGGCTCCTGATTTGTGTCTCCTTGGATAGTGCATCCAAATCCACAAGTAACATGCAAGTTTGCATTTCATTTTGAGCCCAGCAGGCATACAGCAGTGAGGTTACAAGACCTTTCCAAGTGAGCCTGGAGGGACTTGTTGGCTAGAGTTTGGATCTCTGGCAAGCAGCTCCCTCCAGCTCTGTTCTGTAATAAACTCAGGGTTCAGTCCCCGGCCTCGCGCAGATACCGAGCTCTGTTGCGTGTCTCTGGGTAATCAGTCACTGGGAAGGCACAGATGTTTCAAGATGCACAGCAATGGGTGCAGCATAAAAGAGAGAGGCAACAGCAGGGTCATGCTACAGATGCAACCACATCTCACATGTGTTCCTTCTTGACAGGAAAATTTTTGTAGCATTTGCGGTTTTCTGGTTGCTAATCCCATCAAATGAGGACTCAAAGGCTGATAAAGCTCAGGCCTTTTATTGCTGCTCCCTTAGCCAGGCAGTGCCAGGTATGGCTGATGCCTCCCCTGCAGGCAGGTCCAAGAGAAGGGCATTAAAATAACAGAGGTGCACAGTTGCCCCAGGCAGTGGCTGAAATTAATTTGGGCAGCAATTCTAATAAACTCAGAAGCATTAAAGAAATCTGAGGCTAGAAGATGTCCTAGCTTTCACCTGGTTGTGAAGATAAGAAATGAAAAAAACTCCATTTTTTTTTTTCTTTTCCTGTAAATGAAATACACTCAAGCCTAAAAGAGAAGAAGCCAGACCAAGTCAGGATTCAGTTTGATGTTTCATTTTTGTGCACATAATGGCTTTTGTAGCAGTGATACTGAAGAAGTTTTGGCGTGTATCCACTGTGGGAAGTGCAGGGTTTGTGTTCATTGCTAGGTGGTCCTTCATTCTAAAAACCTTGAGGGACACCCAAGGCAGATGGGCTTTAATTAGACCATGTCCTGCTTGCCAGTGACTGTCAAATGTGTCTCCCCAGATCAAGCACTAGAGCTTTCTGTTGAAGGTGTCAGGTCTTGCTCTGGAAAGAGAGTTTCCTGCAGCATGAGCTGTAGAAAGTGCTGTGGTACCCCGGAGACACTGAGAGAAACTGTGGAGTATCTTGGTTAATTAGTTCTTCAGTGGCCAATTTGGATGGGGATACAAACCTGTTGCTGTTGTCAGCCAGTGTTTCAGCCTCAATGGCAGAGGCCTGTGCTAAGTAACAAAGGTTCTGGTTTTCTCTTTACTGGTGTGCAGACTTGTTAAACCCAAGTGGCTCAGAGTACTTGTGTAGGGATGGCTCTGCTGTGTTGCTGCAGGGCTCTGCACTGTAAAAATGTTACAGCCCATTCAAGGAGGGGGACAAGCTACTCCTAAACTTGGCTTGTTTGATCTTTTCTAGCTTAGCCTCAAGTGATTAAGCAAACAGTGTCTTTTCAAGAATTCTCCAGTTGTGTGATCTGCTAAACACATCTCGCAGTGTGATCTGCCAGAGATGCCTTGAGCACTGTCCTTGTGCTGTGCACTCGCTGGTCCTGGTGGGAACATAAATAAGCAGTTATTTCTATTGCATCTGGTCTGTCTGGGTGGGATGCAGAGGATGGGTATTGGTTTCTGTTTAACCTAAACTTGAAGATTCTTGCTTTTGTCTTAATATTAGCACTCACAGCAAGGCACAGCTCTTTATGAGCAACCCAGGAAAAGAGTCCATTCTCCTTGCAATGAACTCCTTCATCTGCAGTGTGATGTGTCTGTACAAAGGGGTCATTCTTGCTCTGCCCTTATTTTAGGGAAGTAGAATGTCTTCCAGCAGCAGCAGTTGGGATACCAACCATAAAACTGTAAGCTCCTTAAGACCAGTGTAACCCTCACACCCTTCATGGGGAATGTGAATGAGCATTTACATGGCTCCATTAATGCCTAGTGGGCACTTTTTTTTTATTTTGACACTTAGTACTGGTCTCCTCTACCTGAACAAACGTGAATGTTGTACACACTAGAATAGAAATCTTCACCCTGGAATCTGTGTTCTGCTACAGGTTCAGCTGTTAAGCTTTGGTCTTTGCTGATTGATGCAGAAGAGAGCAAAAGTAAATTTGATGCCTCAAACACATTTGAAGTGGTCAGGAGTAAGAGAGGATGGTTTTCCTGAAGTATATCAAAAGCTGATTATTTATCAATCCTTTCTCCTTGAAATTGGGATGATCCCAGAGTAAATGGGTATCCTTTTTCCTGTCCACATTGTTTTGTACCTTATTTATATCTCAAATCAGCAGAAACTCTGATCTTCACCTGGCTTTTTATGGCAGCTTGTAGAACAGTAAATGTGAATATGCTGTGACAGCAAACCCTAAATCAACCCTTAGTCACTGCAAGCTGGAAAAGTTTGAAAACCTGTGTAACCTTTTGACCAAACCTGGGCTGATGTTCAACATCTTTAACAAGAACTGAAGCCAGAACAGCTCTGATGACTTCAGACTTTCATTATGAGCCAGCTGTAGGCTCTAATGTACACCCAGGTTGGGACAGAGGATGTAGTGGGTCAGCTGCACCATTTGGGCAGGAATGTGCTTCCTCCCAGGGGGTCCATTGAGAAATGGTGTTCTCAGGGCTGCTTTTTGCTTTGGCCCTGAAAAGCAGTGGGCACTTCTTTCCACCACTGCTCCTGGGCACCAGCCATGTTGGGGCAGTCCTTGCCAGCATCTGTCATGGTTTTCCTTTGCTCCCCAGCTCTCCCCATGGCCCAGTGCCACACTGAGCAGCTCCCTGGGAATCATCCTGTAGCTCTGCACAAGCCCTGCACTACAGCAGTGGGCCAGATTTGCTGGTCCAGGTGTGCAGCTGATTTGAAACGTGTGTTAAATCCTTTGTTCTGGCACAAATCCCTGAGAAGGTTGATGTCCCATCCATGTGGATTGGAGCAGGCAGGGTTGAGCTAGCTCTAGGTCTGCATTAACCAGCTGAATAGAGGCTAACTTCAGCTTGGGGGCAATAATCAGCCTCTGCTGGTGCAGTAGGATGGACTCTCTCCTGTTTGCTGTTAGCTGAAATGGTTCCCAGTTTCTGAGAGGGTGTTGGAAGAGCTAAGAAGCAATCATCAAGATTTTTCTGATTACTACAGATGACAGAGGAGAGTTGGGCCACTGATGTTTATATAACAAAACTCTGTGTGACCTGTATAAAAAGGGAAGGTGATTTTATTTCAAAACACATCAAAATGTTGATGCTACCCCCTCACATTCTTGTAACTGTGAGCCCTTGTGTGGTCTGGATTGGATCACTTGTGGGACATGGACAAAAAGGGATAGTGGTTGTCATATCCTCTCTCTTTTGGGTCTTTGTTGCAGAAAGCTGGGTTTTGGAGAGTCCTTCTTACCTATTAGATGTCAGCAATAGTTATGATGTTACCTTTTGAATTAGGAGTTTGCTTACTTCACTGTCAGTAACTACTATTTAGGGCTTCTGCCTGTTGTCTTTGACCTTATTTTGGCTGCTGTTTTTCTGCCCACTGAGATAACAGGAAGGAGCACAGTGTGTGTAACCTTCTGTGTATTTCCTTCTCAGCAATGTTAATGCTCCTGTCAAAAAAAAAAAAACAGTTGGCACCAGTAGGACTAGGTGATTGTTGTAGGTTCCTTCCAACAGGGACTGTTCTAGAAAACAATTTCCCTGTGTGGGACATCCCTGTGCCTTTTGAGATGCATGTTGTGGGCCAAGTTCCATCTGATGCACATGCAGATCCAGGTTTCTCTTTGGGATCTTGGAGTCACTTTGGATTCACAGAACTCACAGAATCACTGGGTTGGAAGAGACCTTCAAGATCATCGAGTCCAACCCAGCCCCAACACCTCAACCAAACCCTGGCACCCAGTGCCACATCCAGGCTTTTCTAAACACACCCAGGGAGGGGGACTCCACCACCTCTCTGGCCAGAACATTCCAGAACTTTATTACTCTTTATATGAAAAACTTTTTCCTTATATCCAACCTAAATTTCCCTTGGCACAGCTGAAGACTGTGTCCTCTGGTTCTGTCAGTGCTGCCTGATGAAAGTCACCACCCCCACCTGACTACAGCCACCTTTCAGGAAGCTGTAGAGAGAACAGCATGGGGGCTTCTCTGGGTTTGCTGCCATAAAGACAGTTTTGATGTGTCCTGAAGCATCTTCTGAGTGCTCTGCTCCCAGCTCCTTCTCCTGGGGTATCCAGCTTGCCTGTGCAAACAGGCCAACCCCAAACCTCCCAAACATCATCTAGTGTTCAAATTGCACAGCTTTCTCCCTCACTCCAATGACCAAATTCCACTTCATTGATGCAATAGGATCCTCAGGCCATGTTCTCCAGGGCAGTGATTGCAACTCCTCATGTGATTAAAGTCACTTGGCCAGCAGCCCTTATCACAGCAGGGGTCATTCCTCCAGTAAGAGAGGCTGGTGCACGTTAACCACACTGGGGTTCCAGATTTCATAGCCTTGGGATTTCTGCCTCAGTAGTGAGAATACACTGGGATTTGTTGTGATCCCACCTGAGCCCCACAGGACATTTGGATTATGGGCATACAGCAGGATCTGGGTGCTTGTAGCCATCAATCTCCACAGGCACAGTAGATGTTTTTATTGCCCTTACTTATCTGGCTGTCCCTCACTTTTTTAATATGAACCATACCAAATAAAGCTGACTGAGGATGGATGATTATCTGTGGTATTCGTCACTTGTAGGAAGGGGAGTTGGTTCAGTGTTGGCTTTTAGCATTTGCTAGGCCTTGTCTCCTTGACAGAAAACAACAGACTAAAGCCATTACCAAGAACAGCTGCTTAGAAGGGGCTTGGAATATTTTTTCCGCCTTTGCTGACCTGAACCACAGCAATTATAAGTTCTGGTTATTGTAAACTTACCACAGAACACAAGGCATACCTTAAAATGATGTCATGTCTAGACATACAATTCAGGTATAAATTATGGAGAGAAAGTAGCTTGTTCAGTGGTTAAACTGTAAAAATTTAACAAGATATTTCTGTGTCTCTAGCCTTCACTCTTGCATACGTATTTCTTTACCTCTTACCAGGAGAATTCTGTGACTGCCTCTTAATTTTTTGTGTTGGGAGATGGAATTTCCTCCCTGTTCTCCATTTCATTTCCTATTTCTGCCTTGCTGGGTCTCGAGGGAAGCTGTGTAGCCATCTACTCAGAGTCCAGAGCTGGAGAAGAAGACTCTTGGGTCCAGTCATGACTCAGGCAAGGTCACACGAGGGGTGATGTATGGCAACCTTTCCAAAATTTGGCTTGCTATTTTGGGTAGCTTTGTTTTATGAGGTAGTAGGGGAAAGAGAACTCTGCTGTAGTGCCCAGGTGCCTGATTTTCCAAATATTCAAAATTTGGAGTCTTGGCAACATCCCAGTGAAGCTGCGTGGGCCTTACGTTTCAGGGGAAGTTGGACCCCATTTACAGCAGCCTCATCCCTGTGGTTGTGAGAGCTGGATTTCTGTCTGGAGCCACTGCTCCAGCCTTCAGGGGAGTGGTGGGCACAGCTGAAGGGCAGTCTCACACCTGGGGGCTTAAGTGCTGCCAGTCCAGAGGAGGGGTGGCTGTCACAGGTGCTGGGGAACAGCACATGCACATGTGACATCCCAAATCAGTGTCCTGCCCACCACCAGGGACTTGGGCAGAGCTCCACTGCTGTGGGGCAGGGTTGCCCTGCTGACAGGGCCTGGCTACTCTGACTTGTGTCAAAATGCAGCTCCCCAAGCTTGGCCTGGGCTGAATTTCCCCATGAGATGGGAATGGTTGGCTTAGCACCTGGTATAATCTATGCCTGCAGGTAGCTGCAATGAAAGGCAGCTTTGGAGGTGGAGGAGGCCTGTCGGGTTACCAAGGCTGTGCAGGGCTGTTCTCCATAGTGGATTCTGTTGTGCTTTTCCTGGCCTAATTACACAATTCTCCAATGAAGGAATTTGGCAAGAACATTCTTCTGTTTTTACTGGTGTTTGGTCTCAAGTTCTCTTAGTAAGCTTTTCTCAGTCACCTCCATTAGAACAAACTGCCATCTAGAATTTCTCTGTGTAGAAGCCTATTGTGGATTTTGCTGCCAAGTCCAAATATGATACCTCCTACCTGAGAAGCACCTTGCTGTCCCCAGACACCTGGTTTGCCATCTCTGTGTCCTCTTGGGAGCAAGGATCTAACTCTTGTCCTACCTGGGAATCTCATGGTCGCTTTTAACCCATAATCACATCAGTTTGTTTCCTGGAAGCTGTCTGTGCTGCAGGTCTCTGGAGACAACTATTAATGCTCGGCAAGCAGAGATGGCAATTGATTCTAGAGAAGTTGTTCTGCTCTTGTTGCCATGGGGACAGTTTTGGAATACACTGAAGAACAGTTTCACTCTTATTTCAGCTTATGCAGCAATGTTCTCAATTCCAAAGGGGCACATGTTTCTGCAGCCTCATGAACTTGAAGCATCCACACTGGCAACTGGTGTGGAAGACTTTTCTTTGGTATCCATGAGCTTAGGGAGAGAAGCCTTAAGCCTTGGTTCACTCTCAACACCCGTTTTTTTGGTAGTACAGCAATCAGGTCAACTGTCCCTCTGCCATATAGATGTCAGATCTGCTCTGGAAATGTGGCTTTCTTGTCCTGACTGTTCTGGAACTGTGACCTTTCTTGTTCTTTGTTTGTACAAAGGTCCCCAGGTCCTTTTTGTGATCCTGCTTTTCAGAATCACAGCAAGACCTGCTTTCCTTTGGATGCATTTGTATCTGTTGTTTCTCCTGGCCTCCTTGTCCCCTGTCAGCCAGCAATGACCTTTTTGCTGTGTTGTTTCTCTGTGTTTGCCCCCTGCTTTGCTGCTGCCTGCAGGGCAGTGTGTGGAAGGTGAACATTGTGCATCCTGCCAGGTGCCCAGTGTCCTCTGAGGGATAAATGCTCTGTGCAGGGGGCACAAACCTGGAGGTATTTATGAAGGTACCACAAATTGCTATAACACCTTCAGAGATCCACAAATAAAGTGATTGTTGAAGCAATGCTGCGGAGTAGATGCTGCCACTGGAATACTTTGTTGTTTTAAGAGCACTGAAGAAATTAAAACTCCCACTGCACCCTTCCAATGTCTTGCACAAGCTGAGGTGGCCTTAGGGCCCCTTTTCAGCTTTTGATTGAGTGATTGTTTTTGTACATGGATGTCTTTTTTTTTTTCTTTAATGGCTATTAAACATAGGAGGAGAGTGTTATTACAGCTCTAAGTGCTGTCAGCCAAAGTTTGTCCTCACTTCTGCTTCTAGGATATCCACTTGCAGTTGTCCCAGTTTTCCCTATTCATTGCTTTTAAGAGGTTCTTTTTCTTTCATGAGACTCTTGATCAGCTCAAGTACAAACAGATGGAAAGCAGCAGAGATCCAGCTCCATAGCAGCACCCAGGCCAGGGTCTTAACTCATCTGAAGTGTTTGGTGCTCAGGGACAGGGTTACAGCCAGGAATTGCATAACCTGGGGCAGGATGCTGTAGGTTCCTCCATGTGCTGTCCTTCACTATTCTCCCATCTTTACCTCTCCCTCACCTGCCCTTTCACCCTGTCTTTCCAAGGCTCTTGTTTGCCCAGGTGGAGCTGACTTCCTTTCCCAGAATACTGATGTGTCCCTCTCCTGGCCAAGTCCAAGGACAGGATCTACAGGCTCAGCTGGCACCTGTTCCCTCCCTGGGCACAGGAGGGACAGGGAGTGATGGTTGATGGTCCATGGGAGCTGAAAGTCATGGAGAAACAATTGGTGTTTCATGGAAGAGTTGTCTTGGCACCCTCTCTGTTTTATGGTGTTTAGGAAGTGCTCTGCAATGGAAGAACTGTTTATTTGGATAAAGGATCTGGTCCTGCTGCTGAGTGTGTGTTGTGATTGACAATTTCTGCTTTTCCTTTACTCAAATACCCACAAAACAGAAGCCCTAGTTAGCACAGAAATTGTCACTAATGGGCCATCTTGCCTTGGGGTGTGTGTGTGGGGGGTTTTGAGCCCCTGGTCACTGCATTACCTCGTTTGGAAGGAGGTTTGGCCATGTCCTGACTTTGTGCCAACCCAGGGAATTCTCCAGTGGACCACTGTGTGTGTTTCTCCTGTGGAATGATCACCATGTAACTTTGCCAGGGTCAAATGTGAGCCATCTTTCAAACAAATGTCATATGCAAGTTTGCAAATCCTATTGTCCCAGGAAAAATTAACTTTCTCCAAAGTGTTGAAGTGTTGCAGGAAGCAAAACTTCAGACTGTACTGGAATATTGAACTATGTAGGAGTTGGAGAATTTTCCCACTTCTGCTCCATGTGGAGTAACTTAGCTTTTTCAGCACCTTAAGGGCATTGACATACATCCAGAGAAGGGAAAGGAGCAGAAATGCAAGAAATGAAAATGTGAACCAGAGCTGCTTAGGCAGAGACCATGGCCTCTATATGAGACTCCCTTTTGCTTCAGATTTTATAGGATTTTTATGGGAAAGGGAAGAGATATGATCTCTGGGAAGAACACACCTATTCTGCAGCTTTCTACTCAGAGATGGCCTTTAGCAAGTGTGTGTGGATAGATAAGCTCTTAATATGAAGCAGAGCTTCTTAAAGTTCTTAAAAACATCTAAGTATCACCACTAGGAACTCTGCAGGGAGAGGTTTTGTTTAATTTTCATAGAAATTTTAAATTTTAATCGGAATTTTAACTTGAAGAAAGTTAAAGTTTGGTTAACAGTGGGACTAGCTTTTCATTGTAGTTGGGTCAGTGCTGCTGGGAGCTGAACATGTCTCTTGGAAGTGCAGCAGTGGATGGAGTGCAGTGTGAAACCTGCTGTGATGCTGATTCTGAATAGATGTTGGGTTTTTTAACACAAAATAATAATTTCCCTTTATATAAGTTCTAAATAAACATTAAAAAATAAATGTTTGTGGCCTCTGTGGATGTACTGAAAAGAAGCACCTTTGCTCACAGATTTCCATGTTTTCCTCTGGCTGCCAACCCACTCTGGCATTTTGTGTCATGTAACTGCAGGACTCTCAGTCTATCCATTTTCCAAGTGGTGCTCTTGGCCACACCAGCAAGCCAGGCTGTGAACATTGTGAGGACAGACTCTATCACATTCTTCTATAATCTCAGCTAGTTCCTGAAGTGGAGCTTTGAGTGACTGGTGACAGATCTGCTCTACGTTTGGAAGCAAATGCAAATTATTTCAGAGAAAATCTTTTTCACAGAGCAAGCCTCTGCTGGCTGGGGAGGAGGGATCAGATATATTCACCTAGGCTTTCTCATCTAGCCAGCTTCACATTCCTTTCCCTCCTCCTCCCAGGCTTCTGTTTCTTTTGTTTCCCCCCAAGACCCATTGTTCTCGTTCTCTTCCAGTGGTTAAGGCACAGCTGGAGTCAGGAACAGCCAGAGAGCAGTTTTGGGGTGCTGGGCTGAGGTGGGCTCCCCATTCCCAGCCCCAGCTGCTCTTCTGTGCCCAGTCCTTGGTGGCTCACAGCAGGTCCTACCAGTGCCATCATCCACAATTTCTGCTGCCTCCATGGGGTCAGGTATTCCAAACTCCTCTGCCTGCACTCTACAGGTACAAGGCCCCTTCCTCTGCACTGCTAATGGGGAATAATCACATCAGTCTCTAGCAAAGCTTCAGATGTGGGAAAAAGAACAGGAGGCAACTGTGTCCTCATCTCCCTGGCATCAGACACCCCAAAGCTGGGATGTTGTGGACAGAAATTTGTTCTGAGAGCAGCAATGCCTGGGGAAGCCTCTCTGCAGCTGGTACTAAACTGAATTTCACTCCTGTGCCTGGAGGGTTGGTAAAGGATTGTCCCCACCTTGCTGTGGCTTTTCAGAATGGCAAAGGCTGCTCTCCTGTGCTTGGCTCCTCAGGCTGAGAAGGTGAGTGAGCTGTGACAGCTCTCAAACCAGGGCAGGGTGTGGAGGCCCTGCCTCTCACCCCTCTGCAGCTGCTCCTTGCCCAAAGGAAGCAGAGGGTGAATCCAGCAGGAGCTTCTCTCCTGTTCCTCAGCCACCTGAGGAAGGTACCTCCTGGGCCTGCTTTCTGCAGCTGCCTTCCCTGGAGGGCTTCCCTGATGGAAATGCAGCAGGGCTCTTGGCTTGTGAGAAGGAAAGTGATACTCTGGAAATTACCAGGCTCCAGGATTTAACTCTTTAGCCTCTGGAGTTCCCAAGCATGGACTGCCTCAATATGCTGAGTCAGCCCCTGCTTCCTAAGTGTCCTGCAACTGAGCTGAGCCTTCTGGGATGTGCAAGGCAGCCCATTTTCTTCCCTGCATCCATAGGATCCCAGCTGTGCAGTCAGGAAATCATCAGGGAACAACCCAGCAAGAAAAGAAGGTGAGAGCAAGTGCCTGAACTCTGAAAAGCAAAACTCTGGGAGTGGCTCACCTCCCTCCCCACCTTTCTTAAAACTCAGCAGCACTCATGGAGCTGGAATAGGGGCTGCATTTATCAAATTCCTGTCTGCAACAGCAATGCAGTTGTTTTAGATTAGTGTACAAATAGACATTAGTGTAATACATCTGTTGTTAATCCACGTCTTGGTAGAAAAGAGATGCCAACACATCATTTATTAGCCACATCGATCCTATAATGTCCTTTCTTTTGTCTTTTCAGTATGTAATGGGTTCCAGGATGTCTTTTATTTCATTGTATACCACATTTCCTCTTGTCTAACATAGCAGGACATAATGTGTTCCAGGATATAATTTATGCCATTTTGGAACTGGACACCACACAATGTATCCTGAACTTTTCTGAAAACCTGCAGTGTGTTGTGCTCTGCTCACAGGTCTTTGCACAATTGATGGGTAGAAAGAGCTGGAAAAGCAGTAGGAAGGAAAGCAATTTATTCTTAGTCCAAGGAGAGCTGAAGGACCATGAGAACTCTGGATGCTGGCATGGCAGGCTATAACTCTCACACCCTTGATTTGTTTAGAAAGTTGGAAAGAGAAGTGGTAAGAGCCTATCCATGACAGCTTGTGTAAGACCCTGAGAGTTTCACTGGGATTCCACCTTGAAAAGGCACCAGTGAAGGGGAAGCTGTTTATCTCCTTTTTCTGTGAAAATTGAGAGCTGCTGCTTATCTGACTATATCAAAACTCTGTGCCAACCATAGGGGGGAAAATGAAAATGACTCCACTGTCTTTTTCCCTATTTGGTGGTGTTAATGGGGTTTGAGAAGCAGATGACATTTACAGGTGATGAGGGAAGCTGGGACACAAGACCTGCTGAAAGCTGGGGAGTTTGGTGGTAATTTTTTTGTGGAATGATCATCTGGGGAGGAATTGGCAGTGGCCACTTGCCTGATAGCTTCTGCAGGAGTCTGTTCCTTTTGCTTGTCTTTGTCATGAATTAAAATCCCACCCAGAATGATGGAATCCCAGTCCTGCATCTCCTCCCCTCTGCAATATCCCAGTGTCAGCCTTGGCCTGTGCCAGATGTTCACTTTGTGGTGGAGTTGAACACTTGAGCAAGAGACTGGTCCAAAGGGACAGCACAGGATTTCAAATCAGCTTCTGCACAGAGGCAGGATCACCATGAGCAGAACCTTTGAGTTTTAGGTCAGACCAGCAGTTTGTTGTCAACTTGTGGAAAGGTTTTTAAAGATAAAATATTTTGGCATGATAAAATAGATTCCTTTTTGTTGTTGTTTATTTTTTTTTTTTTGTTCTGTTTGTTAGTTTTGTTGTTTTCTTTCTTTCTTTCATCAAAAGATCTCACAGCAGACAATTTGTCTTGCTCAGTGCCAGTTTCCCTGCTGTGGACCCCATTCTGTCTGAGTGTGTCTGGCTTCTGATGCCTCAGTCCTGAGGCTGGGGGACTGGAAGGTAACAATGGCCCTGTTAACTGCAGCCCTGAGTTCTTGCTCCATCAGACCCTTTTCTTTATTTTGTGCTGCTTTTAAGCACAGGGATAGCACAGGGAGTCTGGGGAAGGGTTGCTGGGGTAACAGAGACGTAAGACCAGAGGGAATAATGTTAATAAAATAAATTGCTGACTTGGAGCAGTCTGATAACTCAGACGGGTGAGTTCTTAGGCTTGACATCATGTTTTTCTCCTTTCCTCCCTCCTGCCCTGCCTCTCTGCCTCTCACTTGCAGGCACTGTCATTCACAGGCCTGCAGTTCAGCTAAATCCAATATGGTGTCATGCCATTAGCACACATGTCTCCTGTGCCAGGATCTCATTTCCAGGTCTCCAGAGAACCAAATGTTCAAACTTTTTAAAAGGCAAACTGTTGTAGAAATAGGAAACTCTTATTCCTCTCCACACAGCTCAGCACCACTCCTGTGCAAGGGGAGATAGAATATGAAATAACAAACAGCACAGACACCAGTCAAGTGATTAATTCTCCTGCCAAGGCATAAGAATACCAGAGGATGGGGAGGAGTGGAGAAGGTGGAGTTATTTATGTTGTGAATAACAGCTGTAGGTCTGTATCGTGATAAACACAGAATAGAGTCTCAAACTGAAAGCTCTTCCTGTCTGCACTGTCTGCTTTAGTTAAAAGATCACAAAATGAGGGCAGTTGTGAAATTGTGTGTTTGCATATGAATGGGCTCCAGACCTCAGTGTCACAGGGCATGAACACAGCTGAATTTTCTGTGTGGTTCAGAACTTTTTACTGCCCTTGAGATCTCTTCTGGTTGAATCAGAGCAGATAAACCTCCCAGAGCACAGCCCAGCTAGGAGATTGCGGTGCTTGAGAAGAACCTTAAGGAAGGATACATTTTTCTGTTAACTGTCTGATGTATGGTCCTTTATGCTTTCCTTGATGCCAGCCCTTTTCAAAAACTTGTTCTTCCTGGCACTTCTCATTGGCATTTACCTTGTTGGTACCTGAGGCAGGTAGTTGCTGTTGAGATGGCACTTTGTGCTACTACCATGAATTTAAGAGCTCCTTAGAAGGAAAGTGCCTGTACACAGAGGAGGAACTAACAGCACACTTAGGTGCTGTGCAGGTTGGGACACTGAAGGAAACCTGCAGTGACTTTCCTGTGGTTAACAAACAATGCTCTCTAGAAGATGTTGATGCTTCTCAGCTCTGTGCCTCAATCCAGTTTGCATTTTCTCTCCCTGGAACAGAAATCACAAATATTTGAGTGATAGAATCTGCCTGCATCATGTAAAATTCTGCCCCTGTCCTTTTTCCCCTAGACCAAGCCCACTTTGTGTAGCACTGCTGAGGGTCTGGTGAAACCCCCCTGCCCTGCCCCTGCCTGGCCCCCAGCATGGCCTGCTGGAGGATGTGGTGCCCCAAACATTTGACCTCTGAGCAAATTTTCTTTCCTGGGGTCCAGGTAAAACTGGTTTGTGGTTCTCATCCAGTACTTGGTCCATCAGCTGCTCTAAAATCACCTTTAGAGACACATTAGCTCAGCTGGTCAGAGCATGGTGCCTATATCACTGAGGTTGTGGCATCAATCCTGGATGAGCCATTTACTCAAGAGCTGGACTTGATGATCCTTGTGGCTCCCTTCCAACTAAGAATATTCTATTTTGTACACTCTGGTTTAGTGGCTTGTAATGGCCAAGGGAGCCACTCCTAGGCTGAGTGTGCTCCTGTCTGGGCCCTGCAGCCAGAAGGTTGCAATTATTTCCTTGCTCTTCCAGCCTTCATTATGCTGCTCCTCATGCCTTCATATGGTAAAGGACACTGCAGTTCTAACAGGCTTGGCTGGAATAATCATTCCTTCTTGGCAAATACTTCCCCTGACTTGAAATGGGCAGTGAGAGCAAGGAATCATCTTTATCTTTTTGCAGTGGGCTGGGGATGCTGCTCTCTCAGCCCTGTTCCTGCTGAGGCAGGGTCCATTCCTGAGGGAAAGGGAAGGAAAGGCTTCAGTTTTGGCTGTTGAGCCAGTGTCTGCAGCTCACCAAGCCCTAGGAATGTGCTGTTGGCATGGTGATGCAGGCTGGTCAGTGCCATGTGCTGGTGCCACGACTCCCCAAACCACTGGGGGGGTGGGTAAAGAATCCTGTGCCCAATTCAGCACAGCAAGCACCAGCCCACAGAGCTGTACAGGCAAATGCAGTGAGGGAGTGGGATGGCTCTGTGGGAACTGTAGGCAAAGCTACACTGAAGACACTTAAAATACCTTGGAGGTGCCTGGTTTGCCACATGCACTTTGTCAGGTGAAGCTGGTGCAATTTCAGGTACCCTTTTACTTGCACAACACATGGTCCAGCAGGTTAAATTTGATTCTTTCCTGCCCCTGAAGGCCCTGGAACTGCTCTGAATTTACCCCAGCAGAGCTGAGTTTGGTTTTAAAGCAGATGGGAAACTTGGCAAGGTGTGCAGCAGGATGGCCTTTGCAGGGGCCAGGCAGGAGTGCACATCTCTGTGCTTCTGCCATTCTGTGAACCTAGTGAGAGAGGGGGCTTAAGGGGGTCAGGAAAAAAAAAGGAGAAATCATGGTGTGATGCAGTGTTTTGGCACGACTGAGTTATTTTCCTTAATAGTTTGGAGATGATTTAATCTTGGAGATAATTAAATTGAAGGTGTCATTTAAAAAGATAACAATGTCTGTATGAGCTCTGTTAGGTTTGGCATAAATTTCAGATTGTTTTGCAGGGATTGAGGGATTTTCTTGAGTGGAATATGGGGGAGGAAAGTGGAACATGGCAGAGGAAAGGCAAGGCTAGCTTGATGGTATTTATTTCCACCCTTTCTTGCTATAAAATAATCTGACATAATCCAGAGTAAGAAAGCAGTGCCTGTGACTTCAAGGGGGTGAGAGCAAAATACTCCCCTGGACTTGAGTGTAGTTTCTGACAAAGAAACATCTTAGATCAAGTCCCATCTTCATGTGTCTGCTCCCATGAACTGCTCAGGGAGAGAAACTGGACTGGGAAACAATCAGGAAGCACTGTGAGTTCTGCAGGGACCATTCTTAGGGGTGTGGGATCCCAGGGTCCTTCTGGACTCCCAAAATGTCACTTTCTTCTCCACTGTCACTTATTTCAGCTGGAAGGTCCCTGTGGGTGTAGCTGATGTGGTTTGTGCCTTGCTCTGTGCCTTTCCTGCAGGGCAGGCAGATAATCATGACAGCCACCTCTCCTTCCACCCCAGCAGGGGAAGTTTTGCCCTGTGCTGGGCATGACTCAGTTTGTGGTCCCTGTGGGATGTTCTAATCCTTATGCTTTGGGTACAGGTCTCCTCCAGAGCTGTGTGTGATGTGGGGGACTTACCCAGCCAAACATTTAACATTTAGTCTTCTGGTATGTGACCTACAGGTGACTGGAACACGTGTTCCAGAACTGAGGTGCCAGCCTGCTCCTATAGACCCTCTTGCATGGTTGGATGGAGGCAGCCTGCAGTTCTCCCAGCCAGAATCCCTGTGAGTTGGCAGGGAGCCCTCAGTGCCACGTGTCAGTGCTCTGCTCCATCCCTGCCTGTGGCACAGGGGTGCCCAGGGCAGCTGGGCTGGTGGGGAGCTCAGGACACCTCCCTTGGGGAGCTCTCCCCTGACTGTCCCTAAAGATGCTCCCTCAGCCCAGCCCTACTCAGCAATGAGTTTATGCAGCAAGAGATTGGTAGCAGTTTTCCTTCTCTTTGAACACTGCATTTTTAGTGATATTTTGTCTTCCTAAAAGCTGCATTTATTTCTCTGGGCCTCAGAGCTCTGCTGCCACCAGTTTAACACCAGCTGTGTGACCCTCAGAGAGGAAAGGCTCTATGCAATAAAGTGTGTGTGTCTGTATTTTTTTTCACTTTAGCTCTGATGTGAAAAGCCCTGTCTGGGTATTTAAGTGGAGTAGCTTGTGATATACACCAATTTATGTAGAGGTTGGCAGGGTTTTTTTTTCCTTGCCAGCAGGGGAAGGAAGGGGACCTGGGACCTCCTTCTGGTGAATTACTTAGAAAAACAGCCAACATTTAAAATTACAGGTTTGGAATTGAACTATAAATTCCAGTGAAGTAAAAGATCCATGAATAATATGTCATTAGTCTGAAATATAATTTGTTTGTATGTTTTAAGCAGTAGAAAGGAAACAGGATATAATTCCTATTAGCAACGTATATATTTTCCCCAAGCAAGAACCAGCTGCCTGATGGAAAGTTTATGTTTGCTCCATAAATGTTTTTAACTGTTTGGTTGTACTGGGTTCTTTTTCCAGTGGTACACAGAGCTTTAATCTCTCCTGGTTGAGCTGGGCTGATGTGCTGCTCACAGTCTGGGATTGTGTGCCCTCTGCTCAGTGTGAGCATGTCATGGGCTGCCACAGAGTTAACACCAGATCCAGAAATCAGGAGTAAGTTTGTCTCTCTGCTCTGATGGGCATCTTGAGAATTACAAGCCAGACTCACAGAAGATCTTCTCACATTTTTGCTCAGATCTGACCAACACTTCTGTGATCTGGAAAAGTCTGGTGAAACAGGAGGAAGTGTTTTTACAAGGGACTTGCATTTCTCACATAGCCTTGGACCCAGAGTAATCACAGAGCACTTTTGGTGGTTTTATTGGGGACCACATGATTTTGTTTATGCCTTTAGATGTCTGGGTGAACTGGATCAAAGCTGTTGCATTTGCTTCTGTTTGAGACAGAAATTGCCACAGATTCTTCCACAAAAAGGTTTAAGGCACTTGTGGTGCCTTTCAGTGTTTGCTCTTTCAGTGAGCAGAGGACTCTGGAGTTTATCTCATTTTCCTTTATCATTCTCTGCTCACTGGGGTGATGGTGACACTGTGGCTGTACCTGCTCATCTCACAGCAGGCAGCTGTGGAAGGCAAAAGTTTATAGAAAATGTTTGTTTGTTTTTTTTTGAATGATTCCAGTTTAACATTTTTGTGTTTTAATCCACTTTGGGTTTAGGTTGTGAGGCTGGAGTTTGGGACTTGGTTTGGGAAGTTATGCTGGCTCCAAAGTGGTGCATCCCAGGGGTGAATTTGGGCTCACAAGGAGCTTTTGTGGGTTCTGAAAAGTTTCTGAGCTTCCTGCAAGTCTTAATGACCTTGATCAGGGCTTGCTGTGAATTCAGCTTCAGAGAGATTGAGAAATAAAAAGAGAAGAAATGATTCAAAGGTGCTGTGTGTTGACACCTGGCACTGCAGGAGGCTGAAGGAGCAGTGTGTGCCCAGCCACCCTTGGGTACAGTAAATCTGTAACTCTGGAGTCCTGGGCCATTCTCACTGCCTGGGACTGCAAACAGCTCAGCCAAAGAGCAGTTCCATAAAGATGGCATAAACAGAAAGATGGTGGAGACCTGCAGCACTCTGTGAGCCCCAGGCTGAGCCAGAAGGAGTTAAAGAGCTCCTGTCCAGGGAGTAATGGCAGGAGCTGCCATTTGGTGCTGACAGACAGGGAGTCACTCGCTGCCTGCAGCTTCTATCAATTTCCACTCTGTTGTCAGCAGGTTGTAAATAAAACCTCTGCTGGGCTGCTCTTTGTGCTGGCTCTGGGGCTGCAGCTCGGGTGGATTTGGGGCCTGATGGACACCCTGTGGCCATGGCTCAGGGCAAGGGACATGTCCCCATCCTGCTGGCATGGCCCCAGAGCCTGCCAGGGGCAGGAGGAGCCCCAGGGCACTCTCTGTTCTGTGGGGATCACCCCAAGGAAATTAACTGCTGTCTGATGTGAGCTGGCCTTGATTTTTTGGCAGCTTCGAGAGAGAGAAATAGGATTAAAACTAAATGGAGGAATTCCTCTTTTCAAAAAGAAAAATGGAAGTGGAGGGAAAGGGTCCAGCTTGAAATTGAGCTTAATGCTGCTGCTCGCTCTTGGAGCTGCTCAGAAGGCATCCAAAAATGAACTTGTGTGTTTTTGGGAGTACCCTGGCCCAGCACAGCAAGCTGTGGAATGGGGGCCCCGAGCTGTGCTTTGTGTCTCCACAACCAATTCCTGCTTGTGATGGGGACCAAAGTACTCAGGCCAGCTTGTCAGAGGCAGTCAATAATTTTTGGGCTGTCTGGTTTGGGAGTTTCCAAATCCAAGCAGCTTCCACTGGCTTCTGTTGGTGGTTCAGGGTAGGCAGAGCCTTAAACAAACAAACAACCCCTGCTGCTGCTGCTCAGACATCCCAGCTTAAGACATCTGAAGTCTCCAGTTCCCAAGTCCTCTTTCCACAGCAGAAAATGCTGACTTTCATCTTTGTCTGTTTCTTCATCCATAAAATAACAATTTTACAAGCAATTGCTTATACCTGATAGCTGATGTAAGGATAAAAAAAAAAAAAAAAGTTAGCTTCCTCAAAGGAAACAGTTGTGAAGCAAACTTTACAAATGTGGAGCCAAGGCTTTCATGATGGTCCTGTCTCTATGGGAGGCTCAGATGCCATGTAACTCTCTGTTTTGAACTAATTGAGAGCATTTCTTTTCAGGCTCCTGCTAGTCTTGTCCTCTCTGAGCATGGGTGTTCCCATTTTCCAGTTTATTTTTCACATCCATGTGGTCATCTGGAACAGCCCAGTTCCCAGGGCAGGCTGTATGGAGAGCATTGGATTTGAGCAGGATGGTGTTCAACCCCAGAAAATGCTGATTTGAGATCACTCCAAATCAACAACCCCAGGAGGACCCTGCCAAAGCTGCAGCTTTGGGGGTTTGAATGGTGGCTGTGGGCCTTGGGTCTCTGAAATGAGGCTGAAAGCTTTTAGGTTCTATTAAATGGACATTTTATTTGCATTTGCTGCTGTGATAAAGGCAGGGGTTGTTCATGTCCACTCCTGCCTGAGGGCAGAGTGTTTGGTGCTGTAATTTTAGCTGTTCAGCATCTGCTCTGTTGCACCCCTGCTGGAGAAGGGGACTCAGCACTAAACTTTCCAGGTCTGTCTGCAGTTGATCTGCTTCAGTCCTACTGGCATTTTTGATGGGAATTTTATGACTTCTTTCTTGCAAGTTTGGTACACATTTTGTTTTCCTTGGACCCAGTATTGGCAACTTGTGCCTTTCTTTTGGAAGCTCCAGTGATCAATGCCTTTGGTTGTGGGAACTCTTGCAGAGGAGATTCCTGTCATCATTTATGGGGGTACAGGAAAAACAGATGAAGAAGTGTAATATATGCCAAATATTATCCTCAGAACTGCTCTTATCTGATATCTACAGCTGTACTTGTTTAATGTTAATAATTATTTTGCTTATGTGGACTTTTCTGTAGAATTTTTTGTTAAAAAAAGTGGAATTCTCTGAAATCAGGCATCTTTGTTCAGCAGCTAGAATTATCTGTGTTGGTATCTGTGTGTATGATTCACTTTTACTGCATTGGGATTGGATTTTAGCACTCTGTGTTTTCTAAAGTCCCATTCTGGTGGAAGCCATCAGCAGGAAAGGAGCTGTTGTGGTTTCAGATGTTGGATGCTCTCCACTGGTGGCTGGATAAAATACAACACCTTATTTTTAATCTGGCCCTGCTCTGCCACCCAGATTGGCTCCTTGGGTAGGTTCTTGAAAGAAAATAGGAATTCTTGGGTAGCAGGAGCCAGCAGGACAGATTCTCCATTTGTATCATTGTCACATGTGATGTTTGTGCTGCCTCATGCTCAGTCACCATCTGCCCCTGAGCCTGCTAAGCCATCTGAGCAATTAGTCCAAGGCTCATTCATCAGCCATGGACTATTCATGGTTATTTTTGGATCTCCTTCATCACCCTGCCTGGACCTAATGAAGGGAGTGTGGTACAGATGCCAGGGCAGGTAAATGAAATGAGGAAACCTCAAAGTTCTCAAATCCCCCCAGTAACTTTTGTAACCAAACAAGCTGATTTTGGAGACAGAGCACTTGGCCTTTTAAGGGAAATCTGTTGTTCAGTCTGGAAATTCAGACTAACAATTAATCTTTAACTCCTGCATCACTGTTACAACCCAAGGCAAGGCATCCATTCCTATTGCAAAAGAATTGTAATCCAAGCCCTGACCATTCAGGATAGTCATGATAAAACAGGAGCTATTAAAGCACTCACTGCATGAAGCCAACAGTTACAAAAACATTTTTAATAGGTGTAAAAGTGCCTAAAAAAATTACCTGCCTACACAAATAAGTTTAAATCAGAGTAAAGAGTAGAGTCTCTTAAACACATCAGCCTAAGATTCAAAAAACATTTTTTTTTTTAAGTGAAAAGTTTAAATAATTTCCCCAGAAAGCCAGTTTGTAACTTAAGCCTTCCCAGGGAATGATCCAAGGTCCAGTCTAATCGTTTTATGTGACTATTTAATCTACTGTTTAACAAACAAAAATACTTGCAGTACCATAGCAACTACTGCACAGATCAGTGCCCTTGGGACAGAGACCAGCCTCCTGATCCAAAGCAAACCTGCCTGCTCTAAATTCTGAGATACACTTTAGGGCAACCTTGTGGAGTCATAAGGAAGGCTTTCAAATGCAGCCTGAAAGGGACCCATTTTTTAGATGTGGATGTTTCATTCACTGACCCAGAGATGCATAATTATCTCCTTGCTTTGGGATAAATATGCAGCCATATTCTGCAAGGCTTCAAGGCCGTGAAGGTTTCCAGCCTTTTTCCTGGATGTAGATGTGTTATAGCTAGAAATCACTTTATTCTTTGTGCATAAAACCTCTGTGTGTTGAGTTTCAGAGGAATGCCCAGCTAATGGTTTTATATTTAGGTAACAAAGAACCTCTCCTACTCTGACTGTGGCTGGATCTCTTTAGGAAGCTTTGCAGAAGCACTGGTTTTGATAAAAGGCTCTTGTGTGGGTCTAGACCCCAACACTCCTGATTCCCTTCTTCTCTTCTGGATGTTTATTCCACAGCTTCCCTGCTGCAGCTGAGGGTTTTCTGTCCCAGCCTTTCATATGCTTTGCTCTGGTGCTGTTGGATTTGCAGCATATTGAGGACATTAACCTGGGCCTCAGCACAGCTCAACAATTAAAATTAATTGTGATCAATCAGCTACCTTTGTGTCCCCTGATGAACATGCCCTGGACCTACGGCTGTCCTCCTGTTATTCTGTGAGCTTTCATTTCTGCCCTCCCCTCTCCTCTATTATGGCATCAACAAAAGCTGTTAGTATGTTTGCCCAAGAGAAATAATTTATCAAATATGTGTGTGTAAAGTTTGAGAACCTTTCTGGTTCAAAACCATAAATAAAATATTGAGCTGCCACGATCCTAAAGCAAATTATTGTACTTCATCTAAAAAGAATCTTCCCACATTGTAGGCTCTCTGGGCACTCTATGTAAAATGATCCCCTACTAAGAAACAGAACTTATTAATGAAAGTTTTGACAGAGAAGATTTCACTTTGAAAATAATGTTCCCCAAAGCTTTTATACTAATTGGGTTTGAAACCAGGCTGTGGAGACAAAATAATTTCCAGCCTGAGTGATCAGATATAACTTTCTTCTGTAGTTTCTTTTTTCCCCTTTTCTTTTAAAATCCCTCCTCATAATTAGACCTGCCATAGATTTAATACTGAAAACCCCCAACACAGTATAACAAAGACAAAAAAAAAGAAGGAAAAAGCAGGAGGACACTTCCTCCAAGCTTTCTTGGGCTTCTCCTTTTCAAATTATCCTTGGTCTTGAAACAATTTAAAATCAGAATTGTACTTTCCATTGCAACCCCAATCAACTTGCCCTTCTCAGTGAGCTCTGTCTTCCTCTTCTGTCCAATCTGTGCCTTTGTGCTGCACATAACTCATAATACCTGAATATACTTCATAATACCTGAATCACATCAATGCCCTGCCTTGCCATTTTAATTAAAATAATTTATTCTTAAAATCTTTAATTGCATACTTGAGGACTGTGCTTGTTTCTTGTACTGAGAGCTGGATCTGGGTTATTTACTCAGAGCTGTGATGTTTTCCTGTTTATCCCTTAGGACATGATGGGAAAAGTTGCTTTAAGTGATATTCCCAGTTTCAGGGAACAGCAGGGCCCATCCATCTCCTGCTACTGCAGAACTGCAGGGGAACCTTGCAAGGCACCAGGAAAGCTCATGGGGTCAAGCAAAGGAAATCCTAAAGCAGTGGAGATCTGGGTTAGATCCCCTGGCCTTGGATTAGGGGTTGTGTCTGTGACAGGAGAGGTTGTACCAGCTGTGTAGCAGTTCACCTAACTCAGGTTAAAATCACTGTGGGAGTACACAAATAAATTTTCTCTTCTGTATTAATTGGAAATAACCATTCTTGCTTGCTCTGATTGAGGGGATGGGGCTGTTCATGTCACTTAGAGCTTCTAGAGAAAACACTCTTAGAAATCTAATGATTGGTACAGGTGTCTTTGCCAGTTTTTTGGTTGGGCAAATCAGCTCATGGTCATGAAAAGCATTGTTCTAGCAGGGAGAAGGAGCTGCTTGTCCCCTCCCAAATTTAGATGATATCCACATGCAGATATTTAACTCAAAATTGCTTTGATAGTCTGGTACTTTACCTAGTGCAAATCCCATGTAGAAATGCTTATTTTGGGTTGCATTAGGAGCAGGGATGGGTGTGTGCTGTGCTCACTGCAGGTTGGTGAGTGTCAGGACATCAGTTTAGCAGGCTGCTGCCATTCTGTGCCCTATGCATATTGTGACACAAAGGACAATCTGTTGGCTAAAAAAACCTGAGTGTGCTAGGAAATGGTTCACCTGACTTAGGTCAATCATTGAATCCCAGAATGGTTTGGGTTGGAAGGGACCTTAAAGCTCATCCAGTTCCACCCCCTGCCATGGGCAGGGATACCTTCCACTATCCCAGGTTGCCTCAGGTACCCCTAAATACTCTCTTTTCTCATTTCCCATCCAGCCCTTCAGTCAATTCTTGGCCAGAATTGTGATGGGGCATGCACAGAGTCTGCATCCTCACAATCTGCACACCTGCTTTAAATTCTGGAGAGTACCAGGGTTTTTAGAGATAATCCCAGCACTGACATAGCTGGATGCTGCCCTGATGGAAAGGTGCCTGTGGGATTTGGCAGTGACATCTGCAAAAAAGCTGAGTGCTGTGCCCTTGCAACACCATGAAGAAAAAGCTCTGCAGGGTGGTGTTGCAGTCATGCAGTTTTGTGCTTTTTTTTTACTCAGCACAGCTTTGTGCTTTCCAGGTGAATCAATTGTGGACACCCTAAAGGCCACCTTGTTTTTAAAATGGTTTCCTGGCATAAGCCCTTGACACTGGGATTTATCCTATACCTTGATATGGAGTAGCATTATCTTAATTATTCTTGGCGTGGTGCAGGACAGATCCAGCCCTTCAGGCTTTGGGCGGGAAGAGTGAGAGCCTCTGGGAAGCACAGGGGTGTTTTTCTGTTGTCTGGCTGCTTGATTAAATTGCTGGGAGTTCAGCTGCCTGAGCAGCTGAGTTTAAGTGCATGATTTGTGTTTTGAGGCTTGTCAGGAGGCCTAGATCCTTGAACAAGCATGCTTTTTTCTTTTTCATCTTAATTTTGAATAAATTAAACTAAATTACAGTGACAATTCCTGGAATTTCATCAGTCTCAAAGCTTCCACAAATATTAAACCTGCTCAGATCCCAGGCAGCCAGGTGAGGAACATCTGTCTATCACATAACATCTGTCTATGAGTAAAATAAATTAAGAGCTTTTATTATTGGTCTGCCAAAGTTTTTGGTCTTAGAGCTGGGAATGGAAACTGAGACCTTTGCTGTGCTCCTCAGACCACCCTTCCAACCACAAGCTTATGTTTCAGTGCTCAGGCTCCTCTCAAACACGTGCAGTCAGTGATCTGTGCTGCTCATGCTATCAGGCATCTCCATTAAATTTATTATCCTGCAAAAGATCTAAGCTTTTGCAGAGTTATCCCCTGGCTGTGTTCCTTTGTGAATTATTTACGGTAGTATTTTTGGTCTTCAGTCCTCCAGTTTTGGCTAAAACTCTTCTTCCTCCAGTTTCCTGCCATTTATCCTTCATGCTTGAAGCCAAACTGTTAGATTGTGTGATGACTGCATTTCAGGTGTTGTTGTTCACCTCTGCCTTAGAAGGAACAGCTTTATCCAGCAGACATTACTGAAGCTCTAGGTAGCAGATGAACATTTTTTCCTTTTTGAAAGGGATGGTGTCAGAAACTTTGCATTGAAAACAAGGAATTCGAAGTCTCTGCTTTTAATAAGCCAAGGTTATTTTGTAACATTGGGAGGGGTCTTGGTTTTTAACAATTGTGTTTTTGCCATGGATTTTGTTTGCTGCCATTTGAGTTTCTCAGCTGGACAATGAAAAATATTCTTATTTTAGCCAGATCTTACAGCGAGCACTGCTTTTCACTTCCATCAAGAGAAGTTATGTATCTGATCTGCAAGGGATGAGATATTTTCTTTATTTATGTTGTTTTCTTTTCACTTTTCATGCTCTAGGACAGTCCTGTGATCTTTGCTTTGTCAGGCAAATATTGCTGATTTTTTAAACCCCAGCAGAATATGTCACCAGGAGTTACAACTTTGTAATTTCAGAACAACAGTAAAAGCTCACCTGTGGAAAACTTATGATTGAAGACAGACTTTACTATCTTCTCTTTAATTATAACAGGGACTGCAAAGGTGCTGGAGACATAAAAGATTAATGCATTGTTTCTTACTGAAGGTGAAGAGGGAGAGAATTAACTCTTGTGATATCTGAGAGATGCTTTGAGTGTGAAAGCTGGTCCTTGCTAATGGAGATTTTCTCAGTGTTTTTGACTTTAAATGCAGATGTTGTGTAGGCAGGACTCTAGTAAGTGGGTGATAATGTTTCAGTGAGAAAAAAGGAATTATTCTGAAGGATCTGTGGCAGAAGGGCAGCAGCAGAATATATCTGTGTGTGCCTGTGTCTCCTTTCACTCTTGCCCAATCCCATACAAATTAAACCTATTTAATCTTCCTTGCTCCATTTTACAGGCTGTGCACATATTAACTCTACTTTGTCTTGCCTATAACATCAATACAGATGATGGATGGACTGTCATGCATGTCCTTGTTCCTTTAACAGAGATGGAAACATTCATGCATGCAGGCAGGTTCTCATTTCTCTCTCTGCTTTCTCCATTGCTGTCTGGTTGACAAGAAGAGCTTTGTTCTGTAGGAGTTTATCTGCTCCTGCTGTTTGTTCTGCACCTGGAGTCAAGATATTGATTGATGTAATCCCATCCACAGCAACCCACTGGGACAGCTTCAGCAGTGTGGGGATGCTCCAGGTGGGAAGGACACACAAGGGGGAGGATCTTTGGAGAATCCTCTCCTGCAAATACCCTGCAAAACAGAAATGTCAGGACAGCCCCATGGCATCAGTCTTGTGGGTTTGAGTCCTGAGATTTTCTTCAGCAGTGTCTATAATAATAGTGAATAATCTGTTTTGGGAAAACTTTTGACAACCTCTAAATGCCCAGTGTGGTTTAGAGTTTCTCTCTGAAGCATGGCTTTGCCTTGAACTATCTTCTTGGGCATAGCTCTTCTCCCCCTCCCCACCTGCTTATCTCCTTATCTCTTTCATGCTAAACTGTAGGGCTTGGTTAAAATAACAGTGGAGTTTTTAGGGCAGCCAGAACAGCAACAACAAAAAAATCTCTTCCCTGAAGTGGCTACAGGTCCTTGATTGCTTCCATCCCATTTTGTCTTGGAGCTGTTATTTTTGCTTTCTTGGGTTAGATGCTTTTATGGATATTAGCATGCCCTTTCATCTTGGAAACTTGAATATTTTGGTACCAAAAGTGCTAAACTTGCCTTCATATGAGAAGAAATTTGCTCGGCCAACAACCAAAGAAATCTGGCTCAGTTGTGTTTTGTAATATTTCCTGATTAACTCCCAGTCTGTTTTATCTGCCTCAGTTTTATTGCTGTAGGTGTCAGCAGCAAACTTGTTCATGGTTGAGTTTATTCCAATGATACACTCAAAAAAGGAAGAGGCTTTTTCAAGTTTGTCCTGCAATAATCCAGCTAACCAAATGTGTGGAGGGAAGTTCAACCCTTTAAAACGAGACACTTGAAACTTTCAAGGTCAGAGGAATAAAAACTATTGTGCATTTTTTGCTGCTTTAGCAGAAACAGCTCTGTGGACCTCTAGTGGTCTAAGGATCAGACTTTTAGCCACAGCTTTTATCTGGAATGGAGCTTTAACACATTTCAGAAGTTGTTCTGAGTTTGTAAACCTGGTCTCTCTATCTTGAAGTGCTTTACTGAAAAAATGCTGGATTCTTTGGCACTTTAATGAGCAATGTTTGAAAATCTAACTAAAAAACCCTTGCCCAGCAAAAGGGTGAAAATAGTCCACCCAGTCAAAAGAAAATGCAGACATAAAGGAAGAATCTAAGGTCAGATTTCACCCCAGATTTAGGGACTGTGTTCTCAGGAAAACGTTATGCAACATTTCTTTCAGACTTGGATTTCATAGAACGTTTTTTTCTCTGAAAAATGTTCTACCAAGAGAAATGTTTTTCCTCCACCAAGATGTGCGTGTGTAACACAGAACGTGTATCCTTTACATCCCCAGCACTCCCACATTTTCCCAGCACACCAAGAACCATTCAGTGAGACAGGGTGGGAGCTGTCACCCAGAGCACACAAGGGAAGAGAGTTCTGAAATCATAGTGTGAAAAACATGGAAAGAGGGAAGTTTTTCAAATTCTCCATTTTAATAATGTGAGTGGATCCAAATCAAATGGCTGGAAGTGCTGATTTCAGTTGTCAATCTGATGTTCTCTCTGCTATGAGGCAGTTTTTGAGGCAGCTGTGGTGTGAGGATGCAGAGGCTGCACATCCCACCTGGCCCCCTGCTCCCTGCTCTAATACAGACCTGGTGCTGTGGAGACACCAGGGAAAAGGGGAACCAATCCCAGTTTATGGTGCACTGTCCCAAACAGCTCATAAAACAGTGCTGTTTTCTTTAAATTGCAAGTTACTCCTCACAAAAGAGCATTGTATGGCCACTTAGTTGTATGTATTCTCTGCATTTGGTTGTCTGCTTCTCTAAAACCAGATTTTATTGCAGCAGTGACTACAGAATACTCAGAGCAGCAGAAGTTAGGTACCTGAAAGGACAATTCTGGGTTTTTTATATGTGATTAGGCTGGGACAATCCCCACAACAAACTGGAAGGGGGAAAATTCAGGTTATCCTGTACTTATCTTGCTGCAGCAGATAGAGAAAATGCAGGAGAAAGACAGACTGGCTGCCCCCATGTGCAGTCATGGCAGAGGAGAGGGCTGTGAACCTGGCCTGAGACCATCATTTCATTTGGGAATGTGTTCATAAGAATTACTGTAAGTTTTCACAGACCTGATCACAAATTTTCCAGCAGTTCTCTAAAATGAAGCTGCTGTTGGAAATAAAGGAGCAAGTTGTTCAGTGTCAAGTCCTTCTTCAGAGGATTTGGGAGCAGCATTTGTATTCAGGTTGCCAGTGTTGTTTCTTAAAGATACCAGTCACTTCACAGCAAATTTTATTTAAATGCAAATGGGCTAGCAAAGCCAAAGGCAGTGTGTCAGCATTTAATGCACCTTTATTAACACTGTAAAAGTGTTTGTGTGTGGATTTTTTTTTTCCTTTCTAATTTCAGATTTTCTGGTGGAATGGATAGGTTACTTTTGTTTAATCACCTGGAGTTGATGGGAGCTGTTTGAAACAAAGCTGATGGACCAGGCTCCCTGGTGTCCATGGCATGGCTGTGTCTGCAGCTCTCACCTTGCAGAACTCCTTGGGTTCAGCTCTTGGGATGAGGGCAGTGAAGCAAAGTGATGTTGCCTGAGGAGCATTCCAAGCACTCTGTGTGCACAGAGCCCCAGATTTCAGATTTCTCTGATGTTCATTGTCATTTGTCTTGCTGTTGAATTTTGCTTTGCCATTAGAAGAGTTCACCCTCACCTTTAGAGGTACTGGCTTGGTTCTTTTCATCCTGAGGTGGCTGAGTTCCCTGTGTAGCCATGGCCACTGCTTTTGGAGATGGAGTTTGGATCTCAGCCCATTTCTGCTGACTAATTCAGTGTTGGTGATGTGAGGAGGCCACAATTAGCAGGTGAGAGATGGATGCTGGCACGCAGAAGATGAGAGAAGGCAGTGGAGGGAGAGGATGCCTCTCAGCAATGTCTGAAATGGAAGACAAAGATCTGGTGTGCAAGCTGGGGTCCCTTCCAGCAGGAAAGTGGGCCTTTGTCTTGTGGGACAATGTTAGGGCACAAAGCCATCCTACATGCTCTGAGTGGGGAGCTTAACAAATGAGCTCATTCCTACTGAAACTCAAGCACTCTGAGCATATTACTACCATGGATTAATGCAATTTATTTCTGTCACTGACTGATTCATAGGGTGTTCTCCTGCAATTTGCAAAAGCACCTCGTGAATCATTGAAGTAGGAATTATAAAATTAAATGCTTCTTTCCTCTTCTGACGCTAGTCCTTGGAGCCAGGCTATCTGGGGGAGGTGTGAGGGAAGGGTGTGTGACTGTGCACAAAGAGTCATGTCAGCAGTTTCTCCTCTGCTTCTCTCACATCACAGCTTGGAGGACATGAGGATGTCGAGGAACCCTCTTGCTCTGCTTCACATGCTCACGTTGGAGAGAGGGTTGGCTCTCACTCCACAGCTTTGCCCGGGTTTGCTGGATCAAGTGCTACATCCATTTTATGTGACCACCTCTGTTTTGTGCTTAAGACCCACTTACACTGCTCTCCTGGCAGATTTTGGGCTGCCTGCAGCCAAATTTCCCAGACAGGCACCAGCTTTGTTCCGTGGGTTTGTGTGCCTGGCTTTAGCAGATAACCCTGAGCACAGCCACCTCCTTTGGCAGACCATGGACACAGGTGTGACCACCCCAGCCTGCCCAGAGCACCCCCCCAGGATGGACAGGTGTTATCTGCTCCTCCTGTGAGCCTCCCAAGCTCCCTGTGACTGCCACCACACCGTGGTGCTAAGATCAGCTAACTTCCTCCAGGAGCTGTTCTCCTTCCTTCACCTCTAGAGTCAGTATTTCAGGAATTACTGGCTTATTCCTCCCTTCTGCCTCCTCTTGTGGGCCAGTGCTGATTCTGTCTGTGCTCCAAAGTACTTCAGTCACTTGATATTCTTCCCTTTGTTACCACCCTGACACTTTGGAGTGGGATTCTGGGGCTGGGTTTGGTGATGTGCTGAGCATCATCTCAACCCTAAAGAGCACTTCTGCACTCTGGGTATTTAAACAGCAATGAGTTGGATATTTAATTGAATAAACTGAGATCTAAAAGGATGGCACCTTCTAGCAGGTGGGCCAGTGAGCACTGCAAACTGTGGGAGAGCCAGGACACTTCTGGAATATGATGTCAAAAACAGTGTCTGAGATAATTTGATTCATTAGCCAGAAACACTGAATCTGTTTTACCCATACTGTACCTTTTCCAAAAGGGGCTTAGCAAGTGAAAACATCAGGTGTTGTTTCATTAGAGTATTTCTCAATTTGCAGGGTTTTCTCCTTTTTTTTCCTTTAAATGACTATGCTGTAGCTTTAAACCCCTGGAATATTGTAAACATGTTGCAAGCATATGCTTTCCATGCAGAAAACCACAAAACAATAAACCTAATGTTGAAAACCACATTAAAACAAGGGAAAATCACTTCACTAATGTTTTGTTTCATACTATTTTTTAAGACTTGGAATGGAGTTGAGTCCATTCTCTTGGCTGCTAATCAAAGAGTCAGCATGCTTCACAGAGGAAAAATGTAAACTTTAGAGAGCCAAGGATTTTACTTTCAATGCCCCTTTCAGACAGTGGTTTTTATGGGTTAACAAATGTTAGCCAATACTTCTCTGACAGAGACAATCAGTACTTGGGTATCTGAGAGTAGCAGAGTTCCCTTTGGGGGACCTGGAATCACTTAGTTCTTGTTAGGCCAGTGATTAGAGTTGTTGAGTTTTCAGTGTGTCACCATTTTTGTAACCTGTTAGGGAAATAAACAATATTTACAAAGGGAAATAAATTAATGTGGATTCCTCAGTTAATTGCATTCATGTCTTCCTAAATCAAGATGCTTTATTTGGATTTGCTGGAGGGCTACAATTCTTGTCAAAGGCTGATTGATTTGGACTTTTCTGAGCCTTCATCTGGATCTGATTCCCTCTTGTAAAGTCAACTAACAACAGAAACATCTGATAAAAGGGCTTTTCACTTGGAGCCCTTTACAACTGTAATTGCAAATTATCAGCCTGAATTAAGATAGGGGAAAATTATTAGGAAAAAGGTACTTGGCTCAATAAGTTCCATACATTGTAATTTTAGCTAAGAGTCTTCTGGCTGCTTTCACATCACACCCACTGATTATTCAGAAGCATGCCTGTTGGGTCTCAAACTCAATTAGATGATCTCCTTTGTCCATGAGTTCACCTCTGGTTTTAGCATTTATAAATTTTTTTGGAGGTTTAGAAGCCTCGGCGAGGCCAGGGTGCAATACCAGCCACCATGCACTGCTCTGCCCTCCCTGGCTGGATCACCTGCACTGGGGAGAGAGAACTCAGGGACTGGGCAAGGTCCCAGGGGAGCTCTGCCCTCCTTAGTGCACAAGGAAATCACAAATGGGAGCAAAGCAGTGCTCCCTTTGTCAGTGCCTGAGGGAGAATTGCTTGGGAAGCCAGAAGTGAGGGAGTGTGGAGTGGGGTTCACAGTGTTGAGGGCAGTCACTGATCACCAGGCCACTTCCCTCTTGCCTGGGAGTAGAATAACAAAACCAGAGCAAGTCAGGGACACTCCTGCCCCTGAAACTGCTACTGAAGGGTGCTCTGGTGCTGTGGGTGAGAGCAGGGTGGGAGCAGAGGCTGGTTCAGCTCTTCAGTGTCTTCCTTTAAGAGCTTTCATGGGGGTGAGGCACCTGTTTCTCCCTGCACTGCTGGATTTCTATATCAAACATCCTTCCTTGAAGGGGTCAAGTGATTTGCTCTGTGTGAGGTGTGATCAGAGCCTGTGAGAACCTTGAACTGAGCAGTCAGTAGATGTCAGTAGAATCTGAGCCATTTCTCACCCTGTGGGGCTGGGCTCTCCCCTCAATTCACCAGAGCTGGAAGTGTCTTGGGTGTCTTTCAGTTCTTGGTGATTCTTCTCCTGGTCAATGCTCTCTGTGCACACTCCCAAGCAAACCATGTAAGCACAAATTCTTCATTTCCTTTGGTTTATTTCCCAGGCACCAAACTTCTGCCTGGCCCTGCAGCTGATCTCTGCCTGTGTTGTTGACTGGCTTCCCTTGTAGAAATGTTGAGGTTGGAAAAGACCTCTGAGATCATGGACTCCAAGCAAACAGACCCTCCAGAGGCTCTGCTGATTTACTACAAGTGTTCAGTGCCCAGGGCTGTTGCTTTTGGTCTTGGCCTTTGCCTCCCTTCCCTCAGAAGTCCCATTTGCTCCTGTGGTAAGCCTGGCTGTAGACACCTCCAGCAGGTGGATGTGTGTAATCTGGATAAACATGCACTGTTCCTCTGCATCCATTTGGTCTGGTGGAGTTCTGCCTTCATATTGACTCCTAAACCTGCCTGGCTTTCAGTTTTAGTTTCTCTAGCTGTTCCTTAAGTATTTCCCACTCTTTTTTGGTGATTAATTTCCAAGACATGCTATAAGAGTCCTCATTGATGTTCTCCAGGGCATTTTCAATCCACTGCTCAAAGGGAGAAAAATCTGTACATTCCTTTCTCAAGTCCTTACAATCTCCTCAAGAGCTCCTCAGATCTGTTGATAAGATCAGAATGCTCCTAAACATCTGATGGATGTAATTATGTCCAGCATGATTCTGAATTGTGGAGATTAGGAACACCACAGTGCTTGATGGTGTTGGCTGCTCAGCAAATCACACTGGGGAGTTCCTCCTCTCCTGACACATGTTCACCCCTGCCTTGCTGTGCCTTAGTGTCATCTCAACCAGGGTCTGAGTCATTGGAATTTTGGAGTGATTGGACTCCTGGCTTTTGCCTCAGAGTTTGGTTTTTTTCCTTTTTTTAAAGATGTGTAGCAACATCCCTAATCCATAGCCCAAATTTAGTATCCTGAATCTCTGCCCAAAAAATCGTCAGATGAAAAGTTTTTAAACTGTTTCCTTTCCTCTCTGGGATCTGTTTTCCCATCTGTCTCTCCAGCAAGAGTCATTTGCTCTCCCTCCTCCTCCAGAGAGTCTCTGCAATGCTAAGGTGGGTCTGAGGAGGGAATGCTGTGTTGTTGCCACCTCTGTAGAGGATGGAGCCAGGCACCTGGCAGGCTGGTGCTTCTCACCTGCCATCTCAGGCTGCAAACATTGATTTTCCATTAAAAATCCCACAAGAGTTTTAGTTGCTTTGATTGAAAGTGCTGTCAAGGAGTGAATGAAGTGTAACCAGTGCAGAAGAATGCTCCTGTCTCTGCAGGGAACTGGGAGCAGGTGCTTGGGTGGGAGGACAGGCTGCTCTGTGCTGCTGAGCACAGGCCAGGGAAGCTGCTGAACCACAAACCACTGCAGTCTGGGAGGGTTTCCAGGTCAAGAATTCCTTTGTGCTGGTCCTGTACACTTCCACACACAGCAGCTATTGGTTGCTGTGGAAGCTGGGATCCCAGGGAACCTGGACACGACTCTGACTGAATTCCTAAAGTGGAATTTTATGTGTTAAGTTCTTTGTGTGGAAGAGACAAGAGGTTCTGTTATTTACTGTGACTGGCACCTCGTGTAGCAGGTGACAGCCTGAGCTGTTGCCTCTTCCCTCCCATCCCCTCAGTCCATCTAAGCAGCCTCAGCACAGCTCCTGGGCTTTATGTGAACCCCTCCTTCCTCCTTCATGAGGTAAACCAGACCAAGCTAAGGGGCTTGCTGGTCCCCAGTGCCTTTATGAGCACAGATTTCAAAAACTTTTCAGGCAGGACTTCCTTGTGTGTGATACTTTGACAGTGTTTGCCTCCTCTATCTCATTTTAACCCTTTCTCTTCCCTATGAACCATTATAGGTTCTCTCCTCTTCTTTAGCCCATTATTACAAGATTGTCATATTCTCACGAAGATGGAAATTTGTGTGACCTTGGGTAACCCAAAGTCCTACATTTTGGGCCTTTCCAAGTGTTACTTACATATTTTTGAGCAAAAGAGTGCTGGCTTAGGTGTTTATGACAAAAAAAGAGAGCAACAGTGTGCTGGAGGAGCCATTGAGTGGCAGCTGCTTGATGGAAATGTCACAATTCCTGAGTGTCCTCATTGTGATTTGAGGCAGACCCAGATCAAGTACTCTCAATCACAAGGATATTCAAATCTTAATCCAGCAGATGTAGTTCAGGAATATGTTGTGTACCAGACACAGAGCAGGGTGGATTTTTTCCATCCCATAATTTTCCCCTCCTATCACATTGGATTGGATCAGTGGTCTCTTTTTTTTAGCACCTTTCTTTTCAAACTGTCCTTGCCATGTGTCATCCCACAAGCCTGAAACAAATACAGCCCACGTGGAAGCTGCTCAGGAGGGCTGTTCTGCCTGTTCCCCCTGCTTGTCCAAGGACAAGGAAATCCCCTGTGCAAGTCTGGCCCTTCTATGGTTCCTTTCTCTTATTCCAGTTTGACTCAGCAGGTTTCAGAGGAAGCTTAGATTTTCATCTGGCATGGAAGGAAAAGCAGTTACCTTCCCATCAGAGCTCTTTGTAGGAAGGCTCTCAATTACCATCACAGCTGTGTGCAATGTCTGCAGAAGAACAGGATCCATCCTGCCCCGTGCCAGCTCCCTCATTCCCACACAGATGGATCGGAAGCCAGCTGGGAAGTGACAGCCTGGTGCAGCCCTCCACAGCCTCTGGGAGCAGCTGGAAGTGCAGCACACCATGGAACTGCCTTGCATGGAGGAACAGCCATCATTTATTCCCTCCTGGATCGTCTGCCTGGGTTGCTCTTGGATGTGCAGTTCCTCTTTCATCTGAGACTTGGCAGGCAGTGCTTTCCTGCTTCATTGAGCTCTTTTTCAGAGAGAGACAAAGATTTTACTTTTTTTTCTTTAAGGGGGTGTGGAGGAGAAATCATTTGCAATCCATAATTTGGTCCCAAATTGAGAGCAGCAGAACTTTCCAGGAAAGGATGAGTCCCGCTTTGGCATGAAATTCAGTGGTTTTCATTGTTTCTGGTTCATTGCCTGACTTTTCAGAGATTGCTGAGCACATGCAGCTCTGCCCAAATTCACTGGGATACAGAGACTGAGGACTCCTGGAAGTCACACCTTCCTCGTTTAACTTAAGCTCATCTTACTGGATCACTGGAGGAATTAAACTTTAATAAGTGGCAGATTTATGTCATCCTTTAAATGACTTGCACCTCACACTGCATTTTCTTTTGATTAATATCAGGCAATGATTTAATCAACACTTTTAGTTACAAGCTCATTTCATTCCTGGCTGGAAGTTATAAATCAGCAAACTCTTTGAGAGGATGTAAATAGAAACCTACAGAATTAATTTGTCAGCCAAGAGGTTCTAGTTTGTCACAACTGTTACTCTAACCATGAGAACGTGTTTTTACAATTAGAAAGAAATTGTTCACTTCAAATAGTATTTTACATTAAATAGAAAAAATATGCTGTCAGGTTGGAACTTGAGCTGGGGTTATGGTGGAAGCAACTGAATAAACCAATGAGGAGAAACTGAAATATCTGTAAACCCATCCAGTGAGTTATCCAAAATATATTGTGTGTGTAATTGAATACAATCCAAATACAAGGTAAACCAAATAAAAAGCAAAACAAAACGAATCAAGGTGGTAAGGAATAACATTAAAATAAATTGCCAAATATATTGAAAATTTAGGGAAAAAAACCCCAGCTGGTGAAAAGTACTTTCTACAGGGTGTTTAGAACTTCTGACATGGTGGGTCTGGAAGTGCTTCCCATAATTCCAGTTGCTGTGTTTGTTTTAATTATATGCTCTGCATGTTTTGACCAAATACATGAAACAACAAAAATTACATGCTTCAAAGGAAATTGATTAAATTTAATTAGTCTTTGAGAGAAAGAAAGAAAGAGTTTGAGTTAGAAACAGCAGATAATAATAAATAGTTGTGAGGAAAATGGCTAAACCCATGTACTAGTGTCACTCTCTTTAAAGAAATGATAGCTTTAGCAGCTCCAGCCTGAGCTGGGAGAGTCCAGAATCCAGGGAAGTCTCCCCAAGGCTCTGGAGGTGGGAAAGGAGAGATGCTGATCCACAGGAACTGAGCCACAGGGATCAAAAGAAAACTGCAAGAAGTAAAGGAAGTGATTCCTTGTCAATGACCTGATGGAAAACTGGAAATCCTGGAAAACCAGTTGATGAACCATGCAGATAAAAAAATTACACGTTTAAGGACCTGGTTCACTGGATGTACGAATCCCAGTGCAAAGCAAGCAGATGGAATATTTGCAGGATCCCAGCTCCAACTGCAGACTATAATTTATGTTCCCAGTGTGGTAAAAATGTTCACATTTCTGTGGAATGACATAAAACCTTCGGGGAAGGTTGGTACCCCGCCCACAGTGGTGGTCCTCCTCGGCAGAAGGGAAAATTGCTGTATAATTGTGGCTTTGGATGCTTAAACCTCTGAATGGCTTTGAATCACTAACCTAAAGGTGCTTTCAGTAACGGTGTGTCTGCCTGCTCTGCAGACATCTCAGGGTGCTTGGCTGGTTTGCTGGTTTGCAGCAGTGGCTGCAAGTGCTTGTGCATTCCTGGGATGTGCTGGGAATGCTGCTGGGACAGCGGCGTAGGCGGCGGGCACTCGTGGCCATGTGCTCTCCAATCTCTCAGCATCAGCATGCATGTTTCAAACGTTTTGTTTGGACCTAAGTGAGCAAAATTAAATGTAGCATTCAATTTGAGATGAGCTGCTGATTTATATAAAACACACACAAGATTGCCTGAAGTGGTTGTGGAGCCTCCAGTGTTGGAAATCTTTAAGAACCACTTAGGCAAACATGTCAGGAATGATAAGAGCTGAGCTGATCCTGCTTTGGGATGAGAGGCTGGGCAGATGGCCTCCAGAGGTCCTGGCCCCACGGCTGGAGGTCAGAGAGGCATTTCAGAACGAAATAAAACACAAAAATCAGACCTCTGCAGATCGGCTCTGGCCAAGAAACACGCCCATTGTTAGCAAGTACAAAAGGAGAATTTGAGCCACTTGCACTTCATGAGCCTTTAAAAAAAAAAGCCCTCCTGAAATAGCATCCAGTTGTTTAAGTGACTCAGATTTTTTTGCTTTGACAGCGTGCTTGGTAAGCTACATTGTTTTGAATGATTTGCTGCTCAGTTCTGTGACATTTATTGCTTTTTGGATGAAAAGGAGAAAACTCCCCTAGGTCTGTTTAGAATTTGTTCATCTGTAATTTCCACGTATGTTTCCTTATTTAGCGGTTGGAGTTGGAAGTGTGTGTTGGCATTCCCTCCCTTCAAATTTATTGAGTTACACTCAGAAGAGCCTCTATTCCTCTCTGTTGGGCAATGTGTACAGAACAGCTTATTCAGCAGTTGCTAAATAGGTGATAGGTATGTGTGGTTTCTTTCCCTTTACTCCTCTGCCTCCTTCCCAGCCTTGCCTACAATTGCTTTTAGGGTTGGGAGTGGGGAGCTTGCTCTGAGAGCTGCCCCAGCAGGACCTGCCTGGTGTCCCAAATGTGTCCCAAACGTGTCCCAGACGCCATGGCCGTGGCTGGTGGGGCCTGGGACTGTCAGTGGGGTGTGCTGGGAGGGAGCTGCTGGCCAGCCCCAGCTCCAGCTGCAGGGAACGGGGCCAGCAGGGGCTGGGGAAGAAGTTGATGTCATTGGGTTGACCTGGGACCCACCCACACACGTGCCCAGCCCCGTGGTGGACATGAGGGAGATGATTGTCATCTCCCACCTCCTCCCTTCTGCTCTCACAGGGGCTGTGGCTGCTGACCTGCTGCTTCCAGCCGTGGGAAGGGGTTGGGATGGGGCTGTGGCTCCAGGAAGGTCACTGCCTTCTGGTGGGGTGATCCCAGACCTGTTACTCTTTTTCCTCAGTGTTTTTTGTCTAGACAGTCCCTCCTCTCTCTAACACATGTGTCTCAAATGTGTCCCATGGCACCTGGATTGCAGGCAGGACAAACAGCACATCTGCTCTGGATGCTGGGGGTGTTGGGAGTGACCTCCCTCACTGCAGGGCTTTGCTGCAGTATTTTCAGTCCATCCTGAGTTACAGCTCTGGCTGTGGATGTCCTGCATTGCTGTCGTGGCTACTCAGACATGGAGGTTGAATATTCTTTTTAATAAAAAATATTTTTTCTTCATACTTAAAGACCCTTGAAGAGTTCAGAAGTCAGATCAACATTAACACAGAAGGGAAGTTGGTTAGATCTTAGTTCAGCTACCAGTGTTCACAAAGAGCCTGTTTTATTGATAAGGAGCAAGAGTAGCAGGAGCTGTACAAATGCCTCTAACAAGACTTGCTCTTGTAGAGAGGGAAAATTAGGCAAATATTTCCCCAGTAAGGTAAAGTCACTCCAGATGAAGAGTGTGGGTGGATGTGCCCACCTTCCAGCTGGCTCCTGACTGAGGAAATGTCAGAAAGAAGCAATAAGCTCCAGATAGAGCCCGTGGGCTCCAAGAACCTCTACCAGAATCGTGAGCAGAGGTAGAAAAGTGCCAACATTCAAGTAATTCTTTCCAAAATGCTGCCAGAAATGATTTAATAATGTTCCACTCCTAGCAGTTCTTCCCCCTTGCCTTTCATTTCTGGAGGAAGTCCTAGTGGCATTTTCTGGACTAGTCGTATCCTGGCTGAGATCAGGCTTGAATTTCATCTCTTCCCCTGTGTTGCTCCAGTCCTGTTCCAGTTGTGAATCCTCATTCCCAGCCCTCTGCAGGCTCATGAAAATTTCCTTTCTGGCCACAGTGGTGTGAGCAACCTGGGGGTTGGTTACTCATTTAAGCTCTTTTAATTTCCTCTGACCACTGTCTGGCAGGGCTGAAGGCTGCAGCACAGACTGTGGCCCTTTTCCCATGCAATTTGCAATGTTTTTTCTCCTAGGTGAGGCCACTGAATGGGTCAGCCAGGAGAATCCAGTATTGCTGGAGGTTGTGTGAGATTTTAAGCTGCCTTTTATCCTGTGGGCTTGTAGTGTTTGTTTGTAGGTCATCACTTCTGACTCTGCAGAGGTTACTTGAACAAATCCACTGTATGGTCCAACCTTTTGGGCTAAGCTGATAAAAGGTGACTCAGAAGAGCCAATGGTTGGTCTCAGGCTGTGCCTTGTGCCTCCTAAAAGATCCTCTGCAACATTTGCTGTTCTGTGATGATGAAGATAGGAGAGATCCCTCATCTCACATGGTTGTGGAAAATCTCTGCTCTATTCAGACTCAGTTCCCAATTGTGTGTCTGACTTTATTTAGCCATTTTCACATGGCAAGGTTGGAACCAGCTGTTGAGTGAGTGGCAGACACAAAAATTTAACAGAAAAATAAGTAAGTGAAAATACACAGTTGAGGTATGGGAGTTCATCTTCTCTGTCGTGGTTTGAAGACACAAATTCAGTTATCCTTGAGATCCTGCACAGATCATGGTAGGCCACCTGCAAACTTTGAAAGAGAAGTTGGCTCCATTGTGTGTGTTTGGGGACAATCCCATTGTTTACACATAGGTTTAGGCTCCTCCCTTTCCTTTTAGTGCAGCTGATAAAATGAAACAGTGGTTTTAATTTACAGGAATTCACACCCTAAAACCCTACTGCAAACAAGAAAGAAATGCTTTGAATTCCCAATGTGAAGTACACTGGACTAGAAGATCCAGGAATCATCTTTGTTTGTTGGTTAACAGCAGGGATCTGTGTTTCCAGGGCAGTGTTGCCATTGTGGAAGGATCCAGGAGATCAGATCTGATCTGTGTTTCCAGGGCAGTGTTACCCTTGTGGAAGGATCCAGGAGCTCAGATCTGATCTGTGTTTTCAGGGCAGTGTTACTCTTGTGAAAGGATCCAGGAGCTCAGATCTGATCTATGTTTCCAGGGCAGTGTTACCCTTGTGGAAGGATCCAGGAGCTCAGATCTGATCTGTGTTTCCAGGGCAGTGTTACCCTTGTGGAAGGATCCAGGAGCTCAGATCTGATCTATGTTTCCAGGGCAGTGTTACCCTTGTGGAAGGATCCAGGAGCTCAGATCTGATCTGTGTTTCCAGGGCAGTGTTGCCATTGGGGAAGGATCCAGGAGCTCAGATCTGATCTGTGTTTCCAGGGCAGTGTTGCCATTGGGGAAGGATCCAGGAGCTCAGATCTGAGCTCAGTCTCTTGTGCTGAAGCCTAGAAAAGATGGATGCTGGTGCTGAGTGAGCACTGCCATTGCCACTGCTGGTGACAGTGATTGCCACCTTTAGGTCCCCTTGCTGCCCCTCTGGGCTCCTCAGCCTGGAGAGTGAGCTCCAGCCCCAGCAGCTCAAACCCTTGTGTGCCCTGCTGGAAGCTGTGGGGTGGCTGCCCTGGCCTTTCAGCCCCTGCAGGGGCACTCCTGGCCCCTCTCCCCAGGATTCCTGAGAACCCAGCCTTGTCTAGCAAGGCTCCCCTTCTAATCAGAGCAGGAGGAAAGGAGTCCTCAGGGGTCTGCTCAGAACAGGAGCTGATAAAGATCCAGAAGGTGATTTCACTCCTCTGTCCATTGATCACAGGCTACCCAGGGAGACCAGACCAAACATAGACATGTCGGCTGTGTCCCAGGGTTATGTGATACAAATGCTCTTGCTTCAAAGGTGGGGTGTTTTAAACTCCCCTTGATTATGTGGTCAGTGTGTTTAATTCCTTTCTCTGCTACATTATGAAGTGGGATAAAATCTCAGTCTCTCTTGCTTTCAAGAGTATTTCCTGCGTCTCCCTTCCTCCCAAATGCCCATTTCTTCTTGCCTAATGGCTGGAATCTGTTGGAATAGGACTGGGGCAGTGTGTGAAACCACTAATACACAGCAGCCTTTAGGAGGATCAGGGATCCGTGGTCCAGAATGCAAATACATGCTTTAAAAGTGTTCCACTGAGCAGGAAGGGAGAGAGGATTAAAGTTTCACTTCCTTTTCATTTTTATGGGCTGAAGTTATTTGTCAGTTGGAAACATGATAAATTAGACAAACATTATCCTTTCCCTCCTCCAGGCTGCATGTTCTGCTTTGCATTTCACAGTGCAATGAATAACTAAGCTTCATTATCACCAGGCTGTCAGCACAGAAAAACTATTGCAGAGCTCTCTGCCTTTAATTGAACCGAGTGTGCTGTGCACCTCATTCATGGCTTGGTGCATTTGTCATTCAGAGTGTGAATGGCAACAAAAAGTGACTTTGGTTGGAGCATTGCTGCTGCCTGGTGTTCACAGGTCACTTTTCAAAGCTCCACCAGCATCAGGTATTTGCATTGTGCAGTCATGATAATGGTATCATGAAATAAGTGCAGCAGGGACCATTTCATCATGTCAATTATGTGATTGAAAGATGTGGGGAGCTGCAAAGCCACTGAGGTTAAGAATGCCACGATGTATAAATAACCTTGGATAAGTGTAAGCATCAAATTGGATGCAGATGGGTTTGTGGACTTTGCAAGTGGCTTGCTTAAGAATGTCTGCACCACACACCCAACCATGCATCCATCATGGTAAAAGTGCAGTCTTTGTCAGCAGGTCTGAATTATGTTAAAAATACCCAATTTGTACCTAATATTTTGTGAGAAGTGCTTTACTGCAAAGGATGGCATTGTTCTTCCCATCCTCAATTTCCAGAAATGTGGCACAGAAAGCCCTGGTGGTAGAGCAGGGATGGGAGCTGAGGAGAAAACCTGCTTTTGGGGCAGCTCTGTTGCTGTGCCTGGGCAGGAAGGAAGGTGTTCAGGAGGAATGTGCTGTGGAGTTTTCCTCATGGAGCTTCTTCCTGCAGCAGCCAGCACTAGAGGTGAGCTTTGAACAGAGGCAGTGAAAGGACTCCACTGGGGAATTGGTGAAGGGTCCTTTCCCACTGCCTCCCTCTCTGAAGTGCATTCCAGCACTGGGTTCTCTGGGATTTGGGTCTGAAGGCACGGCAGAGCTTGGGCCCCTGCCTGGCACATGCAGCATTCCCAGCCCAAAACCAGGGAAATGTTCTGTCTGCCACACCAGGGGCAAACGGGCTGGGGTGGAGACAACTTCTCCTCATGAGTCCTCATGGGTCACTGACTGGTGCCTTGCAGAGGTTTCATTTCCCACCTCATGATTAAATTTGAGATTTAATCTTTATTTTTGCAGTGACTTAGTCTTCCAAATGCTTTTGGCAAAATGGTCAGCTTTGATGTTGGACTTAGCCAGACGCTCTCATGACATGAAATGCTGCCCATCCCAAACTTCCCCCACAGTTCCATTTAGCAAAGGAATTTTTGAGAAGGATCTTAGAGTTGGCACTTTCAAGTGCTGAGTGTAACCCTGAATTTATAAACTTTTAAGTCTCCACCAGTCACAAGTTCTTTTAGTGTGTGACCTCCTGTTCCCAGCCTGGAGAAACAAAATGGGGCAGGATGGAGCCAGAATTTGAAAGCTCTATAAAAGGACCATGGCCACCTCCAGCTTAGATTTGGGAGAGGGTCAGAGCTGTGGAGGGGTGGGTTGGGGTTAGACTTTACTGAGGGATGACACTTTGAGACTAAAGCCTGCAAACATGTTTTCTTTCTCAGTCTTGTTTTCAAAGATGTTGTGGCAACACAGCAAGAGGAAGGTCCTTTCACAAGGCTTCAACCATCTGAGCAGCATTAAAATTGCTCTTGTTGGGGTTTTAATTTGGCTTGTGAAGAAAGGGGTGTGCTCCAGCAGCTGGTGTTGAATATAGAAGCAGCTGAATTTTAGAGTTGAAACTCTGAAGTAATAGTTTTGATGCTTCTCTAAAATGTGCTATTTTTAAGTGTCAGTGCAGATGATCTGTACAAAAGGAACTTGGTGATCTATAGGCAGTACAGGCTGCACAGCCAGGACATGTTATGTGAATGGAGGTGGGGGGAAAAATAAAATTGGAAAAGGGAATTATAGGAAACCAGTACAGGAGCACTTGGTGAGCAGTTCTTTAATAATTTAGGGAAGGTTATACCTGGTCTAACTCAGCATTAAAATAGAAATCATGGGGTAAGACTTGAGCTATAACATTTCCCTGTGGTTAGTATCAAAGTTTATTCCAACAAGCTAATGGGGGTTTTTAGAGATATCTTTGGTCTCCTAAAGTCAAACTCGTGGCTAGTTCAAAGTTTTATGGCTGTCTGAGGTACCAATTTTCATTTTCTGTATGTTTCCATACTGTGCAGTTTTTATGGCTACACTAGAATTACTGATGTTTGTGCATACTTACCAAGTTATTTAAATATCCTGGTGACTCTTAGCCCAAAACACACACTCAGGCTCTCCAGGGAAGTGCCTGCTACTCCACACAGTTGACTCATGTGGTATACATTGCTGAACAGATTTGAAGTACAAGCTGAGAACAGAGGCCCTATGCTGAGTGACTAAGATAAATTACAAAAATTGTGTTATTTTCAGCCTACACGCAGGAAACTCTGAAGTCGATGAACCTTAGGAAAGATCAACAAATGCAAGATGCTCTTTGTAATTTTTTTATTGTTCTCAGTGTTTTGTTTATTTATTTATTTTAGTTTTGGATTTTTTTGCTTTGTGTCCTCACCCCAGGCCACTGCTGAGCGACCTTGGTGAGAGGCAGTGGGAGAAGATAAAAGCTTGGGACACTTCTCTTCCTTTATCTTTGTCTCACTGTTGGGATGCAGGAGAGTTCCCCCTAAACCCAGGGAAGAGCCACCAGTGATGGAGGAGGAAGAGAGAAACTGTCAGCTCAGGCTTGGGCACCACAGGAGGAGGCCCAGGGGAGAAGCTTTTCCACCTGGAAATGGGCTGCAGGTGTGGGATGTGGGTGCTCCACAGAGCCAGCTCTCAGCTGGGGAACTGGGATGGAGCTCTGGATCCAGGGATGGGCTATGGATCTAGGGATGGGGCTGTGGATGCAGGGATGGAGATGTGGATTCAGGGCTGGAGATGTGGATGCAGGGATGGAGCTGTGGATCCAGAAATGGAGCTTTGGATCCAGGGATGGAGCTGTGGATTCAGGGATGGAGCTGTAGATGCAGGGATAGAGATGTGGAAAGAGGGATGGGCTGTGGATGCAGGGATGGAGCTGTGGATGCAGGGATGGGCTGTGGATGCAGGGATGGAGCTGTGGATGCAGGGATGGAGCTGTGGATGCAGGGATGGAGCTGTGGATGCAGGGATGGAGATGTGGATGCAGGGATGCAGCTGTGGATGCAGGGATGCAGCTGTGGATGCAGGGATGGAGCTGTGGATGCAGGGATGGAGCTGTGGATGCAGGGATGGAGATGTGGATGCAGGGCTGGGCTCTGGATCCTCCTGCAAAGAGAGGCCTCCTGAGATGGCTGCTGAGCTCCAGGTCTGGAGTATAAATGGGTGTTTGAGTGTTCCTGTCAAATAGGTCATAACAGTGAATGTGGCATGGGAATCCTTGTTCACTCGACTGTCATATTAAAACCCCCCAAAACTCCAAATTAGCCTGTCTTGCAATGCTAATTCAAAACCAGGATAAATTTGCATGCTGGCTTTCATGAAAAAAAAAAAGAAAAAAAGAAAAAAAAAGTGTCTCCTGTACAGATTTCTGAATCTGGAATTTTCAAAAAAAATACAGCTATTAATATCTGAAAGAAATGAGCTGATGTCTAACTAATGATCTTTCAATGCTGCTGGGAACATGGTTTATATTTTTCATTTTATATGATGTCAGCAACCACTTCTGGGGGCTGGCACGTACTGTGGGTGAGTCCAGAACATTTCAGAGACAAGCCAGCATTTTCAAAGCAGCTGTAAGAGTTTTGACTCCTGGGCACTAAGGAAAAAAATGTTCTTTATGAGCTAAGCCCATCCACAGTGCTTGTTTCCCAGGCTGCCTCGTTTATTCAATAATTTGAGACAGTGTTGGATTAAATTTCATCTTCCAAGCCCCGTCTGCTGAAGCTGCTCACCAGCTCTGTCATTTATCAAGGACACTACATGTGAGCCTTGATTTGATTGCTGCTTCTCTGAAAACCACTAACAGAGGGTGAAAGTATAAAGAAACAGGGAGGGAAAAAAAAAGGAAGGAAATAAAATCTGTGTTTCTTGGAGGCAAGGAGTCCCTGGCTAATCTGCTGAGCCCTGCAGTCCCCAGAAGCCAACTCCTCAACCAGAGTCCTGTCAGAAATGAGTCCTTCCCCAATGTAATACTGAAGGAAGAATAAATTTACAGCTTGTTCAGGGAGGACAAGAAGCCTTTCTGAGATGTCTCTGCTGGACCCACCTTATCTGGTTCTGATTTTTTTGTTTTGAATGCATCTCCAAACAATCAGTGAAGATAAACAACACGAGCAGGGAAGCCTAGCCAAGTGGCTGAAATTACTGAACCTTTGAAGACTAAACACATGCAGGATCAATCTTCCCTGTAGCCTTTCCTACTGAAACTGGATCATTTCTTGCTGCTACAGGAAAAACTGTCTGGAAATGCCACAAGGCCTCCCAGAAAGACTGGTAATCCCTTACCTGCAGCAAACTCTAATGTGTTTTCTCTCAAACAAACCTTCAAGCCTTCCTTGATGGGCTGCTTTTCTTTTTCTTACCAGTTTAGGAAAGAGTATGGATTAGCCTATTAACTCATGGGGTCATCCAGAAATTGTTAAAGCTACTGATGTCTTTGAAAGCCTTGTTCTCTGTAGCAGCCAGAGCTTGTGCTTGACTTGAAGTTGGCTCCACTGTTACAACCCCTAACTTTAGTAACTGAACAAGGAACCTTCCTGTAGCAACCTTCATCAGCATTTGCCCAGATCACTTTCAGATTCATAACCAGGCTGTTTTCAGCCAGGTCACAGAGCTGTTTGCCAGTGTGTTTGTGCTGATTTGGGCAGTGCTGCTGCAGTTACACTGCTGGCATGGGGAGAGCTGAGTGCTTGTTTCCAGCTCTGGCTTTGTGCAGAGGAGCTGCTGCCATGCTCTGCAGTGTCTCCTGAGGTACCATGCAGTGCAGCTCATTAATCAATGTGTCACTAAGGATTGGAACCCAGCTGAGCTGGATGCTGCTGCTGCCTGCTGTGAGCAGGGCTGGAGCAGGGAAAGCAGACCTGGGAGGTGGGAGCAGGGAATGTGAGCAATCTGTGGCAGATCCTTCTGCTTCTCTTCCCCTTGTGGCCTCTTCTAAGTGGAGGGTGCCACCAGTGTCCAAAATAATTGTGATTACAGCTGCAGTCAGCAAAGTCCATGGTTGTGTCTCATTGGGAATGCTGAGATATCACTCAGATATCACTGCTGCTGCTTCAGTTTCCGTTCCTGAGGCAACTTGGGAAGCAGCAAGGCTCCACAACAGTGCTGTGGTGCAGCCCAGAAACTAACAGAGGTTTGTTAGTGGTGTCTTCCTTTAAGTGCCACATGTGTTCAAACTCATGTTAAAAGCCATATTTATATATTAGGTGAACCACACATCTTGGCTCATCCCAAGCCTGGAGATGGTGATGTACCCCTGCTGTATTAGGAGTTCCTGCAGCAAATGTGTGTTTATTTGTGGGCACTTTTGGCCATCCACAAACTGTTTTATTCAGCTGAGCTGTAGTTTCCTTACACAGCACTATTTAGCATTACAGTCTCAGCCTGACTCTGTGCAGCAGCTGAAACATTCCAGCAGCAGTGTCTGACCTACACTGCTCAGCCAGGGCTTGCTCTGACCCTTCTCCCTGCAGCTGTCCTCCCTTGCTCAGGAGAAGCTGTCCTTGTTCACTGAGTGCAGCCTCTGCCTCTCCAGGCACTGCTCTTCCTTCAGGAACTCATGTCTGCAGTGTTTCCACATTTCCTTCCTGAGCAGGTTCATCCCTCAGTCTTACAGCAAGTTTTTTTTTTTTAATTATTTTTTGGGTTTTTTTTTTGCTGGATGCTAAACCCTGGATGTCTCCCCCTCACCTGAATCCCTGCAGGATGTGTGTACAAATTCTGGGATTGGGTCACTTTGTGCACAGGCAGAGAGAGGTCTGTTCCAGCATCATCTGCTGTCTAGAAAGCACTGTCTAAACACATCAAAGGGAGCACTGTGATGTTAAGGCTTGGCCACTGTCCCAAGCCCTTATGGTCTTCAAGCCCATCCTCCTGGAGCAGCTGCTTGTGGAGCTTCCACCAGGTGCCTACAATGAGGATTTGACACGGTGCCACTTGGCACTCAGCCCCCAGCATTATGGGCTAGAAAAAGCAGCAGAGGCTTAGTCCTGCTAGAGCAGACACTTTCCAGGTACTCTTGCCTTAATCCCTCTGTCTGTCTTCTTTATCCCAAAGAGCAGGAAAATCATGATAGAATTAAAATGGGATTTGCATGCTGCAAAATCCTGAGCAGCTGTCTCCTCAAAAGCTGCATATTTTAGCAACTCTTCTGTGATGGTCCAGGAGGTTGGTGGTGAGATGCAACTGCTGCCTTTTGATGGGATAAGGACCCATCATATCCCTCTCTCTTTGGGCTGTCAACTCCCAGGCTCTGATTTCCATAAGAGAGAATCCTAGGTGGGTTAAACAAGAGCCATGACAAAGATTTCTGTTCTTCAAAATCTGAGATAAAGAACAGAAATTCTTTATCAACTACCCTGATCTTTGGAGCTGAGGAAAGCAGATGGAGAATGAAGGCACAGGGATCCTACTGGTCACGTTGGATCAGATCAAAGATCCATCCATCCCCTGGTCTTGTCTCTGACAGTGGCCAGGAGCTGATGGCTGGGGAGAAGTGGGACTAAAAAGGCAAGTGTGCAGTAATGCTTCTGACTACCCTGCATGCCTGAAGCCATGGCTTAGGCATGTCCTTAGCTGTGAGCTGATTTCATTCCTCTCTTTAGCCCTCAGTGGATTTTTCTGTGGCTTCCTGCAATCCTTTTGTGAACCTGTGAAAAATCTGGTCAAGGGCAGTGTCCTTGGGATGCTGTTACAGTGCAAGATTCCTGGCAAACTCTTACCCAGCTTCACTGCCTGCAGTGTGGAAGAGCAGTTTTCTGCCACAAACTCTGTGATCTTGGGCAAGGCATTTCGATTCTTATGTAAAATGGGGATTATGTATTCCTGTTTCACAGGGAATTGGGAGGATAATATTTAGAGGTTTTTTAGGTACAAGGGCTGAGGGATTTATAGAAACATAAATACTAATTAAGCAATTTGGTCTTCATCTGATTCCTTTCTCACTTCCAACAGCCCAAGCCATAAAACCAAACTGTCTTTCTTTTAATTCTTTTTAATTTGGTTTCTCTCTCTTAAGAAAATAGCAAAGGTGTATCTTTGCTGTCTTTATTATGCCTCATATTTGTGCTGGACATGCTCTTAACATGGGTCTTCCAGTGTTAAACTCCAAGATCCAGGATGCTATTGTACCTTGAATGGGATTTCATTAAAAATCACTGCAGAATTAAAGAGTTCCCAGGTTCAGCAGGAATTCACAGTCCTTGCCACATCCAAACATGAGACTCCTCCATAGCAGAGTTTAAGAAGAGTCTGGTATTTTCCTGATTGAAGAGTCTGAATGTCTCCTCACTGTGGCTGGCTTGGGCTGAAATGCTTATCTCCAGAAAGGAGGGAAGAAAGAGGAGAGGAATAAATTCTCCTTGGTGTCAGGTCTGTCCTGGTAGGTGGAATGTTCTTCAGGGTGGGTGCCACCTGTGAAATAGTTGAATTGAGTGTATTTCATGCTATGAAACATGAAACTGTTGCCTTGTCTGCTCTGTTCATGCAGAGCAGAAACCCTGAAAAGGCTGATTTATCCACGTCTTCTGTTCTCTAAAAATGAGAAATCATTCCTGCACCTTTTCATTTGTAACTTCATGGAACTCCACATGTGTGGCAGAAATTAGATCATCTAATTGATTTATAGTCAATCAGTGACTGTAAAGCCCTTGCATTCCTCATGAGCAATTTATAGAGGTCTGAAAGCTCACCCCCTGAGCTGCAGGGGAGGCCTTAGCCTGGCTGCAATGTGGCTTTAAAACTGCTAAAAATCCCTGGACTTGCAATCCTCTGGTGTTTGGGATTGTTTCAGAAGGTGTTGGCTCTGTGGTGGGAAAGGGGGTGATGAGAGAACAGAAGTGAGTGCCTGCAGCCTGAGAGCTCTGACACTGCAGAGATGGAGCAGCTCTGGCCAGGGCTGGGAGCTGCAGCCATGGAGGCATCACTGCAAGGGACAGGAGGGCTTCATTGCACCTCTGTGCTCATTTAGCCCAAACTGCTGCAGCTCTGTGCTCATTTAGCCCAAAACTGCAGCACCTCTGTGTTCATTTAGCCCAAAACTGCAGCACCTCTGTGTTCATTTAGCCCAAATTGCTGCAGCTCTGTGTTCATTTAGCCCAAAACTGCTGCAGTTCTGTGTTCATTTAGCCCAAACTGCTGCACCTCTGTGCTCATTTAGCCCCAAACTGCTGCACCTCTGTCTTCATTTAGCCCCAAACTGCTGCACCTCTGTGTCCATTTAGCCCAAAACTGCTGCAGCTCTGTGTTCATTTAGCCCAAATTGCTGCAGCTCTGTGCTCATTTAGCCCAAACTGCTGCAGCTCTGTGCTCATTTAGCCCAAAACTGCAGCACCTCTGTGTTCATTTAGCCCAAACTGCTGCAGCTCTGTGTCCATTTAGCCCAAAACTGCTGCAGCTCTGTGTTCATTTAGCCCAAAACTGCTGCAGCTCTGTGCTCATTTAGCCCAAACTGCTGCAGCTCTGTGTCCATTTAGCCCAAACTGCTGCACTGACAGGAGGGGGAGGTTCACCCTGGCTCTTGCTCCTGTTTGAGATGAGGATTTGGGAATATGGAAATAAAGGTGATACAGGTTGTTTGAGTTTTTCTTTATTGCTGTTAGTCCATGTCATTATGTTATTGGAAGCTCTTGCATCAGTTTTGATCATTTAAACAATTAACAATTCATGTGCAGCCAGGAGTGGTCTCTGCTTCTTCCCAGATCTGCCTTTGGAAAATATTGGAAGAAGCAATTAAACCCCCAACCCCCAAACGACCTCAAAATCATCTCTTTCTGGAAAAAGAAACAGGGAAAAGGAATAAATATTCACTGGTGTAACAGCAAGCATCAGTTCTGGCTCCAGCCACACAGATGGGTTTGGTTGCTTGGTGTTCATCCCCCATTGCCAGTTATATCTTGTGAATTTCCAGTTATCATCATCCACACACAAAACCCCACAACCCTTAGTTATTAATTCTCCCTTCCCACTGACCTGGCTCTCCATAAATCTTAGGCCTGGAATCTTTCTTCCTTTCTTCTCCTCCTGCTCCCACCTCTTTCTCTCTTTTTTCTCTTTTAAATTAAACACATTCCAGAGAGAGGCTGGGAGCTGTTAGGAAGCTCTGCATTGATGGGGTTTCCTTTGGGATGTGCAGGCTGGTGAGATTCCTGCCAGGGCTTCTCCAGCCTGCAGCAAGGAGTAAGGAAAGACATCAGCCTGTGGCATCCAGCACTCCCTGTTCTGCTCCAGAACCATTTTTACATTCTGAGTTCACCAGGAGAAAGGCACTAAAAAATAAGAATAAACCCATACCAAAATCAAGATATGTGCAAACTACTATTGTGACTCTTTCCTCAAGGGGCCTGGTATTTCATCACAGAAGGAAATTAGATTAGTTTGACATGGTTTGTTCTGGACAGATGTGTGTTGGCTGTAAAGTGATTTGATTGTTATCTTCCAGGTGCTTATAAATAGACTGTTTATTTACTGCTTCATTTTTTTTCTGGGTATTTATGTAAAAATGGCTGGCTTCTGTTCTCCATTTTTAACAATCAGCATCATCCTGCCCTTCTGCCCACAGCATCACAGGATGGCCTCCAGAAATTCTTGAACATGTTCACCAGTCACTCACCAGAACACTCTAAGTGCTCTCAAGATACTGTGGCTCACATAATCAGAAACCTCAGAATTGCCTTGAAAAGTCAATAATGCAATAATTAGCAAGATTTTTTTTTCCTTTGGATTCTATGTTTGTGAGAGAGACATTGTAAAACCTTTCCTTTTAAAACTTTGTGCACTACTTTGGTCATGCCCAGAAACTCAACTTCCCAGCTGGGTGAGTCTGAATGTGGATTCCCCTCATACCCAGAAAAGAAAGTATAAAAGAAGCTGGGAAACTGGAAAAAGGATTTTAAGGACTGATTGAAGTCAACCCAAGTATGGCAAGAGAAAGCCCTGGGGTTTTATGCAGTGCAGGCCCAAAGAGAAATAAGGCAGGGAAGCAGCGGATATCCCACCTATGAATTTTGCACTTTGTGTTTGGCTTTACCAGATTCTTTCAGCTGTAGTGCTTTAACACAAGAAGTGGTGTAAAATGTTTTAACTTTCTCAAAGAAGCCCAAATACTTTTAGCAGATGACTTGATCTCTCGTGCCAGTGAGCGTGTGCTTCAGTCTCTGAGCAATTTCCCTTTGACAGAGTGCCCAGTCCTGCAGAAGAACAGCTGAAGGCACAAAGTAATTTGAAAGAAATTTTAAGGCATCTTGAGGGATCTAAGGTTTGCCCATCAAGAAGAACCACTTTTCACCTTTCCCTCACTTCTGCCTCTTAAAAATCCATAAAGAAAAAGAAAAAGTTCCCCAACCCTTAATTTATATTTAGAAGCTGACTGTTCTCCTTGAATCCCTTTCTGGCTCAGCCAAACTCAGAGCCTAGGCTGACAGCTGTGAGTTTGTACCATCAATTTCCATGAACATGTTCCTCAGATAATTACCTGAGGGAGCAGGTTTCAAAGCACAGCCTGTGGCCCAGGGCCAAGGCGATAGAGATCTGGCATTGCGTGGGAAGAAGGGTCAGTGCAAATCAAATATGAGCCCCATTCCCACATGAAAAGGAAATAAAACCTCCACGTGCAGGCATGTGGAGAAGCTTCTCCTAAGTCCCTCAGCTTAAATATAACCAAGCAGGAAAAATAATGCTGGCAAGGAAATAGAGCTGTGTTTATTGGCCATTCGGTGCCCAGCAGGTCTCAAACCCTTCAGTGCTGGTTTTTCATTAAGGCTGCACTGGAAATCCTGGCTGCCTGCTTGTTTTAGGAGCTGAAAATCTTCTGTGTGCTGGAGGCAGGAATAAAAGTTTGCAGCAAAGAACATAAAAGGGAAAAGTTGATATGGCTGTGAGCAGCTTGGGTGGAAAGCTGAATGCTCCCCACACAGACAGTGCAGAAACAGGTTCCTCCAGACTGGATGAAGTGTCTTGGAGGTTGGTCACCCAGGGATGTGAGCCACCCACCCTTTGCCTCTGAGCATGGAGGGAGGCCAGGGTGACCACCTGGCCTTCAATGTCTCACCTTCAGGTGCCCAAATTAGGGCAGGAAAATCCCACACTTGCCATGCAGGCAGGGACCCTCACAGATAGTGGTGCTTCAGGGGGGACAGCTCAGCCTGGGGGGATACAGTGGCAGGAAATGCCATCGTGTCCTGCCATGCTGGTGAAACTCAAACTGTCAGGGATGGCTCCAAAGGCCCCAGGTTCTGTTTGTCCAGGACATTGACCCCAGTGTCTGGCTCCTTTTCTACAAACAAGAGCAACCCAGTTTCCACAACCAAATTGTTTCAGTAGCTTGTTTGACAAGCATGGGCTCAGCTGTAATCATCCCCAGTGTCACCCTGTCAGAACCTGCTGGATTTTGATGTGTGTGGAATGGCTCTGTGCTAGCAGGGGACCTGCAGGTGTGGCCATCAAGGTGTCCCTGTGTCCCATGGGCTGCAGGACAAAAGAGCTCAAGCAGCACATTCACCTGACCCAGCTGCTGGGTTTACTCCCCAGGCAGTGTCACTTGTCCCACCCTGGAAAGCCACAGACCCCAGCCTTGGTGAGCTGTCCTGTGAGTCAGCTCTGGATGCCCTTGGGAAGTCAGGAATTCTTCCCATACAAAAATTCCAGGCAGTGTAATCCAAATTGCTATATTTAGGCATTTGAGCCACAACTCACTGAGTGCCCCCAGTGTAACAGAGCAAAAGGAGTGTGAGGAAGTAGCAAAGTATTTGTCCCACATAAAGACTAAATATCCATTATCAGCAATCTCTTTGGCCTGCTTCCTCTGTTGTTTCTTTCCCTCTGGAGATTTGGCAATTGGATTGATTTGCTGCCTGACTCACTGTCTTAGATTGAGATACTGAGAATTGCTGACAGTATTAATAAAATTAGCATTAGGGAGGATGTTTGAACATTTGCCTTTGACGTTTTTAGGGGAGAGAGCTGACATTTAGTCTAAGTTAAGAAGTTACTTAATTGCCATTATTTTTTTCCCTGACCAAAGTCTTTGTAGATTTCCTGTGAAAACTTAGTCCAGAACTAAGAATTTCAGATTGCAAGCTTTGGTCTTTCTTTTTGCTGAGAACCCTTGATTAGTTAAGAAAGCACTAGATATTTAACAGCATTCTTGGGAGAAATATTTTCATAAAACCATAAAACATGTACGAGTATCTCCAGCAGTATTGTTTTATGATAGTGAGGATTATTTTGTTCAGTCTTAGGTGACATAAAGGTCAAACTGAAATAATAGTCTTAATGTCAAAATCTAAGGACAGGCAAATAATTTTCAAGAATGGTTTGCATCATTACTTTTAAATGCAGTTGTCTTAGGATTTGTGGTTAACTTTTGCTCCCTGTGGGAAATGACTGAATTGGGGAGACATTTGTTTCATGTCATGACTGCTCTTTATCTACACACCCTGCACTGTTTTCACGTGGTACAATTGATCCCCAGGGAACAGCAGCAGGCTGAGCTTGGGTTTGCTCTGGTCAGCAAGAGGATCACTTCCCAACAGTCATTATAGGCAATTTTCAGTAGTCCTTAAAGGTTTAATTTGGGTGTTTGTTGTTTTGTGCTCTTTGCCTGACAAGTGGAGCTGCCTGATGTCACCGAGAGTCTTCTTCAATGTTCCCTTTCCATAACCATTGGGGCAAAGTCTGGGAGCTGCTGCCACTGATCAGTGTCCATGCAAGGTGTGGAAGAGTGTGAAAGATCCTCCACATGTTAACACTCATTTATAGCCTGTATCCTTATAAATAGGATCCTTTTTATCCTTTTCAATCGGGCACTGCTTGTCACCTCCCTGTTTCCTGTGTCCTCCTGTCTGTTTCCTGCTGGCCTCATCCCTTGGCTGGTGTGAATACCATTTCTGGGGGCTGGAACTGCCATTACTTTGTGCCTATGTCGTTTTGAGGCCCTACATGCTGGCTGTGTGCTGCTATCAGCAGACCCAGTTCCTCTTCAGGGGGGTTTTCTCTGGGGGAATCCAGCAGAAAGCTGTGCCAGTCCCAGCTGTACGTGTGTGCGGTCGATTCCTGCTGCCTTTAACGGAGAGCCAGTGCCAGAACCCAAAACAACTTCTCCTGCTCTCCCATAGGCAGCATTGCTTGTTCCTTCCCACAAAAAGCTGCTATTCTCTTATCCATTCTTCCCTGTCTCTGATTGCAAAAAATATAAATTATTTTAGTGCAAAAATTTTGGAAGGTTTTCTCTCTCTTCCCCATTTCCTGAAAAGCTTGCATACAGAGTGAGACACTCATAAGCTTTTCTGAGATAAGATTTTAATTTATTTATGCTTCATTGTTCCAGGCATGGCTACAGACTGGTTTGGAAATTTGCTGTTCCAACTTTAACAGGTCACTGCATGGAAAGGAGCAGCTGGATTTTCCTCCAGAGCAGCCGTCAGCTGTTGGAAATCTCTTGATACTCCCCTGGCTTCTCCAGATTCAGCATTAACTTCTCCTTCCTGTAACAGGAATTATGCTACGTGCTGTAGACTCTTTAGCTAGAAAAAGGAGGAAAGCACAGGAGGGGAATACAGCAGATGCTAGTGGGGCTGGCAGAGGCCACACCACTGCTCTGACTCCTTTTCACCTCCATAAGGTCAAAGTGTAGGAGAAAAAACCCTCTCTAAATCCAGCATGTCACAATCTGTCTGAAGTGACTCCTGTAGCTCAGGCAAGTGGGCAATGAGTCCAAACTCCAGAAATGTGACCTACTGCATGCTTTTACACTGCTTTTCCCTCTCACCTCTTCCCCTCTTAGGAAGTGCCTCCTCCATTGCACATTCCAGAGCTCCAGGACAGCTGAGGGATGGAGGCAGCAGCCCCATTTCTCACCTCCCATGGCTGCATGGCAGCAGGATTGTGCTGACTCTGCTGAGCTGCTCCCGATTTGTGCAGACAGAATGACCCACATGTGAGATCTGTGTGATGACATCTGCAGGAGATGTGAGGCAGCCAAGTAACTTTGCCATGAGAACAGTTTCAGTGTTGCTTGACTTTCTTTTAGAATACAATGACGAAAACATCACATTGCATTAAGTAGTACTTAATTAATGTAAGCCATGAGAGACAGAAATTCAAGCAACTTGCTCCTTTGAGCTGGGTGTTTTACTGAGAACCGAGCCAGAGTGACATAACTGGTGACTTTTTTCAGAAGTTGAGCTGTTGGTTGCCTCTTGTCTCAACTTTACTGAGATTTGTCCTTCAACACCAGGTAAAAAATATGAAAGCAGGTTTTCTGCTTGATCTTTCACATTCTTGGTATCAGAGCCCTCATCAGAGTGCTTCTTGCTCTGAACTTTGCTCTGTAATTTGTCAGTGCTGAATGTCTCCGAAGGCTGTGGGACAGAAAGAGTGTCCCAAGGCAGACAGAGCTGCAGGCATTGACAGCTTACAGTACTTAACCTCTGCTGGGAGTTGATAGACATTTTGCATACAGTCACAATCAACAGAACTTTTTCATGTAACTAAACTTGATTATGGGAAGAGAATAAAGTGAGAAGGGGAAAGGACAGGGGAAAATGCCACACAGTTACCACTGCTGGTTATCAGAACTTGCAGTTTATGTCCTGTGAAAAACAGGGGGAAGTAAAGTCAGAAGGGAAGAGTTACTGGCCATGACATCATTAACTCAGTTAATATCAAACATTAAATGCTCACAATGGGAGACTGCTGGTAATAGGGGTGGATTCTGCCTGGTATAAAATGACTTGGTTCCACTTTGACATCTCAGATTCGCTGGCCTTTAGTGTGGTTTTGTCTAGACCAGGAGATCCTCAGTTCTCTGGTATTAGTGTGACCTTTTCCCCTTAGCCTTTCTGGTTAAGGTACAGGAGAGAGGGATATAAATTTGGTTGTAGGATGCAAGGAGCCTGAAGACACTCAAGATAAAGTTTCCAGATCCTTTTGATGCACTGTTGACCGCTTTCAGGCACTTTTCCTCTTCTCTATGTTCTGAACTCTGAGCTATTCATTAAAAGGGAAGAAAGAAAAAGCAGTTCCCTCTAGCTGAGGCACTTAATCATGTTTGGGAGATCCAGATGCAGCCCCTGCCTGAGCCCAGTCTGAGGCAGGGCTCTCTCTCCCCGGGGGATATTAGCGGCTCATCGTTTGCACATCCAGCTTCCGTAATGACAGTGGGATTATCAGAGAAAATCCCCCCTGCACCAGGGACTCAGAACTCATGGCTCTCCTGCCTCTGCATTAGACTCCAATTCACAAAATGAAACAGCTGGATTAGCACAGGCAAGGCCAAATTGTCTGGGGGAGGGGTACATCACGCCCTGTGAGCAGAGCAGGCATGGCCTGAGCAGCACTCCATGGTTTGTCTGACCATGAAATGATCTGAGGTTCTCTTGCTTGGTGTGGGGGAAGATCTTCACAAAACCCTCCTGAAAAATGGCTGGTTTTAGAGTTCCTGTTGATGGTCCTGTATGTGAGAAACAACGGCTCACTTTGAAAATTTAAAGAGGTTTGTTAAACCTTGACAAAAATACAACAAAAGGACTATATTAGGAAAAATTTGCAGCACTGGGAACTGCCCTCGTGGATCCCACATGGCCAGTTCATCTTCAAGATGGATGTTCAGTCTTTTACACCTCTGGGGGTTTGTGACAGATGAGTAATGCAATGATTACTCTCATAATTAATAGACAAATATCATGTGTATAGGTTAAGAAAAGTTTTATAGATTTAGACTTATGTTTTACCCACTCACATGGTTATCAAGGGACAGCTGGGAGGGCTGGCTTGTCATTGTGGTGACATCTGACCTCCAGTCAGGATTTGAGGAAGAGATCTCCACCACTGGACAACAAGAAGGGGTTGATGGACAGAACTTTGGGAGGGGTTAAAGGGTTAAAAAGAGAAAAACCTCCATTGTGAGGGGGCTACATGGTGGGGAAAATCTTTTGCTCCCAGAGCCATAACCTTTTTTCTTTATTCAGTCTTCTGCTGTGTTTTTGATAAGGTTTAACAAACCTTCCTAAACTATGAAAAGTGAGTAGCTATTTCTCCCAGGTTGGATCAGCCAGCCCTGGCCCCTCCCAGAGTCTGCCAGGCAGCTCTTTGCCATTTATCAGTGCAGATTGCTTTCTTGTCACTGCATTGGAGCTCAGGGGTTGCCATGCCTCACCCCCTGAGCACCCCCAAGCTTTTCCATTCCCAGCTGCCCCATACAAGGGACACCTGTGCAGCTTCTTTTACCTGTCCCAGACAACAATACAGGGGGAAGAGTGAACTGTGTAGAGGGTGATCTTGTCCCCCAGTGAGTTGCAGCTGGGTCAGTTGCTGAAGATTGGAGGTGGGCCTGATCTTAACAGGCCACACCTGTAACCAACAAGAACTAGTGCTAGATAAGAGTAAGGAAAGAGGAGGGAGAGGAGTCAGGTTACTACTGCAAGGACCTGGAACAGGCAGTGTGTAGAGGAGCTGCCTGTGAGGAACAGCAAGAAGGTATTGAAGCTCTGATAACATGAAACTCTTGCGCTATGAAGATGATAGAACTTGTGACATCTAAGACAACAGAACTATGGGGAGAACAGAGGACATCTCAACTACAATAACATAACTATTCATGACTAAAGGTTTTCTTAATGTTCACACAATAGTTATCCCTTAATTGTGAGACCCAATCATCTCATTATCTATCTATAACATGCATGAGTGTGACTTTATGGTAGAACTCTCCTTCTGACCTTCAGTGAGCTCACAACCCCCCATGCCTTGGCCTGTGCTAATCATGATCACTCATTAATTAGAAAAATAGGGAAATTGGTAGCCTGCTATAGAATGAAATATTCCATGGACATCTGGAGTTAGATGCATATATCCAAGGGGTGTGAAATAAGAAAGCAATTGTCTGTGTCCCCAGGGAGCTGTAACCCTGTCAGTAATATTTTTTTTTTTTTGTCCAGAGAATGTAGCAGGAAGGATGCCTGCTCCTTGGAAAAGTATGGACAGTGTTGGTATTGTCAGGAAAATTAACCCACAAGCACCAGAGGTTTGTGTCCAAAAAGGAGACAGAGGAGTCCTTTTACTTTATTCCAATAAAGGGAGAGGCCATGGGGCATTCCCCTGGGGTCTCTCCAATTTTTGGAGGACACAGCCTCCTTTTTATCCCAATTCCCAGCCACATTTCCCTTCTCTCTTTCCCCATTTCTGAGGTACCTGAGAGGTTCAGCCCTCCCAGAACACCTGATCCCAGAGATTCCCCTCTAATGTATAACCCTCTCTCTTTAATTTTTAATTCTTATGAAATGTAGGGTTTTTCCCCATTGTTTCTTTGATCTTTCAATATCCAATTTCATTTATCAGCAAACCTACAGTTTATTTGTAAAAGCAAGTATCTTTTTCCATTCATCAATCGGTGGAATCCTTCCTATTGTTTCTTTCCTCTCTCAGTGCTGGTTTTATCTCCCAGCAGACCCACAGCTGGTTTGGAAAGACAAATCCCTCATTCCTCTCAGTGTTGAGCTAGGGGATCCTCCTACCTGCCCTGTGAGAGCCAAGGACACAGAGTCTCACTCCAGGCTGGTGAGAGTGGGCAGGAGCTGGCTGGGCAGGTATTTCACTACCTGAAATATCAACCAAGCTTCAGAGCTTAAAAACATCTCATCTACCCTCCACAATGAGAATTCCAGATGTATTTCCATCCCATGATTTTCAGTTAATCTTCCACTGGTTTGTGATTTCTGAGGAGCCATAGATTGAATCCAGGCATGCTAGCTCAGCTGAATTTCTGAGTGATAGGGGTTATAAATGTTTGTTTATTTGTTTTTAAATAATTTTTCCCTTTGAAATTCCTTCAGTACCAAAGGGTAAAAGGATTCTTGGGCACTAATTTAGGATATTGCTACTAATAATAACCTAATGCTTGCTGTTTGTCAAAGGCTGAGAATCAGCAGTGATGAAAGATGAAACTGCCCCAAGTTTCTTGGCAAAGGTGATGGAGGCAAATATTTCAGAGGTCATTTCAATTTTGAAATTTGCTTCCTCAGAGATTGTGCTGTGGTAACATTTGCCTTCTAGATGCTATCAGAGAAGCAGGAATTTCATAGTAACTGAAATGAAAGAATTTGAGGATGTAGAGTCTGGCTGTTGGAGATATCCCTGCCCTGCTGTTCTCATCAACCTTGCTGCTGTTGCAGGCAGGCTCTGTGCAGTCCAGGTCCAGCCTTTCTCAGTCAGCATCTTACATCTCAAGCTCAAAATGATTTGGTTGTCCCCATTCACTGATAACAGGCTTGACTCTTGTCCTATTTGCTATCTGTTGGCTCTTCAATAAGGTTATGAGTATTTTCTATTTTTTTTTTTTTTAACAAACATAACCCAGACTTGCTTGTGCACTAATGGACTTTGCAAGTTAAACAGTGCTCTCTCATTTAACAGCAATGCTGCAGGAGCACCACTCAGAGCAGAGCCCTCTGTGGGCATGGAACAAACCCACAGCTGCCAGGTGGCAGCTTCTGCAGCCCCAAACATTCCCTTTTTTTGCATGGGAATAATGGGGACTCTGAAGAAATGCTGCATTGGTAGATGCTACAGCTCAAGGGCAGCAATGTAGGAAAACAAAACACCTTTCAGCTCTTCTGTGAACCTTTTGATACTATCCTAATTTTGATATTGTGTAATTCTTGCACAGCATAAAGCACCTGTTGCTTTTGATTCTTAGATGAGTTCAGCTGCTCCAAATTTCCCCCCTGTTCCTAGTCTGGAGTTCTGACCTGTATCTTACTGGGTGGAGCAGGAAGGCTGGGCCCAGACACTGGTAGGAAATTTATTTGTGCTTTTTTTCAGCTAACCTGAACCTGGCAGCATCTTGAGAGCAGCTGTCGATGTGTTGTGCTCCTGCAGTTGGTGCCTCTCCTTGGGGTATCTTGGACCTCAGGGAGAAGGAACTGAAATAACTTTTCATTGGGAAAATAGGGCTTGTGTGTGAGCTTGAACTGGGAGAATGTCCTTTTGCAGAGGCTGTAAAGGCAGGTGGCCTGTTCTCCTAGAAGTCCTCAAGTGGCTGCTGTGATCTCAGAGCAGAAGTGAAGTGCCTGTTTCTGTGAGCAGGTGAAAATACCCCAGGATATGGTCAGATTCCTAAGAAGTTTCAACACCTACTTACTCTGTTTCTTTCCTTATCTCCCTCCAGCAATCATAAGTCATGTGGAACACCTCTTTCCATGGAATTGAGCTGCAGGTTGAAAACCCCTCTGCAGTAGATTGTGAGCAGGTTGCTGCTTTGACTTTTCAATTTATGTCACTGAAGACAAATTTTATTAGTAAAATCTTGGGCAACTCAGCAGTGGATTTTTAGGCTCTGACTGGGTGCCTGGAGCTGCATTTCTTTGAACTGTCTTCTAGAGGAACTGCAGCTGTATAAATGGATGAAGACTGTGGAAAGAAACTATAAATATGGCTTTATTAAGGTGGGTTTTTAAATCAAAGTGACTTTCTGAAATATTTTAATGAACCCTAAAAACTATTTTGCAGTTCTTTCCAACAGTTATGTTACTTTTTAGCAGTGGAAGAGGAGGGGGATGTTAGTGAGGGAAATGTGGCCATTGCATCTGTGGCAGTGCCTTTCCATGGACTTGGCTGGACAGAAAATTTCAAATGTCCAGGGGCTAGAATGCCTCTTCTGCTACTAATTTTCATGGTGTAAAGTGTAGCCAGGTTTCATGAGTACAACTGGGATGGAATTGTGGAGGGAGGAATTTGGGGGCATTTGAGACATTTCCTGTTGCCCTGAAGCTTTTTCAATGGGCAGTACTGGATTGTGCTTTACCAGGAATGTGACAAACCTACTCAATATATGTTTTCCTTGCTGGAAGTAAATTGAAAACGATTTAACACATCCAAGAAAACGTGCAAGCATTTCTTGCTGATGGTTTAGTGCCTTCTTTTCCCCTGTGTTCTTGTCCCAGAGAGTTTAGGATCTGTGCTTAACTGTTCTGTGCACAACTGGCAGGTTTCAGAATTCCACAAGCCAGTTGGTCCTTGGTGTTGGCTGTGCTGGGAGTTAATGGTGGGCTCAGTAAGCACCATTGAACTGTGCTTCCTCAGCAGCTGGAGCTGGGAAACTCCATGGTGGGGCTTTACATCAGAAAAGACACATCCATTCCAGCTTGAACACACATCTCCACATCCCAGTGACTCCAAACCTGGCTTCAGTGAGCTCCAGAGGGACTTAGAGTGAAACAGGCAGAGAGTGGAGCAAGGCATAGGTGGAGGGAATGGGTGGTCAGTGGAAAGTCAGGGCTGAACCTCTGGCAGTTCTCTCTTGCTTATTCTGCACCATAACTTCGTGAGGAGAACACTGGGCAAGGCTCCTCACTGAAGGCCATAGCATGAAGGAAATCATTCAGAAAGCTGCTCAGTAGAATTGCAGAGTGTAGAAACTGCTGTGATGGAAGCAGTTTTCCTCTGGGTGTGTGCACATGGACATGTCTGTGTAAAAGGCACTGGAGTGCATCATCCAGAGGTGGTCTGAGCTGGGATTTCCACTCAGCAGAGCCTGATGTGGGGAGGCTTTGTAACAACTGCAGTGTTCTGCCTGGGGAGGCAGAGGGGTTCCAGATACACAGTACCATCGTGGTAAAAATGATTTTGGCACAGAGGTAAGCACCTCTCTTTTAATTCAAGTGTCACATTTTACCCGCTCGCAGTTTCCTGCTTGTATGTTTTGGCTTTTGCCCAGCACCTCAGGCTATGTGTGCTCATCTGGTTTTGATAAAACATTGAACTTAGACAATACATCTTCTTGGACATTTCTTCCTGTTAGATTCAAGTGTGATACAAAGCAACCAGCACTTGATCAGTAGCAGACACTGTTTTTATCAAGCATTGTTGGATGTTCATTAGCCATGAAAGGACTGTAGAGAAAACTTCTCACAGGACAGGTTGGTGCTTCTCCTTCCTCAGCCACCTCAGTGGCTGCCTGTTGGGTGCTCTTTTGAAGCCCATGTTCACATATCAGGCTACAATATCCAAATTATTTGGCTGGTGTTTATCTTGCCTCTTTCACAGTCTTGTTAGTCTGCTAAGAGAGATAAAAATGCCCAAGAGATTGTGAACAGTGGCAGATGAATGGGAGTGGTGACCTCATTAAAAATCATCTCCTCATCCTGACATTTAGGTAGCATTTCAGAATGCAGTGCAGTAAAATGTTGGGTGAAAAGATGAATAAAAATTTCTCATGGAGTGCCCAAGGAGCACGTGTGACCTCTGATATGACTGTGAGTCACTGAGCCTCTGTAACACCCTTCATATCCCTGATATGTGCAAGGAAAGGATGCACCACATCCATGTTTATTAGACAGTGAGCTAAAACATGAAAAAAGCCATTTATCTCACTGAAGTTCATCTGTCTGCCTGTCTCCTTTTCACCTGGGCTCCCCTTGGAGGAGGGAAAAGAGGGATATCTTTGGAGGCTGAGCATCTCTGCCTGATTTGCATCCAGAGTTTGCCATGTCACCACATGTTAGTGATGCTCAGGGAGCGTGGGATGGCTGCCCTGTCCCTGTTTCAGCACCATCCCTCATGGAGAAATTGCCCAAGTTCCAGTCCCAGGGGAGTTCTGCCTTGCAGCAGGGCACTGTCCCTGGCCTGTCCTGCTGCTGGGGATCCCTGGTGCTGTGCCAGGACAGCAGCTCCCACAGCCCTTACTGTGGTGCTGATTTCAGTGCTGGCACCCAGTGTCCAGCTCACAGCTCTTCCAGCAGGAGGGAAATGGGGGACACTCCATGAAAACCTTCTGGATAAGCTGGTCCTGGTGCTGTTGGGAATCCTGAGTTGCACAGGGAGATAAAAGACACTCAGGCTTGCAGAGCAGCTTTGTCAGAGGCTTTGGCCTGACCTCAGGCTCTGACAGATGTGTTTATCCAGCAGGAGGGAGGCTGGAGGCACTGCAAGGACCTCTTTGTTCTCAGCTTTTTTATCTCTTCATGTCTCATCTCCCTTCCTTCCCCTGGTGGACAGAGATGAAAGTTGTGTGCACCCCTCTGCAAGCTCCCTCAGAGATCCAACTGGAATACCTCATCCTTGGAGCACATGGGAGGGTTGAGCCATTGAACCTATTCCACTGGAGGCTTACAGTCCCAGAGCTTTTTTCTTGTCTTGTTTCTGGGATTATGGATATTCAAAACTGAGATTGAACACTTAAACTTTTATGGGAAAGGCTGGTAGAACTTAATGTGCTCTTTGGTTTTCAGCAGATTTTTTGCTCAATGTGGAGCTGAGTTTTGCCATCTTGCTGCAATACTATACTCCAATAAATAAATGCAGTAGAATCCCATTTAATTTGTATGAGTTGCACCCCCTAAAATCCTCTAGGCTGTTTGAACAGATTACAAACCAAACCCCAGAGTTTTTCCCTAATTTTCCAGCTGTGCAAATCCATCCTTGAATATTAAAAAGACTAAGTCTCATGATACATTTTCTGTCTCCTCTATCATGACCAATTTGCTAGAAAAATCAAAGATCTGGTTCTTGGAATGTTGTAACTAACAAGTGTTTTTTTAATCATATCTTAATCCTTAAAGGCAGGAGATAACTCTCAGGGTAAAAGCTGCCTGCAGGTTTCCCAGTGACACTGAAATACCTGATAGACCCTCACTAAATCTGTCTCCAGGTCCAGGGATAAGAAGGCAGCTGACAATTTTCATTAATGATATGTAGGATGAGGGGGAAATCCAACTTACCCTCCCTGTATTGGTTGTTGTGATGATTGAAATGTGGTTTTATTTTTGCCTTTATCACATGTACATGGCAAAGAAGAAATACATAGCAGAGGTTCCATTTTTTTGAAGTGTCACTCATCTGAGCCATCTCCAAAGTAAAACACGAAGTTGCTTTTACAGAAACCATACAAAACCATTGTCAGGGCTTATATGAAATACTGTTGTGTCCTAATAATAACTTCTAGCTGAAAAATCTTGGCATCCTGCAGCTTAGGAAAGGGTTTTAAAATTCACCTTCAGTTTTTGGGCAACAGGCAAAACATGTGGCTCTGTTTAGGAGCTATTTTCGTTAAAGCTTGACAATACAGGATGATAAAATACAGCTGCATTGTTTAAACTTTCAATTTAATTTCTGGTTGGGGTCCAAGCTGTTTCATCAATATGGCGCCATTCATTTCAAAACAAAGCCCTTGGAAGGGTCTCCATTACCCCACCATTGATCAAGAGGGTGTTAAAATGTAGAGCCTAATTATGTTCCTGGCCTGTTTGGAATTCCAGAATTGGATTTTTATAACTGTCAAATTTGCAATCAGGGTAACTTTCCATGACAATTAGTCAGAATTATTAGTGCTTTCCTTGCCAGGGAGTTATAACTAATGGTGGTGGCTCACTTTTCAAGGCTCACTAAGAGTCAAAGGCAACATATATCTTACAGAAGAGCCATTTGACTGCAAAATTGTCTGCACTGAACTGCACCCGAGCCTCTACTACTGTTACAGTCATTTTTATCAGTCCTCCAGGCCTGAGTTGTGGCTACAAGCTCTGCACATAGAATTAACCACTGGGTTCTGCCTTGTTGCAAGGTGGGACACAAGAAATTGTGACATGAGGAAGTTCATCCTTGAGTATTTCACTCAAGCTTACCTTGGTGAAGGCTGGTACTCAAAAGGTTGCTGATTTTGGTCAATTATTGCTTTGAATCTTTAAAATGAGCCAAGAAGAAACACCTGTACAACCTGTCTGAGGAAGGCTAAATCCTCTCAGGCTGATACCTGACTCACAGCTAAAGCTCCTGTCTGTGTGCAAGGCTGAGTTTGTGCTAAACCAGAGATGTTTGCCCAGGTGGGAATTCCTTCTTGGTACAGCTCTGCAAACATTATACAAAATATACAAGGGAAAAAAAATAAAGAAGACAACAGTGACAACAACAAGCAAAGCCAAACCCAAAGACATTGAAGACATTATCCACCCCTTGCTGTCCAATGCAGAACTTTGCAGATGTGGTTCTTCAGGCCAAAAGCTGGTGCATGAGGGTATTTGTTCACAGGAGAACAAACACTGGCAGAAAAGAGCAAACCCTGAGCCTTGCCTCCTGTGCTACATCAATTCTGGAGGCATCTGTTTGAGATGCAGATGATCTTGTGCTGATATGGCCAGATTTTTGATGAGCTGCCTGGCCATGGCAGGCAATGACCACATCCTCATCCCTGCAGGATTTCAACCAGCCCCTTCCCAGGGCCAGCTCCAATCACCCCTCCATGTGCCTGATCCTCCTCCCACCCTGCTCTGCCCTTTCTGTCCCTCTGCCACAAGTGGAATACCCATGTGGTTTAAGGAACTGATCTCCTTGAAAAATAATCAATTACTACCTCCAGATTGGGTTATTTTTCATCTTTCTCCTTCTTACCTGGCAGTGTCCCTCCATGAGCTGCAGACACTCATTCTAAAAGCAAGGGTGGCAACTCAAGCCAGTTAAACTGAAGCACAAGTGCTTGTGTCAAACCATCACCTCTGGCTTTCCCCAGGCAGCCAGAGCCTGCCTTTTTCTCCTAGGACATCTCTTTTTCTCTCAGGACATCTCTTTTCCTCTTAGAACATTTTTATTTTTTTCCTTAGAACACCTCTTTTTCTCTTAGAACTCCTGGAACATCTCTGTGTCCTCTGACATATATTTACCTGGACAATCATGTGATTGTTTTTGACAAAAAGATCTGGAATTTAGCTTTATTGATACAGGTTCCAAGTTGCTCATACCTCTAATCCTGCAAAACGTTTGCCCTGGAAGAAAGAGGGATTGTACTCAATTTTGCTTAATTAAATCAACCTAAACTAATTGTCAGCTAATAAAACAGTGTTGGTCAGCTCATAAAACAGAAATGAAGATTAAAAGAGCAGTTGCCATGAACAGGTGGTAACTCTGTTTCCAAGTTAGACCACATTACTCTCTGGCACAGAATCTCTGAGAATACCTCATATTCCAGGTTTTTTTTTTCAAAAAAATGTTTATGAAACTTATAAAATATAGAGCTCATTTTATAACCAATTTTCTATCTCACCTGCCAAGAGCAGTGGGGGTTGAGCCAGCACAAGGCGGATGCAGAGTTTTAGGCAGATGTCCAGAAATGGATTCTCTGCACAGGGCTGTGGAATACATTTCTACCTTTGACTGGCCTTTCTGTTACAATTCTTGAGGTTTAGTTTTTTCTTTCTTGTTGCTATTACAGAAAAGACCCAGTAAACATTTTTTTAATGTCATTGATCTTGACCTGACACTGTTGTGCAAAGGGAAAATCTCTGTTCTCACTGTGGATGCTGTTTAACTCTAGATGGATCTTGAGTTAGTTAACAGGATCCCTCTGGGTTTGGCCTTTAGTATTTTTGTTGACTCTGCAGATCTTGCAGAAGGCATTAAACATTTATCTAATTTCATCTGGAAAAGACTACACTGGAATCTTTCTCTGCTTCTCAAAGTAGAAGCAGAACTCGGTGGTTTGAAGTTGCTGTTAATGGCTGAATGATGAAAGGAAATTTATTGCATAGTGATTATTCTATTATTGGGATAAGAGTGCAAAACCATATGGTTTTGAGCATTTTGTTATGGCTTGCAGGTAATGTGGATGCTCTGTAGTGGTGCAGGGCTTCCAGCACCACAGAAACTTGTCATTTGCTGTGACCACCCATTCCCAAAAATCTCATGCAGGATGTGCTTGGTTGATCTTATGTTAAGTCCTCGAACGTGAAAGACAAGATTAATTCTCCTCCCCTTCGCTCAGAATCAAAGTGGTGCCTTGGTGCAGCTCCTCAGGCTGCACTGACAGTGTCAGAGCACAGAGGAGGCTTCTGCCAGACTTGGGGTTCAAATGTGAGGCTCAATTCTTGTTTCTCTGCACTCCTCTTGCAGCTGATGTAAATGCATCAACATCTCCTGTTCCTGTGAGGATGAGTAGGAGGACTGTGAGCAAGTTGTCTGCTCAGCTTCCCAGGCCTTTGCACAAAACCATCCAGGACCCCAAACTAACAAAAACCACATTCAAAGCAATGATCTGATCTTGTTTGCTTGGTTTTAATGTGATGTTTCTAGACACTGGTACAACAAACACACTCTTGTAAACTCTTGTAACAGTTGTTTGCAGTTAGTATCTTCAAGATGGTTTTATGTGTGTGATCATGATTAATATCCATCACTTCAGTGGGACCGTCACCCTCTGCTGCTGGGGGAAGTTTTTTCCTACTAAAACAATTATTTTCTCAGCTTGTTTAGAATTTTTCTTTTTCCTTTTATTACCCTTTTAGTCACAAAAGACAGATACAGATTTGCTCATATATTTCCAGATGAAAGTGCTTTGTGATTCACAGACTTAAATAATTAGGTCTTCACAGACCTCAGACTGGTCGTAAAGGCAGCTGGAGTCATCAGCTCTGGCTTTACACTTGGAAACAGAAATAGTCTGTAGAGGGGAGGTGACCAAACCAGCTGAGAAGCAGAGCTGGGAGCAGACACCCCCTCTGAAGTGTGCTCAGTTTTTCTAAGCATTAGGAGATGCTGCTGTGCCCAGACTGCTAAAGACCTTCCCCCCACCTTGATCCCATCTCTTCTTGTCACAAACATCATTTTTAGCACATGCACCAGCAGCTGGAAAGGTGCTGGATTCTTCTCCCCATGGGTCAAAACAACAGCAGCTGCTCTCCCTCCTTGCACCTGGGACCGTTTTTTCCCCATTGTGTGTGATGGAAGCAGCAGCTGCTGTTACCCCAAAAAACCACCCTGGCCCCAACCCCTGCCCCTTTTCCACTGAGCCAGGGTGGAAGCTGCAGCCTGTTCCCTTCAGGAGGTTTGTCTGAGGCTGTATTTCCTGGAATTGTCAGAGATAACACAGAGTCATATCAGAAGGCAAATGGCAAAAGCCCCAACATTTATTTGAGCCTCTCTTCTTTTCATACCTTAGTTTGCTACAGGTGGACGTGACTGGTCAGTTAATAAATGCATTTCACATGCTTGGCCAATTAACAAGACATTGTAAATGTCTTTTTGTAAACATTTGTAAACAACCTCATGAGAAAACCAGCAAAGCAGATTGTTAAAAAACACCACCTGCAAATGATTTTAATATTTGACTACCACTGTTTATCTCCAGCTCCCTAAAGCTTCCCAGGCTGACTCATGGCAAAACTTATCCTGCTTTCTCTCTCTCTGGCCAGGCTGTCACATCCTCACTGGAAGCACCATCTCCAGAGGAGTTTTTGGGGCAGCTTTGGGGCTGGATCAGCCCTTGGGAGGGCGGTGTGTGCTGTGCATGCCAGGGCTGCTGCTGGCCCAGGGGCCATGGAGGTGCTCCTGCTCCTCACCCAGGCTTGCTTTGCTCCCCCAGCTGAGGGAACTTTCCCCTGCTGAGGCAGGGCTCTGAAGGGCCAGGCTTTGCCACGAGCAGGGCTGGTTCCCTGTCCCAGTGCCCGTTCCCTGTCCCAGTGCCCGTTCCCTGTCCCAGTGCCCATTCCCTGTCCCAGTGCCCGTTCCCTGTCCCAGTGCCCATTCCCTGTCCCAGTGCCCGTTCCCTGTCTCAGTGCCCATTCCCTGTCTCAGTGCCCATTCCCTGTCCCAGTGCCCGTTCCCTGTCTCAGTGCCGGTTCTCTGTCCCAGTGTCCATTCCCTGTCCCAGTGCCCGTTCCCTGTCCCAGTGTCCATTCCCTGTCCCAGTGCCCATTCCCTGTCCCAGTGCCCATTCCTTGTCTCAGTGTCCATTCCCTGTCCCAGTGCCCATTTCCTGTCTCAGTGCCCGTTCCCTGTCTCAGTGCCCGTTCCCTGTCTCAGTGCCCATTCCTTGTCCCAGTGCCCATTCCCTGTCTCAGTGCCCGTTCCCTGTCTCAGTGCCCATTCCCTGTCTCAGTGCCCATTCCCTGTCCCAGTGCCCATTCCCTGTCTCAGTGCCCGTTCCCTGTCCCAGTGCCCATTCCCTGTCTCAGTGCCCGTTCCCTGTCCCAGTGCCCGTTCCCTGTCCCAGTGCCCATTCCTTGTCTCAGTGTCCATTCCCTGTCCCAGTGCCCATTCCCTGTCTCAGTGCCCATTCCTTGTCTCCCCCTGCAGGTTCCTCTGGCCGCCAGCACGGCTCCTCTCCCAGCCAGGACCGTAAGTGGCACCAGGGGCAGAGCCCCAGCAGCCTGGGGGAGGGGGTCTGTGCCAGCCAGGGGTGCCCTTTGCTTCTGGGAGGGGGGGCTGTGAGTCTCTGCCTGCTCTCTGCCTCAGTTTCCCTTGAGAATCTGGAAAAGGAATGGTCTGCTTCTCTCTGGGAACTGCTCAGGAGGTACCTGAGGAGCACCTGGGAAGGGCCACCCTGCTCATGCCTCTGTTTTCCCCAACCTGCTTCTCATCAGTCTTTTGGGGTGGGATGTGAGAAGAGCCAGGAATGGGTTTATCTGAGGTGAGTCGTCAGAGGGAGGGTGGCTGGGGCCTCATTTGCAGTTGCAGGCTCTCCCTTGAGGTTCCTCAGCCATTGGCATCCAGCAGCCTGGTGTCTCCTCGTGTCTGAGTGTGCTGGAACAAACCCCCTGAGAAAACCAAACTGGCTTTAAAGGTTGCAAGTGAATGAAAGCTGATTTGTTGCTTGCACAGCATGAGCTGTGTGTGGTAAATCTCCAAAACAATGTTAAAAAGTAGCTTCAAAGTTGTCTGGTGCAGATGCATAAAGCCCAGCCAAGGTTTTAAATTCTAAAATGTATCTCCAGTGATGGTTAATCAATGAGAAGCAGGAATTCACATGGGAGTCTTGTGTGGTTTTGTGGAAGATGAAAATCATGGCAGCTCTGAAGCAGCACATGCTGAGTTATCCCAGGTTCTGGGTTCTGAAGGCAGTGGTGTTACAGGGCATGAGGAACTCTCACTGCTCTGCCTCTCTGCTCTCCTTGCTGGACACACACTCAGAAAAATCCATGTTTTACAGCCCAGAAGCTCCTATGAAGCCTCAGATTAGGACAAGCCCAGCCTTGTGCCCCACCCTCTGTGGGGTTGTGTTTCCTGCTGCAGCTGCAGCTCATCCCTGTCTGCTCTGCCCAGGGGTGTCACAGAAAGTGCTGCTGATGGCTCATGGAATGGCTGTTCAGGCTGGAACTGGCCCTGGGTCCCAGGCACAGCTGGAGGAGGGGGAAACAGCCAGGCAGGGCAGAGAGGGCAACCTGGGGAGGATCTGTGTCCAATCTGCAGTGCTGCATCCCTTGGCTGGGACCCTGAAGATGCCCAGCACTATTCCCAGTGGGCACCATGGAGACCAGAGGACATTTGGAGTGTGTAACAGCTTTCTTGAAATTCTTAGTTCTTACTGTATCAGGAAAAAAAAAATAAAATCAATGTCTGAGTAGAGAAGCCAGCCCCAATCCTTCTGGCAGGGAAGGATCCTTCAGGTCTTGTTTCTATCTCATTCCTTTCCTACTCTCTGCCATGGTTTGGGATGCTGTTGCTCTGTTACTTGGGCATGTCCTGGCACACAAAAGCACTTCTTACCACAGTGACCCTGGTGTTGGAGCTGCCATGTGCAGGAGCTGATCACATCTCCAAGGACACATGGGAAAGTCCTGTGTTAGCAGAAATCAGATCTACATTTTCTGCAGTCCTTATTGTTGGTCCTGGTGCAGACCAATATTAGTTCTGGATTGTCTTTTTCAAGTGGTGATTTTTTTCCTTGGCCTGAAACTTTGTGCTGCAGTTTTGTGCCTTTTTGAACATCTGTCCTGTTGGGTGTTCAGGGAGAGCACCAAGAGTCCTGCCCTTGCACACCACAGCCCTCAGAGGGGGCAAGATATTAAATCATTTTAAAATGAGGTTACTCCACTGTGCATTTCCCCACCCTTTTAAGGTTTCATCCAGGCTGAATCTTGTGCTGCTGTTATTCTGCTGATGGGACAGCAGGTTAGAGAATGTGGGCTGGGTGTTGATGATGGGTGTTCAGGATGCTCTGAACACATCCCCTACAAACACAGACTGAGAGAGCTGGGATTGTTCATCCTGGAAAGGACTCCAAGGAGACCTTAGAGCCCCTTCCAGTGCTTAAACAGGACTGGTAAAAAGGGAGGAGAGAGACTTTTTATACTGGCAGACAGTGACAGAACAAGGAGAAATGGTTTTATACTCAAGGAGGGGAGGTTTAGATCAGATGGTGGGAAGAAATTGTTCCCTATGAGGCTGGGCAGGCCCTGGCACAGGGTGCCCAGAGGAGCTGTGGCTGCCCCTGGACCCCTGGAAGTGCCCAAGGCCAGGCTGGACAGGGCTTGGAGCCACCTGGGACACTGGAAGGTGTCCCTGCCATGGCAGGGGAGTGGAACTGGATAATCTTTAGGTTCTCTTCCAACACAAACCATTCTATCCTTCTATGATTTATAGAAAACCATTCTATCCTTCTATGATTTATAGAAAACCATTCTATCCTTCTATGATTTATAGGAAACCATTCTATCCTTCTATGATTTATAGGTTGGTTGGATTTTTAGGGTTTTTCTGACTGTGGAAGGAACCCTTCATTTTGGCAGTGTGGCCTGGGATTCCTCTTGTTGCCTGATGTTTGAAGGTTTCCTTCCATGATTTAATTTTAGTCATTCAGCTTCCAACTGATGCTCTGACTTTAGGATGTGGGCTAAACCCTTTGGAAGTGTGGGGGCAGACAGCAAGGCAGAGGCAGTGGTTATGGGTTGGATGTGCTTATGGGCTTTTTCTACACCCTGGTGATCTGCATCCCAACATTTTGGGATTGTCACTTCAGGCAAAGTGGGCAGGTAATGACAGTCTTATATTTTCAGGAGTGTGAGCTGCTGCTGTTTCTCAAAGGCACAGGAAGGTCTGTGTGTTTTCTTTCACACTTGTAGGCTCCTAGGCACTGCAGTACAGAAAGATCTGGAGATGCTTCTGGCTGCACTCAGGCACTTCCAGCCCTTCCCAAGGTGGGTGTCTCTGCTTGGCCTTTGCTATTGGCTGTTTCTGAGGCTTCAGCCCATTAGAAACTTTACTTTCAGGGAGTGAAGTGGAATTTAAACTATCTGAATATAGTCCTTTGTGTCAAATCAAATGATTTGTTAAAGTGAGGCCAGATTTGTGGGGAGAATCAATCTTTTTTATTAGATCAACTGATGTGGAAAAAGCAGACAAACTTGCAGGCATATTAACCCCTCTGCTTGCCTGTGTTTGTGTTGCAAGAATGAAGGGACCTGTGTGCCAGGGGAGGCTGTGCTTTAGGCTGTTCCTCAGCAGTCTTGGTCTGAACACAGGCATGGGTGGTATTTTTGGGTGTGCTTGCACACTTTTTGGGGAGAAAGACTTTTCTTCCTCTGTGTTTGGACACTAGATGTTACTACAGAACAAATAATGGGCTCTGCTCTGCAGCTGACTCATTGTGCAAGTCTGGGGCTAATTACTGAATCCCTGTGTGCCTCAATTTCCATCTGTGAAATGTCACAGATGCCCACCATTCATAAATGGCTTTCAGATTTCCAGATGAGGTGCTGTGTAAGTGTAGAACAGCATTAGTTTATGCATATTGTGCTGGAGGATAACAAAAACCACATGCAGCAGAGGAGCCTCCCAGATGTGTCTCCTTCCCCTGCAAGAAGCAAGGCCCAGGCTGATGATTTAGCACAGCACTAATTGGCCTAAAATAGGAGATTGCTTTTGTACTGATGCAATTGTCACCATTCAAGCCCTCATTTACCAATGGCTCTTGGAGGTAGCCCAGTGCTTCCCTTGGAGTGGAGGAGAGCTGCAGTGCCTTGCCTTTGGCAGCACAGCAGTTTACAGCAAACACCACTGTGTTCCAGCACCCCCTGTGCCCTCATTCCCCTCCTCTGGAAAGGGACTGGGCCATGCTTTGCTGGGAATGTGCATCTTGCTTGGCCTCCAGCTGCACTTAGCACATTTTTCCTGGCATTTCCTAACCTCCAAGCAGAGGCATTTATCTGCAGTGCCATTGCTGGGTGGTGCACACCCAGGAATCCCCATTTATTGATAAGAAAAGCTGTTCCCATGGCTGCAGGCGAGTGAGGGCCTGGCAGCTGTTCAGCATTAAGTCATTTCTCAAAGTTTAAAGGATTTGTGGGCTGTGATGGTTTGGGTTCAGGCAATTAACTCTGCTGAAGTGCCTGAGAGTGTCTTGCAGACACATTTCATGGAGAAAGATGAACTTAAGCAGTTAAGAGCTTTGATTTGATTAAGTGCCCTCAGGTTTCTGTGTTGTGCTGTTGGGGCCAAACTCAGTGGGTACAAAACCTAGGAGCTCTCTGACTCCAGGAGAATTATGGCTGTTGCTTCCCACTGCAATCTGGCCCTGTGCTTGTTTTAAGGTGCCAAAATCACCCCTGTTGCCAGCAGCATCACGTGGCAGCAGGCACCAGTGACTGTGCCCTGGCCTCTAAAGCTGGAGCTGTGTCATTTTCAAGCCCTGCTTGGAGCAGTGACTGTTGATGGTGTGGGCTTGCAGGGATGGAGGTGTCTCTGGAGGGATCCAGTTCCTTCTTGGTGTATTGCAGGCAAACTGCACCATTCTGGGTTTGTCCATTTTGGACTCTTCTCCCTGTTCCTCATCAGTGCTCAGAGGGAAGGTCAGAATTCATTGTTTAAACCTCCACAGCTGTAGGAGTAACATAATATTGAGGCAGAGTGTGAGGGGTGACAGGCTGGGAGAGAAGATTGGCTGCCACCCAGCCTTACCCAGGGCTTGCCATGTTCCAGGAGAAATCTTCCCACATGCTAGGCCTTCACTCATGGGTCGAAACTTGCCATTTGAGGCATTTGTAAGGAGAGTTTCAGGGTGGAATCATCTAGAACCTCGAAATGAGGTTCTGCCACCAGCATGAGGGCTCTCAGGGGACATGCTGTGCTGTTTGTCACAGGGCAGAGAAAGGGCAAATAGGCAAATGGTGATTAAAGGTTTGGTCCCATCAGAAAGTGAATAGATCCCCACGTTTGGGAAGTGTTTAGTGAGGTTTTGATGAAAACAACAGAATGCAGAAATGCTGGGAAACATTTTGATTATGAATATCCTTTGACTTTTTTCAATCTAAAATGAGTTGGAGGTGTAGCTTCTTTAGAAGAGTTAAAAATCTGAAGCTGAAACTGAAATGTGCCTGGCTAAGCCCAAGCAGATTATTTCCTTTACTAATTTTTCTTCACCCAGAAGTTAACAAGGCAACAACAGAAAACAAACCCAAACAAAAAGTCCTTTGCACAGCTCTGTGCTCCCCAGTAATGGGATGCAAATGTTCCCTTGTTCTTCACATTGTGGAGACCAGAGGATGTGAGGGATTTGCTGGGTCCCCTGAAAGCCCAGTGTCCCTGGGTGTCCTGGAGAACAAAACCACAGCTGCAGAGAAATGTGGAAAGGATTGCTGCTCAGTTCTGTAAGGCCCACTGCAGAGCTCAGGGGGACTCAGATAAAAGCCAGCAAGGAGTAACCAGCAGCAGGAGGGACAGTGAGGGTCCTTGAGGGATGTCCTGGACCTGTGAGCCATCCCAGCCCAGCTCCAAGTGCTCACTGGTGCTCACTGGCTTTGTGCAGGGCTGGGGTGTTGGCTGAGGGCTCTGGGGGCCCTTCAGAGCCCCAGGGAGGGAGTGGGGAGAATGGACAAACCATGGTATGGTGAACCTGAGGCTGAGATGCTGACATGGGAAATCAAACCTTTGCAAAAGTGCCCCTGGCAATAGCAATAACAACAATCATCATCATCATCATCATCATTGGGTGTTTGCTGGAGAAAGAATGTGCAAACAGTATTTTGATGTTCAGGGAGCCAAATTCTTCTGAATTCTGACCATCCTTTTCAGTGGCTTAAAGAGTTGTTTTCCTTATTGGTCTTTCAGCCGATTTTTTGTCTTTGCTAAAGGAAGTCAGTGCTAAATGTTCAGGATGAGGAGCAACTAGAGCTTGACTGAGCATCCTGAATGTCACATGTTTGTGGGTTACAGGGACTTGGAGCAGGGAGGAGGTGCCCAACCCTAGAGCATCTCTGCAGCTCTGCAGCCCCAAGTAATAAAACTCAAAGCAGGGGTAGAATTTGGGGTCAGAAATCCCAGCTGGAAACAAGATGCATATTTGCTGTCCAGAGGTTAACTCTGGATGCAGTTCACTAAGGAAACCTTGCTTGTCTGGCCCTGGAGTGTCTTTCTGAAACTCAACCCCCAGTTCAGCACACGTTGTTTGGCTCCAGAGTGTGAGAGATTCCCTGCCCTGAGTTACACAGGTGCAGAACCAATACTGGGAGAGTCCCTGCAGACTTCACTCTGAGCCTGATTCAAATGTTTCCTTTTGTCCTGTCTGCTTCCTTATTTCACTTACACTGCACCATATTTTGACTGCATTTTCCCTCTGATTGCTCCTCCCAGCAGGCAGAAGCAGTCTGCTTTGTGAGGGATGTGAAGCCATCTCAATGGGAGGTGAAGTTCTGAGGGCAGTGAAGTTTCCCATGAAGTTTCTCTCCATGTCACAGAGCAGGGATTGAGGGAGAAATGAGTTTAGCTCAGTGATGGTGGGATCAGATGTGGGATTTTGCCATAGTGAGGACTCACTGTAGTGTTTTCCCTGGGAAGGAGCCCCGGGCCCTGTGGACATCATGCCCTCAGCTTCCTTGGCTGGAGATCCTGTGGAATCCCTCTTTAAATCTGGGGACTTTTCATCTAGTTTAGGTTTGCCTTGCTGTGAGAGGTTTCTAGATACATATCCTTCCTCCTACCTGTGTTTCTTTATTTTCTGTCCTTTTTTTTGCTTTGTCTGCTTTGCTGCCATGCCCTGTGAACCAGGGGAGGGTTTGTTTGGTGCAATATCAAAATTATTGAGTGGCCCCAGTGCCACCAGCATCACTTGGAGCTCCAGAATCAGCAGCTCCAGTCAGCAAGGCTTTAGCAAACATGCTGGACAGGTAATTGTTTTCATGCTGGACAGTCTTTGTTTTCAGGGTAACTTCAGTCAGGCTGTGTTAGTGACATGTCCTTGGTGCTTGTAAAAATAAAGATGATGCATTTCTATCCAAAAATGTTGCATCAAAATTCAGCCATTCCCTGCTAAACCTTCGTCTGGCAGAGAGAGATGGGTTGGACATGGATCTCACAGCTGATGTTCCCTGTGAATAAATTATCCTGATCAAATTCCAAATGCTGACAGAGCACCAGCCTCACCAGCAGGATGGGGAAGAGCACAAATCCCCAGGCTGAGAGGAATTGTGGATAAAATTAGTGGCTGAGGTGGAAGTGTGCATGTGTGAAATCTGAACTAAAACAACGTGAGTGATGTGAGCTGTTTAAGAATAGACCTGGATATAATGGAGGGGTTTGGGCTTGATTTGCCAAATAAAAAAAAAATTGGAAAGCAAAATGATTTGGGAGAATCTGAAATGGAAAATTTTAAGGTTTTGACACAGTGTAATAACTAAAATATGGGTTTGGGTCAACCAGAATTGTTTCTTTTGACCCAAACTAAACCATTTACTTTCACTTAAGACTATTTAATTTGTTAATTTATTTTTAATTTAAGTGAGATGTGAAAAAAATGCTATTCAAAACTTAAGGCTGAAACAGTTACTTTAGAATGTATGAAAAATTATTTAATAAAAAACCTCTAGAAATAATATTGCAAATCTTTTAAAAATTGCACCTATTTTTTCCACTTGAAACAATGTACCACATTTTGTGTAGCCTCTTGAATAGTAATTTTTACTCCAACAACTTGAAGTAACTTGCATTTTGTGGTTAACTTTCTTTTTACTCACTTTTGCTGAGGTTTTTCTTACAGACATTTCAAAATCACTGAATATCATGGTAATGAAAAAACATTTTATTGTTTGTTTATGAATAAAAAAAGGCCTTTTCCTCTTTAAGAAGGAAAAGAAGAAAGCAGACATGAAAATGAAGTATGAACCCTTTACAAGAGGAAAAGGATCAGATAGCAGTTCTCATAAGAAAGGAAATCTGAGCTGCTTTTTAAAGATAGCCAGTAAAGTTAAGGGTAAGGGTTGTTATAATAGAGATATGAGAGAAATTGCAAATGGGGGAATTTTGGCAGTGATTGGGGTCTCGTAGCAGAGATGGTGAATTATCTGGAATGAAGGTAGAAAGGCAAAAATATTCTGGAGGTGTTCTGTTTATCTGGAATGAAGGTAGAAAGGCAAAAATATTCTGGAGGTGTTCTGTTTCATATTGATAGGCAACCTAATAACTCACAATTTCCAGGTGAAGATAAAACATTCCAGCCTGCAAAATCCTGAAGTGAAAACTGTGGGCAAGAACAAACCCCCTTTGATCAAAGAGACCATCTTTAAGTTGCTCTGAGCTCCAGGTTCCTGATGTGGGAGATGTTCTAATTGTGCTGATGCCCAGGCTGAGGGAGATGTGGCGGTGTAGCCTCTCTCCCTTTAGCGGCCGCGGGGCTGTACGGGTGCCCGGCTGGGTGCCCCCGGCCCGGCCGAAGATGCCACACCAAGTGCTACTCCCGGATCCCTCCGGAACCCTGGCAGTGGTTACCGTCTGTGGCATGGGTGGCACAGGCGGGATCTCGGCTTCGAGGGACCAAAGCAAAAGAAGGAGGAGGGACACCTGTATAAGTACCAGGGATCTTTTAATCTTCTTTCCCAGTGGGTTCAGGGACACGCGACCAAGACACGGTCTCGGGGGTACGCTGATAAAGGGAGTGGGTGTGATGGGAGGAGACACAAAGCTTAACAGCAGCAAGTACCCAGGGAGGAGCGTGGGTTACAGCTGAGCCACTGAGGATCACACAGGGGAGGGGAAAAACCCCAGGAGCAAATCATACATCAAATTAAGGAATGAGTGACACAGAGAATTCTCGAGATAAGGGGGGTGGGTACCATGACAGGCAGGGAGGCGGGGGCAGCTCCAATAGGGAGAAACCATTGTGAGGGAAGTGTATGGGGGGAACCGAGGACTGAGCCATTATTGAGTTACAAAAGAAATAACTGATTCTAAAAACACACAATGCCACATGGTGGGACTCTGCCAGTCCCAGAGTGGAGCCTGGATCACAGAATGGTCTGAGCAGGAAGGGACCCTAAAGATCACTGAGTGCCACTCCTGAGTGAACAGAAGTGGTGTGCAAATGCAGGGTGGAAGGGGAGGCTGTGGCCAGGCTGGAGCCTGCCATGTTTGCAGGTCAGCCAGAACACAGACTGGGTGCATGGGAAGTGTTGGGGGAAGAGGCACTGAGTGCACAGCTCCTCCCTGGGCTGGGTGGCTTGGCCTTTCTGCCCCAGCCCCGGGCTCTGCCAGCCCCTGCAGTGGAGCCCTAACCTTGCCCTGCCTCTGGCCAAAGGGGGAGAGGAGGGGCAGGCACTGATCTCTCCTCTCTGCTGACCAGTGACAGCACCTGAGGGAATGGCCTGGAGCTGTGTCAGGGATGCCAGGACAGGTTCTTCCCCAGAGGGTGCTGGCACTGCCCAGGCTGCCCAAGGAATGAGCACAGTCCCGAGGCTGCCAGAGCTCCAGAGGGTTTGGACAATGCTCCAGGGATGCACAGGGTGGGATTGTTGGGTGTCTGGGCAGGGCCAGGGGTCGACCTGGATGATCTTTGAGTCCCTTCCAGCACAGGATATTCTGTGATTCTGGGGTTTACAATGCACACAGCAAATAAATATCGGGGCAGTAAAAACACAGCAGTGGAGTCTTAATGATCCTACACTAAACAAAACTCGGAGAGCTTCCCCTTGCAGAAACAGCTCCTGCTCTGGCTTTCCTGGGACTGGAGCTGTGGCCAGGGTCAGAGCCCTTCCCTCCCTTTGATTCCTGAGCCTTTGCTCCTCAGGCCAGAGGCTACTGGGTGACAGAGGTGTCCATCCCCTCCCTGCCTGCTGTCAGCCCTCTGCCTTTCACGTGCTCAAAGCCCAGTCACACACAGCCTGCTCTAAACAAGCACAATTAATAAAGCCTATCTAGCCAACATCTGACTCTCATTAGAGGAAATGTGTTGAAAAAACAGATCCCAGGTTGGCTGTGATTTATGGCTTGGGCCTGCTATCCTTCACAAGCACTGGCGAAAGCTTTTGCAAAGGGCCAGAACATAAACTACTTAAGGAAACTCAGTAACCATGTAAAAAGGCTGGAAGGGTCAAATCAGACAAATTAAAGAGAGGTGGAGATGCAGGCCCAGGCAGGCTGTCCCCCAGCTGAGGGCCACCTAGGTAGGCACAGAAGATCCGTGTTCATATTTCTGCTGTGGAATTTGACTTGAAATTCCTCCTGTGCCAGTGTCAAAAGTGTCACTGATCTCTTTTTGGCTAAGGTGTCCATATGTGTGTGGCTGTAGGGGATGGAGGGGTCAGTGGTCTGGTGGTTTCTCTCAAGAGTGTCAAATAAACCATCAGTGCACAAGATCCTGGGTGCTCCCTGAGTTAATGGTGCTTCCTATTTCCCTTGGGAGCTTGGAGTTCATCCTTTTCTCTTTGCAAAGAAACATGGTGGGTTGACTGGGTGAATTTAGCTGAGTTCTTCCAGATTTGCTCAGAGACTGCTCTGAACTTGTCCTGGGGGAAGGTGTCTGCTGAGAAAAGCTGATCTCCTGCTTACTTTGACAGACAGAATGTTCTTCCAGCTGGACCTTCTCGAGCTGTGTCCCTGATTTGTCAGGGCAGAGCCGTGGCTGTGCTGGTGCAGGAGCTGGTGCTGCAGCTGCTGCACACTCAGAGCTGTTGTGTTCAGCTCCATGGAGCTGCTGCACACTCAGAGCTGTTGTGTTCAGCTCCATGGAGCTGCTGCACACTCAGAGCAGTTGTGTTCAGTTCCATGGAGCTGCTGCACACTCAGAGCTGTTGTGTTCAGCTCCATGGAGCTGCTGCACACTCAGAGCAGTTGTGTTCAGCTCCATGGAGCTGCTGCACACCCAGAGCAGTTGTGTTCAGTTCCATGGAGCTGCTGCACACCCAGAGGAGTTGTGTTCAGTTCCATGGAGCTGCTGCACACCCAGAGCAGTTGTGTTCAGTTCCATGGAGCTGCTGCACACCCAGAGGAGTTGTGTTCAGTTCCATGGAGCTGCTGCACACTCAGAGCAGTTGTGTTCAGTTCCATGGAGCTGCTGCACACTCAGAACTGTTGTGTTCAGTTCCATGGAGCTGCTGTTGCCTCCCCAGTGCTCCAGCATGGGCTGTTGGCAGCTCTGGTTTGCTGCCCTGCCCTGGGGATCACCCAGCCTGTCCTCTTTGTGCATGGCCATGCAATGGAGTGCACTAGATCAGATGGAGAGGGAAGAGCTGCCCTCAGGCAAGTTGTGGCACAAAAAACAAGTATTTAGTTTGTTCCTCTGCATAAATGTCACATTTGGTCCTTTTTCATCCTTTGACCTAGGAGCCTTTACAGGTCCTTTACATTAAGCTAACAATGGATGAAAGGAAAGTGATCCTGGGAGGAGGGAAGTATGTTGTTTGGAGTCTGAGCAGGTTGAAGCATGAGCTGCAGATGTGATTCTCAGTCCCTGAGCCTGCCTGTGTGCTATGCCCCATTGCATTGCAAGGTTGAAGTTTCTTGTAATAGCAAAATATGGTCTTGAAAAAAACTGGCTGCAAAGACTTTATTTGTTTAAACAAAGGCTTTGTGATTCCAGAATTCTCCCCCTTTCATATGCTATAAACCACCTCCTCTGCCTCCCCTCTGAAACACAAATTTTGGAGCAATCCATCAAGAAAAAGAGAGACAGAGCCTTGATCCCTTGACTTCAGTTGAGCTGTGCAATTTATATCTACTGAGCATCTGGCTGCAGGGAACCAAAAGCTCTTTTAATATGCTGCAGAGACTCTGGGTGTACAAATGAGCGTGGGCTGTCAGAGCTGAGAAATGGGGCAGAGGTGCCAAGAGGTTTCTTTGCCTTTTCACATAAAACTGACCTGTGGCCCTATGGTTCTTCTTTCACTGCCCTCAGTGCTGAAACCATCAGAGCCCTGTTGGGATCAGGCTGGTAGCACACTGCTCTTGTTAGGATTTGGGTGAGGGGTTTGAAGACTTGTGGGGCTTTCAGGCTTGAGAAGCTGAAGTGTGCAAGTATTTAATAATGAAATTATGCAAAGCAGGAGTGCCAGGTTAACAAGGGACCTGAAGTCATCACTCTCTGCTTTAGGTCACTCTCAGGGGTGTATCCAGACTGGAAGCTCAGGCACAGATCTGATCCCTGTTGGCAAAGCTGCAGCACTGGAGGCTGATCTTTCAACAAAGATGGGTTGAAGGCGTCAACCTTTGTGTCAGGGTTAAGGGGGTCACAGCTGGTGCAGAGTACCTCGGCTGTTATTTTCCAGCATGTAAAGTCTTCCATGTCTCCTCTGCATTAGAATTTTCCATCCCTGCAGTTGCATTCCAGCTGAAAGGAGGAATGGGAAGGGAGAGAAGTGCTGGGACAGTCTGTTGTGGAGACAGACAGGGTGTCACAGGATATGCTGGTACTGTCTCATGTTCATTATCTCAATTATTTATCCTCCCTGCTGGAATATTTCTAAAACAAATCCTACCATGTGTTTTGAGGTTGGGATTCATAGAGTGAAATCACAACTCCTTTCTCAGAGTTTAGCTGGAAAAATACAAATCTGCCAACTAGGAATAGAAGAGAAATAAACTGTGGTTCTGTGTAGCAACAAGTGATGGATTTCTGCAGATATGGAAAGCGTCTGCTCTGCAGTCCCAGGTCAGAGAGTGTGTGCATTTGCCCCAGTGTTGTATTTGTTCCATGAGAAATAATGATGTGAGATTCTCAAGCTCTTCTAAATAACACAGATTGCTTCCACCCTGATCAGAAAATTCAGCTTCACAGTCCCAGGCCTTGGAACCAGCAGCCATCAAGATCAGACACTAAATACTTCAGTGCATCATGCTCAGGGAAGATATTTATTAGCTTGATTTGTCACCACCATTCTCAGTCTTTCTGCAAGGACAGCTGTGGAGCCCAGCCCTGGACAGTCCCTGGTGTGTAGTGAGGGAGCTCTGGATGGAGTGTCTGACACTGCAGCCCTGAGCATTCATCTCTGCCTTCAAAAGCCTTGTCTGCCTGTTGGTCAGATAAATAAATGTCACATGGGTTTGTTGGCAGGACTCTTGCCTTAGTAAGGTCTTTTGCATGAGGATATCCACTTTCTGGATTATTTAAATGACTTTTGGGCCCAGTTTAAGTACCTTGGGTGTGGATCTGGGTTTCCAGGCATTTCACAACAGAAAGGATCAGAGATCAAATCCAGCCTGAACTGAAGTAGTTCTATTTCTGATCCAGGCTGTGTTTTCTGCCTGTTTCCACATCACTGAGATGAAGATCATATTAGTACAAATATCATGTGCAGTGACACTGCTGATTTCCCTCCTCTTCTGTCACTTTGTCAATTTACATCAAACCTTTCCTGTTGGAAATGCTCCTGAGAGGGCTCTTTGAGACCCTCTTCAGGAGCAGAGAGAGCTGCTGGACTGGTGCTGTCCCTGAAGCCTGTCCCTCCCCTGGGGAGCTGGTTGATTCACCCCTGTGCCCAGGGGTGGTACAAACCCTTTTCTATTGAGCTGAGCTCTCCAGAGGGACCTGAAATGCTCAGTCCATCTCAGAGATGGTTTTCAGGCACTTCAAGTCAGTCTCTCTAAACCTGTGGGAGTTACTAATATGTGCAAGCCAGCAGAAGTGAGAATGGGACTCTGTGTTTTATTTGCTCTGCAACACATCTGGTGCCTCTTTTGGCTCCTGGGAGCACTGGATTTATTCAGTCTTATCTTTCTGTGGGGATGAGCAAGATCAAAAGCCTGAAGCCAGTTCCATACAGAAACCAATTCCCTGTTGCACACACCACAGGCAGATCCAGACCAAACAAGCCTCACCCATTTCCTCCCCCACAGGACAGTGCACTTATGGCACTTGCATGTTCATGGGTCAATTCAAGCCAAAAGAGATTGCCCAAGATCTTCTATTGCAGAAAATAAAAATAAACAAATGGTATTTGCTGTTGGGTAAAAGAAAGTCCATGTCAGTATTGACCTGTGAGGAAATCCCTCCATCTGAGTGTTCCTGAAGCATCAGATGCTTTTTCTGCAAAATCTTCTGTGTTATGAGGTGGAAAATCTACATCTGGCTCCTTTGGGAAGCTACACAGCTCCTCACAGAGGGCCAGGGTGAGAATTCCTTTGGAAAGTGGATGCAGTGGGTTGCTGTTAGCACTCAAACAATCTCTTTAGCCTGTAAATCACCGGGGTGGAACAGCCCAGCTTCCTGTTCTTCCAAGCCATGCACTCAATGCATGGCTTGGAATCTCAGTGCACTCACACTGCATGCCATGGCTGAGCCACCAGGGCATGCAGTGTGCTCCACAAAGCCAGCAGGAGACTGGAGAGGTCCCTTGGGGAGCCTTGTGCAACAGGGGCCAGATCTTGTTAGGGGGGACAGCAGAGCCCAGGGGCTGGGGTGTTCCCTCAGGGCAGAATCCCTGTTCACCCATTCCTTGCCATAGGAAAGCTTTGGGTTCCACCACCCTCTGCACCACTGCAGCCTCAGCTGCACCTGAGCAGTCTGTAGGGGCTCAAGAACCACAGGACAGCATTCCCAGCCCTATGGAAGCACCAGAGTTAAATACTTCCATGGCCAGGCAATGGAAACTGAGTCAGTGAAAGAATCTGGCCCTCAAGGAGCACAAACACACACAGAGATATGTTTCTGCTCTATGGGACATGAGCTGTGGTTCATCACCTGGATATGGGTGGTTTATTCTCTGAAATGCTCCATGCTGTAAATAATTTTGTAAATAATTCCCTTGTTGAGAGCTGCTGGGCTTCAGAAGTCATGAGAGGTGAGGGGTCCAGCATGGAAAGCTTCTCTGAGAGCTGGGAATGGGCAGTTCCACCCTGCTGCAAAGCACTTGGGAAGCATCCTGTTGATTAAATCTCTGCTCAGGGCTTTATCTTCCTTCACTCACTTCAAAACTGCTGAGATGAAAGCAGAGGTAAAGCAGCAGGCCTTGTGTTTAGATAAGGAATGTCCTTTGGAGGGAGCAGCCACTTTAACCTCAGAGGAGCGCTCAGAGCTCCTCCTGGCAATGTTTGTTCTCACTGAGGCTGCTGTCAGGATCCTTTGGTGGCTGCTCACTGTCTGCTGCTCCTCTGCAGCAAAGGGAGATGGAAACCACTTCATGCTGCAGCTCTGAGCTGCACCAGCCCTTGGATCTCCTGGCTGTCACTGAGGTGGATGCTCTGTCTCCTTTGTTGGGAGTGGAAACATCCCTGGGAGCCCAGGGATGGAACAGGACTCCACAGAGATGGGCATTTTGTGTATCCATTGCTTTCCTTGGTATTTTAGCAGGAAAATAGTAGAGGGGAGAGTATTAAAGGGAGTGGAGGTTCTGCAGCCTGGTGTCTGTGAGGTGGGAGCAGGTGCCACACCAGCCAGCACCAGGGGCAGGACAAGAGTCTCTGCCTATGACAGCAGGTCAGGCTGGTTGGCAGCGTGAAAAGTCTGAGAAGTGATTTTTATTTCATCTGCCCTCTGCATTTTGGGAACTTCATTTCACACTCTGCCCCACTAAACATCCCCAAACAAGGCTCATGTCACGTGGCTGGTGACCTGGGCACTGGATTTGAACATTAATTTGGCCCCATAACTGATCTTGACTGACTTTTCCATGAGCCCTGGATGAAGGGATCAGCCTGGAGCTGTGGCTGAGCACACAGAGCAGCTGGCAGTGTGACATGCCTGTGTTTTGTTCTCTCCAGAATGCATGAACTGCACCAGGCTGGCTGACATGACCGAGAGGCTGAACACGCTGGAGGCCAAGGTAAGGAGCTGCCTTTATTCACCTCTTCCACCAAAATTCCCAAGAGTTTCTGCTGAAAACCACATCCACTTGGCAGGCCTGGAGGGATCAGTGCCTCTTCCCCTCTCCATGGCAGTGGCTCTGCCCCAGAACATGAGGCACTGTTTGCCCCTAGCCCTGCTCCTTCCCTTCCCCTTCCCACATGGCTGCATCCCTGCCTCACCTCCCCCAAAATAATGCTCAGTGTTGCCATCATGTTTATTTGTCACTGTTTGCCTGTCACACCTGCCCTGCCTCTGCTCTGCTGTATTTCTCCAAGTGCAATCCAGTCCTGCTTTTTTTATCCCTTTTCTGAAGGCTGGGAGGCTCTCCTGCATAGTTTAGTGGAGACAAATATTAGGGGGAGACCTTCACATTGTGGAGATTTGTTTTATTTTCCCCTACAAATAGTTTTAATTTCCACCTACTGGGATTCAGATAAATTGTTCCAGTCTAGCAACAAAGCAGCTGAGTCAGCATTCCCCTTTGATCTGTGGTCCCTCCTGTGACAGCCCACTCCTGGCTGCTACTTATCATGCTTTGGTCCCTTTAAGGCATTTACTGCTGTTATTATTCATTAACTGATGCTTATCAATGACATAAAAGAATTTAGGGAGAAACCTTTGTGGAGGGAGGTGGTGGTTGTGTGGTGTTTTTGAGGCCAGTGCATGATATTATGGTAATTTGGGAATTGTTTGTGCTGAAATGAAGTCTGGAGCCTCCTCAAAGCCTTCCCAGTTATATTTCACTACAGGAAAATGAAGGGGTGGGGGGGAATGAGGTTCTGGGGAGCAGGATTGTTCCAGTGGAAACAACTGGTGCAGTGCAAAGGACCAAAGGGAGCTGGGCTGTCTGAGCAGCAGGGGCTGGCAGTGGGGGTCCTTGGGCAGGGCAGGGCAGAGGGGCTGCTGAGGGACCCCTGTGTGTGCAGTCCTGAGTGCAAGTGAGCCACAGGCCTGGCCTCAGAGAGATGGGAATCAGCCCTTCCCTCCCAGGCTGGGGCCAGCTGGTCCTTTCTTTGCTGTCCAGGGTTTTCTCTTTGGCTGACTGGAGAAGGACAAGCAGAGGCTGTCCTGCCATCACTCCCCACTGCTGCCTTGTGTGCTCAGCACTGGGGGGTGACTGTCAGGGTACCTGCTGCTGATTCTCTGACTTCTGGGACTCTGGCTGGGCCCTCCCAGGGGGCTCCCCTCTCCTGGAGTGGTTCTGTGTCAGGAAAGAGAGACACACTGGATCTTTTTGGTCTTGTTTATTGTTATCTAGAGTGTTGCACACTGTCCACACCAGGCTCAGCACGCTGGAAAAGCACCACAAAAATACCAACAATCTCTTGGTACAAGGGCTTTTCAGACTAAACTATCCAATTAAGCGCTGACACCTGGATTATTTCCCTTTTTAACCCAATAACTGATCCCAAAGAGCTGCAATGGGGACTTTTCCACCCAATGTGGAAAAAAGACCCAAAATGCCACCCAAACCCATGAGGAAGGAGGAAGAAGAAGCCCAGGATGATACCCAGTGCCCTCCATCTTGCTTCCATCCACAGCACGCTAAAAATCCCAAACCCTCAATTTCCCACCTCTAAGTGACACACCTACACTGCTCTCTACAATCTGTTTCACACTTTTGTGGGTTCCAGTCTATTCTGGAGTTTAGGAAACTTTCTCCATGAATGAGGGTCACAGTCAGTGCTCCCCTGGGGCTCAGGGAACCCCAGAGCAGACAGGGAAACATCCCAGTGCCCTGGGTTTGCACAGGTAACAATGTGCAAAGACTGATGGCAGCTCAGCTGGGAGCTGGCAGGACTTTGGGTAGGGGGAAGGAGGTTGTACCTGCCCAAACCCCTTTGGGAAGTCAGGCAGAGCGTGCTGTGTCTCTGATTTAGTGCTGCAGTCAGGCTGTTGGTGCTGTTGCTGTGATGGTTTTCCTTCTGACTTCCCTCTGCTCCCACACAGACCCAAGCTGGGAGCAAGGCTCATCAAAAGGGTTCAGTTTTACAGAGGAAAATGAGTTATTGCCTTTCTTTTTGAAGTATTAAAGACCATGTGTCTGCAAGGAGACCTTCTGCAGCACAGCCCAGCAAGGTCCTTATCAATCTTTTGGCTTCCACTTTGTTTGAAAAGCTGTGGATGCTTTGCAAAAATTGACTGTAGGAATGAAACAGAGAGTGAAGCAACAGTACAGGAGTGCTGGTGCTGTACACAGGAGAAATATGCTGATTCCCCCTTTTTTCAAGGTTAATTTAAGTTCAGTTTGATCTCTGTAGCAATCTAATGAACTCAGTTGTTATTATTCAGCAATAGCTAACATCATTTAAAGGTGCTTATGTTTGTTTGGTGGTGTCTGCATTCCTGCTCTGGATTTTGGAGGAAGATCCCTGTTTCGCTGGATGATCTGGATGTGAAGTTGTCTCTCAGCTGTCCATACTGTCTTCTTGTAATGTCTCATTTCATCACAACAGCCTGAAGCTGTTTTGAGGAGCACAGGAAGGATGGGATGGGCACACACATATCTGCCAGTGCCAGAGGCTGTTTCTCCCTGGATTTTTGCAGGTTTTTTCTGCAAAGGCAGATGTGGAATTTCATCTTCCCCACCAGCAGAGCTGGATTTTCCTGCCACAGTGCTGCTCCCTCTGGAGAGAGCTGAAATTGAGGCACTTTGCTGCTTTTGCCCTTTTGAATTTCAGCCCAGCATGACCAAGGTGAGCTCAGGGGATGGCAAGGGGAAAAACCAGCCTGAGGTTTCTTCTTTCCCCACTGCTCTTCAGCTTTTATAGCAGCCCCTAAAAATGGGGATATAACCAGCAATGGTCTCATCTTTCCAATTACAAGGCTGAGCTGGTTCATCCAAATTGTAAGATCAGTGTCCAAATGAGGTAATAAAAGTAACCCTCTGATTTTAGTAATATGAGAGTTGAATCAGAAGGTGAGAAGCAAAAATAAACACAGAGCAAATGGAATGAAAAATGACTCATTAGGGACCAGTGCTTTTATTGCCCTTGGGGAGGAGAGAGGCTGAGCCATGGCTTAGCTGCAGCAGAACCAGCTCTTCAGGTGCCTCACCTTCCTGGGCTGCTCCAGGATGTCCTTGTGCCTGCAGGAGGGGTTTCTGCAGGGAGGGAGGTGAAGGCAGATGGAATCAGGTTCCATTCTCATCTCCTGTTTCCAGCTACCACATTGTCTCCCCAGGATGGAGCTCAGGGGCTCACCAGACCCACTGAGTGCCAAAGATGGACGGTGCTGAACTGGAAATGTACAGAGCACAGAACCTGTGTCAGGGAGGATGGTGACCACCCTGGGCTCCAGGACAAGAAATGCTGTGAACTGGAAGAAAAGTACCTCCTCCCCAAGCCCCAGCATGCCAACCCTTTTTTCTCTCCTCTGACATCTTAGTTTACACCCCCACAATACCCCTGACCCCATGGAAGCCTCATTGGTGGGACAGCAGAGCAAACCCTGCTTCTATTTCATAGCAAAGTTTCACTTAAGCCAGCACAGCCCCTTAGTGGGAAGTGTGTTCAGCCCTTCCTGAATTTCCTGAGCCTGATGCTGCCCTCCTGGGTCACAGGACTGAGCCCAGACAAACCTGGGAGTGACAGCACTGCCCATGGCAGAAAGAGCTGGCAGGGCTGGAAGGGGAGCAGGGCTGCAGGCAGGGATGCAAGTGGGGCTGGCAGATTTGCAGGCAGAGCTGCAGGCAGCTGCACACAAATTCCTGCTCATTTTTCTCGCCCAGTTTCTCTAAGTGAGCACCACCACAGAGCTCTGGGCAGCACAGTATTAATCCCAGGTTTGGGCTGGAGTTGGAGTGCAGTGCTTGATCTGAGCTGATGTAAGCCAGCCCTATCTCCTGACACAGCTCTTGTGAAGCTCGTGGCATTTCACTTCCAGCTTTAATTCTTGGAGATAGCATTACATATCCAGTGTCTGATTGATTCATTGTGTGATTGATAAATGACATGCATAGTTTTTGCATGAAAACAGCCCCTGTAATGTGATACCCCACACAGAAGATTCTGGAAGGTTTTAAAGAAAATCTTTGTACAGTGCAAAGTATTTGATCAATTCATTGCTATTTTTCTGAAATCAGCCCATTTATTTAGGAGAGATTACCAACAGCACCTTCACTACCTTGTCTTTGGATGGTAAAAGATCATAACTTGGAGTTTTAATGTGATCATTGTATGAAATGTTTCTGTATTTCCCTCTTCTCCCAAGCAATTACATTAAATACTGGCAGCTGTCTGGGATGTTTTATGGGGTTTGTCTTTCCTTTCTCTGATAGACAATAAAACAATTCCCTGCTGTAGGGGAGAAATATTTGGAAGATAGCAAATGTTTCACAGTGCTGTGACATGGCAGAGAGATTGGGAGGGGAACCAGAACTGCCTGGCTGTGAGGCTGCTGCTGGCTCTGCAGGATGGACATGAGCAGCTGCTTGAGACTTCAAGGACTTCCATGGATTTTCCATGTTCTGTATGTGATAGCTATGAGCTGGTATTTCCTTTCCTTTCTGAACAGGAAGGTAGTATTATTATTATTATTATTATTATTATTATTATTATTATTATTATTATTATTATTATTATTATTATTAATCCCTAAGGTTTCCTAGTGGCTCTGTGCAGAATCTGTTTCTCCAGCTCCAGCAGTACACTGAATTTAAGGAGAATTTGGGTTGTTTCACAGGTTGCTATATAATAGCTGGCTGGTTTCTGGTAGCATTAACAACGTGGAATCAGTCCCTGTAAAATTTCTAATTTAATGCTGAGTTTCTGCAGGTCACTTAATGACTCAAATGTCCCTAAGAATAAAAGCAACTCCCTAACTGATTTTTACAAGGAGGTACCATGGATCAAAGCTGGGTGGGCAAACTGAATTTTGTGTAACTTTGCATCCATGTCTTGCTTTTTAGCTGCTCTGCAACAGTCCTGATGATGAGGCAGTTTGGGTACTGACCCTTCTCTCATTTGGGCATCCTGCTGTCTTTCAGAATGATAGTTTAAATCCTTTCCCCCTAAAGTCAAGCAATTTTTGGACCTTATTTCTTATCACTGTTGGACTGAAGGAGCAGTCTGTCCCCTAAGACTGTTCCATGTGTTTGGCCAATGCTCTAAATCGTTTGCCAGAACAACAAAAAGGCTGCAAAGGCCTCCTCATCCACCATTCCCTCCCACAAAGTCTTTTAGTTACAAGTTTGGCATTTTTAGCCAAATGGATTTAATATTTTCATCAAATAACTTTGCAAAATTCTCTTTTCCTGACACGTAACTCAAGTTTGCCAAGCAAATTCTGTGTCTGCTTTAGGAGATACTTTTGGTGTGTTTAATACCTGGGAACACTGTTTACAAGCTTGGATTTTTAAAGAGAAATACATTTGGGGACAAGCAGTAGGTTTTGTCAAGGGAGGTGGATGAGGAGCCCAAGGGATGTGCTCAGATCCTTTTGTAATTCAGTGTCCAAATATTTGAATTTCCACTTGGTTCTAATCAGAAATTCTATGGGAGCTTCATAAGTAAAGTACCACTGTGAGATTAAAACAACTTTGGGTCCTTTTTCTTTCAGCTTGCACTGAGGTGAGCCAGGAAAGGCCCAATCTCCTCATCTTTTCCCTCGTTCTGCTCTCTCCCAGCAGCTTTTAGAGCTCTGTGGAGGAGAAGAGCACACAAGGCACCTGAGCCTGCTCGAGGTGAAGCCCTGAGCTGACCCCTCCTCACCTGGGGAAGCAGAGCTGATCCCAAAGGCATTGCTGGGCACAGGAGGCACTTGCTCAAGACTAAATTCACCTCAGGCTGGGCTGGTTCCACATCCCTGGCACTCCTACATCCCCAGCAGTCCTCAGATATACCTCGGGCAGAGGAATTTTGTGATTTTGAGGGTGGAAGGTTATAGCTCCCTTGTATTTTTATAGGGTGTTTCACAGGAACAAATCTGATTTCACTCTGAGCTCCCTTGTGTGCTTTGTGTACATGGCATTGCTAGATCCTCTCCACATCTGGCTCCTTGGGGTGCCAGCTGTGGCAGGCTGGGGTCTCAGCAGCAGAGCAAATCCCACTGGGGAGCACATTCAGAGGAGCTCCCCAGTGCCTCCCTGGACCACAGCCAATCCTTCCCTCCAGCTGCTCTCTCAAGCAGAGCCTCCAGGGTCTGAGGAGCTGCTGAACAGTACCTGTGTTTTGTCTGCACTGGGAGGGCAGCTGGGCTTTTGTGTCTTCTCTGCCCTGATTCCCCTCCAGAAGGTGCCTGCTGAGGAAAGAGTTGCATTTTCCATCCTGGTTTTGGAAATCTGGTAGCTCTCTTTGTAGAAAGAACAAGAGCTGTGCTACCTGACAGAAGCCTTTGGTCCATGTTTCTGTCACCATGCATTATCTGGTGACACAAACCTCACCTTTTATCTCCACTGAGTCACTACAATGCCATCAGCTAATGCTCCCCCCATGATTTATCAATGCAAAAACTTCTCCATGCCCTAATTATCTTGTCCCTTTGGCCAAAGCCTCTGAGATGTTGCAAGTTTGAAGTCACCCAGATTCTCTGGGCAGCCAGTTCCTCAGATGTTAGTGGACACTCACTGGATGTCTTTTGGCTTTTGAAACCAAGCACTTGTGTCAGTGCTGGAGCCTTGTGTTCACAGGTCCCACTCTGCTTTGAGAGAGAGACCTTCCCCATCACACTTTGTCAAACTCCCTGATTAGATCTGTCTTGATGAATGATTAAAAAACTCTTATATTGCCAAATAATTTGCTATGAAGAAAGATCTGTCCAACAAGTTATGTAATTTACCATTATTAATCAGCTTGTGTCTCCACAAGATCAAGGGAACCTTACTTTACACTGGAATTTTTAGCTGATGAGTTGGACTTATTGAGTTTCTCTCCCTCCTCTTCAGCGAGAGATGGAAGGGAGTTAATTTCACCAGTGCTTCAAGAGACTAAATATCCCTTGTTTATTAATTAATAATATCCATCTGGATTTTTATCCAAAGAAAAAGCATTGTGAGCCCTGTCATATCAACTTTTAAATCTCTGGAAGCCTAGCTGCTCTTCCCTTGTTTCTAACACCTACCTAGTTACAGGACATCAGGAATGTGAGCAGAGGACAGATGATGGGAGGAGGCTGCCTTTGTGAAATCTTTTTTTGATGAGTGGGAACAACAAAAACAGGGTTCTGGAAAGCCACTACAAGCCAAAAAAGGTCCTCTGACACCAAACATCTCAAGAAGATGAAAACCGTCCTCCCATTTCCATTGTCCCTGGCCTGAGCTTTTGATCTGACGCAAGAAATGTGGTATTTGTCTGAAGTTGAGAAAGTTTTTGCTGGCCAATGGAAAAGGAGGAGGTGGGTTGAGTAAGCTGGGACTGAGCTCCAGGCACACAACGCTCGTGTCCCCGCGGAGCGCCGGGAGCGGAGCGGGATCCACAGCCAGGCTTCCAGCCCCGGGAGTGGAGCAGAGCCAGAGCCTGCCCTGGGAGCCTCGTGGGTCTGGGATCCCCAGGGTGACCCTGCAGCCTCTGGAGCTGACCCTGAGCCTTGCCCAGGGCAGGATGGCCCCTGTGTTCTGAGCAGCTTCTGCAGCTGACGTGGCTTCTACGCGCTGTTGGCAGCAGAGGTGGCCCCATCTCAGTCCCTTCCAGCCTCCTGACCCAGCTCAGCTGTGTCTGACCTGGGTCTGAGCCAGAGACAAACCCTCTCTTGCCAGAGGTTCCAGTTCAGCACGGCCATTGAGGCTGATTTGAGGTTTTCCTTCCACACGTGCAGAAAGAGAAAGGTTTGAGTGTTTTGCTGAGTTGAGGCTGTCCTTCAACTCAGACTGCACATTGCAAAGTGGGGAGGAAAGGGTTTTTTGTGTCCTGCAGGGATCTGCTATCCTGGCACCACAGGCAGCAACCATTGTCCTCCTCTCTGCCTTCTCTGGTTGGCTGGTGAGTGACATCATCCAGGGCTGCAAGACATATTTCATTTATTTGTGGTATGAGGATGTTTTCTGCCTTCATTCTTCAAGGAGGTAGAACTTTTGTGTTGGAAGTTGTAGCACCAACACAGGTGGGCACTGCTTGCAGTGAGGATTCCCTGTGAAAACCACACATTCTTCCCTTGATGTTATCCCTCTCTCTACCTCAGCCCTATTGAATAGAAAATACCAAGATTTTAGTACTGAGACTTTAATACACTGCACATTTTGCTAATTTTCTTTCTGGCTGTGAGCCTCTGTGGTATCATTTTCCAGCAGTTTACTCAGAGGGCTTGAAACTTTCTTTTTTTTTTTGTTTAATGAAAGTGGGAATTCTCCTTGAGTCCCCTGACTACAGCAATGGCAGCCTTAAGAAAAACAGAACGTGACAGAAAGTGGATGAATGGCTCCAGTGCTATTGCAATAATGTGTAAGGAGCCCATTTGTGCTCTGTGCTGTGTCAGCTGTGAGAGGACACTTCTTGTTGAAAGAGCTGTGTGTAGTTTGAGATTTTTGAATGTGACTAAATCCCTTGTGCTTCTCCTTCTTTAGCTTGGCTCTGTGGATCTCACGGATGTGAGAGCTCTCCTCTTTCTGCTTTATTTCTTTTGGGCATTTTTCAGTCCTAATCATAAAAACTAGAATTTCTCAGCAATTTCAAGTCTTGAGACTTCCTGACCTGTATCATTTCATGCCCAGGGAAAATAAACTTGTTACTATGGTTTGAGCCTTAATGACTGCAAAGTATATATAGTCAATTTATAACAGTGCATGCTGGATTATCCTGTGCATGGCTTTGCAGCTTTTACAGCATTTATCAGCAGAGTGCTCATTTCCAACATGTTGTTTTAATGAAAAGGATACCGTTGCCACTGTTTTGTGTTGATTATGTGGTAACACATTTTTATTATCACCCATAAAAATGATTTGGAGCCGTTCCACTCCAGATGCGACCTTGGGCAGAGCCGCGCTCGCGCTGCCCGCGAGGGCCACGGGCCCCTGTGGTTTGCTGGGTTCTGACCATGGCTGCAGGGATTTAACATCCCTGTTCCCACAGCTCTGCAGAACACTGGCCAAGACAGCCCCTGTGTGCCCCTTCCTCGCAGCAGGAGCATCCCAGCCCTGCCCTGGCTGCAGCCCCTCTGATTTGCCACCTCTGGGGTTACTCTGCCTTTCCACCCGAGCACATTTTGGCAACGTCCAGATGTTTGCTGGGGAAGTGAAAGGATGATATAATAAATAATATAAAGTGATGCAGAAAAGGTCTTCAGCTCACACTTGGGTCCCATGGCAGTGGAAGTTAAGCACAGTTATGGTAAGGCACATGCTTAAGTGTTTGTTGAACTGATAACACGTTTCCTGGAAAGTCTGAGGAATAAATCACTGGGTAGGAGCACAGAGTGCAAGAGGCAGATGGAACTGATTCCTTCCTGCCTGGCATCAGTCAAACCTGGTGAAGAAAAGCATTGTGACCTATTCCATTTTTCTGTACTCAGAAAGCAGGACTCTGGATCTGTAAATAAAGATCCTTGCAATGAAGGAAGAATTTTGCTTGTTTGCAAGAGTGAGGTTCAGTTCCCTTGCACTTAACCCAGCTCCCAGTTTAATTAGTTTCTGATTCACCCCCATCAGGCCAGTACATTCTGCAGGAAGTTCATCATTCCTGGCTCTGCTGCAGTGCTGGCTCTCACCAGGCCTTGCAATAAAGAAGTGATAAACCTTGTAATAATTGCAAGTTAAAAACAAACAAGTGGAGCCAAGTCACTCTCATTTATAATTGCAGTGTGACTTCATTATGTAAAGACAACACAGTGTGTAAAGGCTGAAACTTCTAGGGATTTAATGGAAAGTTTGAGCCATATTCCCTTTTATTTCCCTTATCCCTAAATTAGTATTGCTTAGGTGGTTTTCAAACAGGAAAAGATGATGCTGTAACAAACCTCAGTGCTGCATGCCTGGAAAAATGTTCCTATGTTAGAGACCAACTCCAGTTTCCTAGAGGCTACCAGTGGGCAGGGAGCAGAGCCTGATGGACACCTGGACCATATGGGGAACATGGGGTCACTTTGCCAAGGAGGGAAGGTTGTAAATGGCCCAGACACCTCAGGGATGCCTGCTGGGATGTGGGTTTGTCTGAAGGTTGTGTATTTGCAAGGCCTAGAAACAGCTGTGAGTTTTAGCAATATCCTATTGCTTCTAAGCAGAGCTCCTTGAGTAAATAGTCTGTTGTTTTTGTTTTTTTAAAATTTGTTTTAAAGTTAAAGCACATGAACTCTTTAAAAGCTTAATCTTCTCCATCATCTGTGCCTTTACAAGCAGTACTTGTCCTCTGTTTGCTACCCTGGACTTTTAGTTACAGCCCTTCACCTCATCCCAGCTGTCAGTAATTTCTGATTTTCTGGCTCTGTGTTTGAACACCAGAGCCCAAGATGCCTGTGACTTTGATTGTGACCCATGGAAAAAGTTACCAACCTTATATGAAGATCTACAAGCTTCATAAGTAGAATGTTTAAGTAGAATGCCAGGTAATTTATCACAGAGTGAAAAATAGATTTTTTGGGGGTTTTTAGAATGGGGTTCAGGAGGCAAGATGGAAGAATGTGGGTGTGTCCAGCCTTTCTCCTTATTTTTCTTGGCCTCCATCTTCTGCTGCATCTTTTAGATTGGTTTAGAATAAAAGCTCACTGTCTAACATAAGTGATTAATATTAGAAAGTAATTGTAAATATTGTACATGTAGTTTTTAGTATAAAAAGATAACACCGCCCTGGGGGCAGGCAGAGTGCCTCTGACTGATCTGCTGAACAGACCTTGGCTAGACAAGAGAAAAAAATTTATAGATAAGGAACAATAAACAACCTTGAGACCAAGAACTGAAAAGCTCTGACTCCTTCTTTGAGCACCAGGCTGAGAAAAAAGACTTTCTAACCAGTCTCAAAGTCACTCTAACCAGCTAGAAATCCTGAGACTGATGGCAATAAAATCCACAGCCCCATTTCCAACCTAACACAACCCACACCTCTGGGCTGGTGAGCCCCTTGCTGTGAGGACCAGCTGAGCTGTGTGTGTTGGTTGGCCTGTGCAGATGCTGCTGCTGGAGGCTGCAGAGAGGAGCCCAGCCCTGGAGAACAACCTGCCCATCACCACGGGCACCACGGCCACGTGGAACGAGGAGCTGCTGCCCGACGCCTTTCCCCTGCTGAAGCCTGGCACCAGCCTCAGGAAAAACCTGCCAGCTGTTGGTAAGCTCTGCCCAAAGCACCCTTCCTACAAACACCATGCCTTTGGGGCAGCTAAAAAGGAGTCTGGGTCTGCCCTCTCCTTGGGAGCTGCAGAGGAGAGGGGTTGGGAAGTCTCTGCCCTTCTCTGAGTTCAGCCAGAGCAGAGCAGGGATGGGCTTGGAAAAAATCCACTGAAGCTGCATTTTGCCAGCTGTGGTGACCTGTGGCAGCCACAATTTCTGTTGGCACAGTCATCTGCTGGGAGCTGACTTTGGGTCACTGCTGTTAACCCCAGCAGTGCCACTGTGTGTTTCAGTGGGTTTGTTTTAAGTCCAAAGATTGTGGATTTTGAGGCCTGGACACATCAAAACATTCCTGAGGAAACTCCAGAGAGCCATCAGGATCACAGTGAGACAGTTCCTGCTTACCTACTGAGCACCAAATGCATTGTTTCCCAGCCTGGGAGCAGTGCTGGGGGGTAGAGGAATGGCCTGCATGGGTCATTCTTGGTTTTATTAGGATAAAAAAACTTTCCCATGAATAGCGGCATCAGTTGCAGTCTGCTTTATATTTTCTAAATTTGCCATAAACACAATGGGCTGTTTTATGATCCCTCTTGTGGCATGAAAAAAAAATACACTTATAAGAAACTCCCCCTCTGAGCCCACTTGGCCAGACAAATCCCCACACATTGAATTTTCTTGACCTTGGCATCTTTTTTCAAGATCCCTGCTCTCTGCTTCCAAAGCCCTGTCTGTCTGTCTGTTGCTGTGCTTGCTCCCAGAGCAGTTCTTTATTCTTTAGGGCCTACTTTGCTTTTTTCTTCTTTTTTTTTTTTCAGTTTTTTGGCCCAGGCAGTTTATTATGGCAGCAGACTTGGAGCAACCAAAACAGTCCAGATGTTGTCCCTGTTTATGATTTGTCATGATGCCACAACATGGAGGGAGGTTCACTAACAATATGTTCTGCAAACCCTTCTCAGAACCACAGCCACAGCTGCCAGGAACTGAATTAGAGCAGCTTCCCCAGTGTCCATTATATGCTCATCTGCCTTTTCCATGGCATTTATTTTTGCTGTGGCAGTGCCTCTGCACCTGCATTTTGCTGCACCAAAGTCAGCCCAGCAAAATTCTGGTGACTCTGGTTCTTCCCTGCCAGATCCTGCCCTCCTGAGGCTGCTCACACGTGGTCCTGCCCTGCTGGGCACAGAGCAGTGGCTGCCTCTCCCCCAGGTTTCTGGCAGTGCTGCCAAGCAGAGCAGCTCCCCTGCAGCACTTGATCAGCCCACGGTGCAGGGTCAGCACCTCCCAGCCCTGCAGCGAGGCCAGGTGGTCACTGGTGGTCCCCTCCTAAGGCAGGTGGTGATGTCTGAGCTGGGGGTGAGCCTGTGGTGTCAGCCAGACTCCAGGCTGTGTGTGTGTGCTGCCAGGTGTTGTCCTTGCTCACTGTTACCCTCTGTTTTTCTGGCCTTGATTTATTTAACCTGGTGTGGAATAATAACTGTGGTGTAATAAAGGAATCAGGAACGCACTGGAGCGTTTGGAGCCAGGCCAGTGTCTTTCAGCAAGGAGAAATAATCACTTCAGTGGCTCATTGACACTGCTGGAGCCCCTTCCCAGCCTCTGTGGGCTTCAAATCCTTGCTTTGCTCGAGAGCTGTGGGGATATTTCATGGATCTGGGTCTGTATTTGGCCTCCTTCCCTCCCCACACCAATCTGTGTCCATGATTCAAAGCCAGCCAAAAAAACTCAGTGTGGATTTTGGTGGAGTGAAGGGAACTCCACACAATTTAGGATGGAGGGGAGCTGCCCATTTTGCAGGATTTCACCACCATGCCCTGACTTGCTGCTCCAAGCTGCCCCCAGGTTCTCTTACAGGGATCTCAGGAGATCTTTCATCATGGAGGATATTGGAGAAGGTGGAAGTCAAGCCTGAGTGTCCTGGCTGATTTGGGGCTGTGGGAAGCAAACCCTCTATCCCTCCCACCCCTTCCCCTGAGCCTTTTGGGAAGCATTCCCTACTCTGCCCTGCTTCTGTGTGTTCAGCCAAAATAAATCCAGCCCTTCCTTGCATGCCATGCAGCTGGAGGGACCAAGGGCAGGGTGCTGGGGCTGACACAAAGGTGGCTGACACGGACAGGATGCTGTGAGCTCTGCAAGGGTTTCTGGATGACCCTGGAGCTCTGGGCTGGCTGATGCCTCTCCAGGCTGAGGTCCAGGAAAACTTGCTACTGTTTATGAGGGTGGTTATTCCTCCTGTGAGTGACAGGGCTGAGAATAGACAATCATTTAAAAGCAATCAGTGCTGTTGAGACAGCTGCAGCACTGACCTTTCTGATCAGCTTGTTAATCAACAGAATACATTTTTCTGAGTATTAAGAAAATATATATACTCTGGCTGAGCCAGTTGGCAGCAAGAGACCTAATTTTTCATATATCTCTATTTTTCTCCTATTCTTTTTATTATTATTATTATTATTTTACCCTGTCCTTCTTGAACAGCGCCTAAAGGACACAGAGGTGCAGAGGAGCAGCTGATACCACAGGGTAAGTTCATAGTTTCTGCTATTTCTCTTTCAAAGCTCAAACTGTTGTTGTGCCCAGTCCTGTACTTATGTCCCAAAAAGCAGAAGGGTCCTGTGGCCAGGAGCTCTTTGGAGCCTCACAGATGTGGAGGCTGAGTTTGTTCTTTGGGTTTTATCTGACCATAGGCTGCTTTGGTTGGAGAGGCCAAACACCAGTTTTGTCACCTCTGAGACATTCATTCCCCAGCACACAAGGGATGGAGAGGCAGATCATGGAAGCACATGTGGCCAGAGCATGTTCTGAGTGATGGGAGAAAACCTCTCTAGCTGGTGTTACCTGCTGGGGCACCAGGAGCCTCTGGGGATGTCAGGACATCACTTTCCTCTGCTCCATATGAACAGAGCAGCTCCTGTGCAGGGAAACCCCTGGGGCAGGAGGGCAGCAGTTGCTGTGTTGCAGGTTAATGACAGAACCAGGGAGAAATCCAGGTCTCTGCACATCTGATTTGGTTTCCAACAGTAGATTACTCACCTTCTGCCTTTTTAAGAATATTTTTCCTGTGGTCTTTTACTTCATATTGTTTGGAGGATAAACACTCAGCAGGGACTTCAGCTCTCTGGAAGCAATGCCACTACAGCAGAGCTGATTTATGCCAGCTGAAGATTTGGCCTCCCCCCTTTTCGCTGAATCCTTCCCTCTTCCTTCCCCCTGTTGCACTTGTCTCTTTTGAGCTGGTAACACCATTTGTCACCAGCATGAGCCCTTGCCTGACTCATTACCCAGTGCTGCCTCTCCAGCCTTTCCTTCAGCTCTTCCCCCTCCAGGGAAGAAGTGCCAGCTTCTCTAAAGCTCTGCTGCAGCAGTGGCATTGAGGATGCTGCAGGAGATGATTGCTCCTGGGCTGCAGGACTCCATGGGATTGAGTTATCAGGTTGGACTGAAGGATTGAGGGTGATTTCCACAAGTGAGGGAATGTTCTGGCCCACACTCAGCAGCACAGCAAAAGTTTCTGCTGTTCTTCCCTCTGTGCTGCAAGTTGCTGCAGTGAAGTTTCAGGTGTGCTGGGGTATTTTAGGGGTAGAAGCTGTTTCCAGTGCTGTGAAGAAATGCCCTTGTTTTCCTAAAAGGGCTCCTGATCACCTGCCTGGGCTTCCCAGGACAGCATCCCCTGCCAGGGGAGATCCATCCTTCTAGCCATAGAAAAGGCTGCATGTGGTTGTGGATAAGCAAATTGAAACCTGGCCTTAATTCCTTATTCAATACTCAAATCAGATCTTTATTGATGACTGAATGTAACAAAAGTACAGGCTCACACTTCCACACAAAGCCATTGAGAAAGTCATTTCCTCAGTCTGCCCAGTTTCATCATAGATTGGAGGAGGAGAGATTTCATTTTTGTAAGAAAAACCAGTTTGGACATCTCTGCAAAATGGAAAAAAGAAAAGAGGAAGGGGAATCTTTCCAGGGGGGTATAATATTGGGGGATTATTGCTTTGTTCTGAGAAATGAGGAGTTTGGGTGAATATCTGAGCTGACAAGATTTTGTACTCCAGGTGAGCTATCCCACATCTAGAGTGGGAATTGTACCCAAATGTGGGAGCTGCAAATCTTGTGAACCTTGATGTGATTATGCAGCCCTGCTCCCTGGTACCAGCTGGGAAGGTGCTGTCCAGCTTCCTTCCTTTTCTGCTTCTCTCCCTCCATTCCCATCCATGCTCTCCACCCCCATATGCAGCATATTCTGCTGGCACTGCTTTTGGGGGGTCCAGTACCTCTCCTGATACCTGGGAAAGAGAAAGAGACTCCTAAAGAGTTGATCAAACCTTAAATTGCTCTGTTGTGTTGTGGTCATGTGTAACACATGGACTAAAATCTGAAATCTGAGTGTGTTGAACTTTGGACTCATCCTGATCTCCCTCTGGCTTTGGAGCTTGCATCTGCCACTGCTTTCAAATCCTCTGAGCCCTTTGGTAGCCCAGAAACCAAGGGCCTCTGACTCTCATGGCTCTGACAGTTAATGCCTTTATTGTAACCATTAACCACCTAATCTGAGCAGACAGACCCACTTGCCCACACCTCCAGGGCATTAAAGCTTCAGTGCTGTTTGCACAGTGTTTAAATGTCTCTCCATGTGAGCCCCAGATCAGCAGTGTTCTTCTGAACAACACCATAAAATTGCCAGGTGTTGTTGTTATTTTGATAGTCTGGGGGAAACAGCATTAAGATTTTATTTAGTGTCACCAGAAGTGGTGACTTTGGGATCACCAGTGCTGCCTCTGCACCTCTCCTGGGCTTACTGGGGATCTTGGTGGGCTTGCCAAGAAATGTCCCCAAGGGCTGCAATCACTGCTCCTGGTGCTGCCCTGCAGCCCTGCTCAGTGATGTTCATTACTGACAGCCAGGTCCTGCATAAGTTGTGGGGCATTAACGGGATGAAAAACCTGTGTACAGCACAGAGCCCTGAGAGATGAATGATCTCAGGAGAAACCAGGGAAACATCACTGATACAGAACCTCTGTGTGCTGTGAATGGAGCAAATGGGAGACAAGTCTGATTGTCTTTGGCAAACCTATTTTGTGTATTTTGGTACTCTGGGGTGGCCCAGGAGTTTTTGTGTGTCTGGATGAGCCCAGCAAAGGACACCCAGACCCTGCCAAAGCCATTCAGGCCTTGGGAAGGAGACAGTGTGGGCTCAGTGTATCTCTGCCCAGCACATCCCAGCTGGGGGTGCACATCCTGCTGACTTTTTGGGGATGGTCTTGTGCATGGGGATGTGCTTTTTCCTTGCAGGATTGAAGGAAGAAGAGGAGAAGCTAAGTCCAGTCTGGCTTGTCTGGCTTACCTGCCAGAGAGCTCCTGCCAGCAGTGCCCCCCTGTGTGTGCACTGCTGCATTTCTCCCCTTTGCAGCACTGAATCTCCTCTGGTTTTGAGGTTGCTGAAGCCTCTCTGACTCAGCAGTGTCCTAATTTCCTTTCTGAACATTTCCAGGGATCCCAGGCCAGGTTGGTCCCCCGGGCCCAGTTGGCCCCACTGGGCTCCCAGGACCTCCAGGACCCAAAGGAGAGAAGGGACAGCCTGGGGAGAGGGGCCCAGCAGGGCCACCAGGTGAGTCCTGTGACAAGAGATGCTTCACTTCATACAGATTGTCTGTGACAGCAGCTCAGACAAGGCCAGACACACAAGATGGAGCATCTTCAGTTGGTATCAAATCCATTCCAGTGAGTCCCCTGGGAGCTGGAATCAGCCAGGAGCTCCTAGGGCAGGCAGCCACCTGCAGGAGCAATGTCTGACCCTGGGATTTCCTGTGCAGCAGGAGAGAGCCTGTCCCAGAAAGCTGCAGAGGAGGATCATGTTTCCCCATCCTGCTCAGGAGCTGTAAGAACGAGCCTGTGACCTGTCAGCCTTTGGAGCAGAGCATTCCCTGTTTAACCCTCTCACTGGGTGCCTGGTTTAACTCCCTTTTTTCTTCACCATTTGTGTCAAGCTGTCAGATGCCAGGATGTCAAACTAATGATGCTTTTGTATGTTAAGGGAAAAGGTTATGAGGCCATTCTTTCAGAGAACACTCCATTCCTGAGCTAGGAGTCTTTCTTCATTCCCCAAATGTTCCTGAATGTTTTGATGAAGGTGATACTGCACAGTAGGTGCCAGACCTCAGGCTCTGTGTTCTCTGTGCCTCAAAGGCTGGGGGCCTTGTGAGCCTGAGCTTGGGTAACATCTAAAACTCTGAAATGTCTTAAATGTGAGAGCAGCCCTGAATGCTTTTTGGCACTTTCTGGCAAGCTGTCAGTGGCCAAGGGCTGGCCAAGGACGTGTCTGCTTTTTTTGATTTCTCAGTTTGCCAGGAGAGCCTTGCAGCCCCACAGGACATGTGATCTGTCTGCTCCTGGACTGACTCTGCTTCCTGGCAGGGAGGTGACACAGGTGTACCTGGAGGGAAGGAGGATTTGATTTCACACTTTGCTGCCTGTAGTTTCTCACTCAGCCTCAGGGACAGGGGAGATTTCACTCTTTCAGCAATTGGGCTGCTCAAAGGCAGCACCTCTGAGCCAAGTCAAGCTCTCTCCTTTGCAGAGGAAGATGCTAAACAAAACAAAAAAAAAAAAAAGGAAAATTGGGAAGCTGTTTCTATTTTCCCCACCCTTCTATGCAGTTCAGGACAGAAATCCTTTGTCTTCTTGCTGCCTTTTCATATGATAGCATCATGAGCACATCCCCAAAGGCCTTAACACTCCTCTCCTGCCTCTCACAGGGATGTTGGGACCTCAAGGACCAAGAGGACTTCCAGGAGAAACTGGAATCCCAGGTCCCCCAGGTCCTCCAGGGCCACCAGCCACCCCAAGCCTCCCTCTCACCTTCCAGCAAGGGGTTCTCTACTCACTCCAGCCCACAGCTGAAAAAGAAAGTAAGTTCCCTCCTTATTTCCCTGTTCTCCTGTGGCATCAGCAGAGTGGGCAGCACAGGGCAGCTCAGCTCTGCTCCCACCTCCTTGCCAGGCTCTGCCAGGCCCTGGGAGCAGCTGGACATTCCCTGCATTGTGTGATCTCTTGGAACCCCCTGGCCAAGATGGAGCATCTTGGGAGCTACGGGGGTTCACCTCTCCAGAATGAAGAACCAAGTCCCTGCTCTCCTAATCTGTCAGTGAGAGCAGGTTTTGGAGGGTTTTGTTCTTTGTGCCTGTTTTTCTTATAGGTTCATCACAGATTTGGGGAGGCAGCTTGGTGTCTTGTCAGCTTCCATCAGGAGTGGGAAGAGGGTCTCTGGTGAAATGACAGAGCTCAGGTAGCACCACCTGAGAGAAAGGGCAGGAGGGATCCAGAGGGGCAGATTAGGTGCTGGTGCACCACAGCTGTGGGGTTGGAGCCCTCTTGGTGCCACTGTTGTGGTGTTGGAGTGTCAGGGCTGCTCAGGAATCAGCAAGGACTAGAGATCTGCAGCTCTGGAATTACAACAGACATTTAACATTTAATATCTGTTCAGTGTGTCTCCTCCCCTGCCCCTGCAGATGCTTCTTCCACCTGTGCTTCTGATGCATCCACATTATCCCACATCCACACAAAGCACAGAATTATGGACTGGAGAGTCCAGACTGACACCCTGATTTATCCCTTCCCTGTAACAGGAGGGCCAGGGTTTCTTTGTGCTTATGCTGATTTAAAGCATAGATTTATTTGATTTGTGCTGTGCAGGGCGAGCAAAAGCTTTCTAGGGAAGGCACATCCTGCACTTGGGTTGGAATTCTCTCAGATTTGGGCTTGATTCTCCTGGTGCAGCCCTGTGGAGGTAACAATGAGGGAGCAGAGCTCAGCCCTTGCTCTGCTGGGTCTCCCACCTCCACTCCCCCAGAGCTCAGCTGTGCCTCTTCCCCAGCTCTGCTGCCCCTGTCCAGCCTCAGAGCTCAGTTGTCTTAGTTACAGCCAAGGATTACTAAGTCTCCCCATGTCTGACAGTTATCTCAAGCTCTCCCTTCCCTTCCCTTCCACCCACTCTGCTCTCCAGACTCCTTTTCCCAAAAGTGAACAGATGTATTTTTAATTTAGGGAGAATTTTAACAGCTCGATTTTGTATTCAGTTACTTAGGGTGTATGGGCAGGATGAATAACTGGGGTTCAATCCTGAGATTTTCACCAAATCCACATCAACATGCTGCATTCATCAGCCTGGGAGCAAGGAAGTTTTGCATTGCAGTTGTCTCACTCCTCTCAGGGTCACACATTCTGCCTTTTATTCCAAGTGATCCCTGAGGATGGGTTGGGTGCTGCTGCTGCCCCCTCCCTCCAACCACCCTTTGAATTAAACTCTTCCTTGTGATCAGTGGATAAATTAAAAAGTGAATAAAGGCCTCCCAGCTGATGTGTGAGGAGGGTGAACTCAGTGTTGTGCCCAAATAGGAGAGGATAAATGGTGGATAAATATTTCTGTTGTCTCTGCCAGCACACACAGGGACTTGAGAGCAGTGAGGAGATGGTGACTGCTCCATTTCCATCCCTGGCATCCCTCCCTCCATGCCTGTGCATTTCTTGGTTTGCAGAAGGAGTAGCCCAAACCTTTATGACACTTTTTCTTAATACAAATCCAGCTGCAAGTATCTGTGTCACCATGACAATGTTCTGGCAGTATCAAGTTTATTTTCTTACCATTTTTCCTCTCTGTTGGCTGATTTTGCCTTCCACAGGCTGGTGGAAGGCTTATCTTCTGCCACCAGTAAAACTTAGCCTTGTAAATTCTGTTTAGCTTTTTAAAAATGTATATACTTGCTTTGAAAGGAGCACATCTGAAAACTATAAACACAAAATTCCAGCTGCTGACAGCAGAGGGAAGCATATTCCTGCTAATGGGAATGAGATGTGAGAGCTGTATCAGGTTATTGTTATTATACAGACTTTGGTTCTGCCTGAACATGGTTAATGCCTGTGCCTTTATTAATTGCAACAAGTTCCTGTTGGCAATATTTATCTGTAGGCAGAAGCCAGAAATAGGGAGACAAATATTTTCTCAGTTTCCCTGTGCTGTGGTAAAAGAAATGGTCCCATTTTTCTCCTCCAGATCAGGTAGCAGAAAAAAAAAATTAAGACAGGATTACTTCATTTCCATCCTGTCTCAACAAATCAAGGCCATAATGGGGGAATTTATCCCTGAGTCAGAAAGCTCAGCCCTCAGCCAGAAGCTGAGCTGCTGTTCCCCACTGCTGGGGCTGCTGCTACTGGGATCTCTCACTTGGCCTGCCACTTAACAATGAGTGATCATGGTCTGGAGGCAGCTCATTCCTATTCCTTGTGCTAACATTGGTGATTTCTAGGGAATAGTTAGGGAAAAGAATGCAACTCTCACTCTTGGGGGCTGATTCCTTCCAGCTCAAAGATCTGCCAAGGACACATGAAATAAAATTAACCTGTTTTTATAAAATCATCACTGTGGAAAAAGAGCTCCAAGATCAAGTACCCAGCCCCACTAAACCATGTCCTCAAGGGCCACAGCCCCACATTTTTAACACTTCCAGGGAAGGTGTCTCCACCACTCCCTGAGGGGAGAGCCAGGGGAAACTGAGGCAGAGCAGCTGATGGTGTGCCCAGCATGTCAGAGGTGATGAGGGAGAGGATCTGTGCAGCAGCATCCCAGCCAGGCCCTGACTGAGGAAGGAGAACAGAGCAGAGGAAGTGAAGGGGAAGGAGAAGAGAAAAGGAATAGAGAAAACTGTGTCCTTTCCAAGTGTGCCCTGAGCTGCCTCTGCTGCTCTGGCTGAGCAGCTTTCCCTGTGTCCTCCAGGGCATTTCTGGGCTGTTTCAGGGTGTCTCTGTTCCACTCCAGAGAACACAGGTGCTCCTGCCTGACCAGGCCACACTGGTTTCACTCCTCTTCTTGGCATGGATAGGGGTTGGAAAGCTCCTGGAGCAAATTCAGTATCAAGATCTTCTCAAATGAAGCATTGTTTGCTGCTTTGGGTTTCCCAGGAGCACTGAAACAGGATCCAGCTCTTGAGCCTGGGTCAGTGCAGGAGGTGGCTGGGAAGGGAAGATCCCTGCTACCATTTGATGCTATTTTGTGGCTGCTCTAACAATCTCCAGCTGCAGAGAGCCCCAGAATGTCCCCACTTATAAGGGAGTTTATAAGGAGATACAAATTCTTCCTGCTGCTTTATGAGAACATGGAGGCAAACCCTTAAAAACAGATGAGGGCTGTGTTGTAACACACTTCAGTCCCATTTCACTCACAGTGTGTTTCATTCAGAGCTGATCCTGGAAGGAAACCTGGCTCTGAAGGAACTGGCCAGGAAGGAGCTGGCCCAGTCCTGTGCTGCCCAGGCCAGGCAGGAGCTGCTGAGCCCAAGGGCTGTTGATCAGAGCTCTCTTCTGTGTCACAATCATGGCATCACCTTCCATTAAATAATGTTGAGTCAAATGTCAGGAGGGGTGGATCTGTGGGAGGAACTGTCATGGTAATAATGTGCCATTTAGCTGGAATGTTTTGTAACCCCAGTCTTTATCCCTGGCTTACCTCCAGCAGAAATTAAACCCTGGTTTGCAGTCCATCCTCTGCCCCTCTCAGTGGATGTGCAGTTGATTTTGTTGATCACTTTAAAAACAAAAGGCTCTGCAACTGTTAAAGTCTTCACTGCTGTTTGATGCTCATTTCCCAATTTCATCTTACTCCCAAGCTGTGATGGATTTTGACATGGACAAATAAAACTCAAATTAATTGGATTACACACTCCACTGGGGTACCTTTCCTCCTGAACATGAGAAGAGTCTCAGTTGTTTTGTTTCAGGGCTGTGAGGAGGGGGAAGATGAATGGGTTTAGAAGCAGCAGTCAGATAAATAACTGTTTGCATTCAGGCTTTAGGCACAAAATGTGGTTCCTAGAGGGATCTGGGTTGGATCCTGTGCTGTCCTGCTGCCAGGAAGGCATTGCAGAGGTATCCTGTCATCCTTGGCAGCCCAAGCCATTGCAGTTTCCCCTGGGAACTGCTTTCAAACACCTGCCTTGGAAGTTCTCTCTACCATTGCCAATGCTCCAGAAGCTTGGAAGACTTCACATGTGTCTGCTACAACTTCTGGAGAGTTCACCTTCTGACCTTTGGGCTGGACTCTGCAGAGTAAGCAAACACCCTTCTGACCTTCCTGGTGTCACTTGGACTTTAAAGTGAGACATTCCCAGCCTTTTCCTGCCCAGGGTTCCCCTGAATTTTACTGTGATGAGTTACAGGGATGGGTGGAAGGAAGCATGAGTAAGCTTGAGGTCATGGGCAGGAGGAGGTGGACATTATTCCTTTATGGCACCTCCAGCTGTGGAAAATGTGGGGTTTTCAGAGGGTTTGCCATCCTGGTGACCAGGAGCCAACATCTTCATCCAGGTTAAACAGGAGATTTATAGTTGGTCCCCCAGCAAAGGGTCAGGACAGAGCCTTGGTAGCACCAGGATGAGAGGGGTTCCTTGTTCTTGTGCTTGTTTTGTGGCCTTGTTGTCTTGGTTGTTCATTGACTTTTTGCCCCAGGTTTCCCAACTGTCCCAAAGTGTTGTGGAGTGCTCAGATGAAAGGTGCTGCCATACAGGTACCTCCCCAGATTCCAGATCCACAGGGAGCAGGGTTGTTGAATATGGTTTTGGCATCACAATAACTACTGAGGGTTGCTGTTTTATTTATAGTTGTGGGTTTTCTGTTCAGCTGCCAACTGAATAGAAACCCATTGGCTCCAGGCTGAGGGAAGATATGGACAGCAACAGGCTGCTGGGTTTTATTCTTGACTGGAGAGAGCTGAGAAAGATGTGCAAAAGCACAAAACTCCTCCAATTCCTGCCGCTGGCTTTCCCTTCCCTGCTCCACTCCCATTTCTCTCCATTTCCCAGAGCTCAGTGGACCTGCCCAGCTGAACACCTAAAATGATCCTAACTGGCAGGAAAGCTTTCTGAGCACATGGAGGGGGCAGAGCACACCCATCCCTGGCCTTTCCTGCATCCTTAGACCTCAGGGCACCTCCCAGCAGCTCCTGCCCAGGTGAGCTGGCTGGGCTGGAGGCTGTGCTGCCAGGGAGGCTCAGCAGGGCCTGGTGCCAGGCAGGAGGGAGCCCCACACCCTTCCCCTGCCAGGCAGCCACAAGGCAGGGCTGTGGTGGGGATGGCCAGTCTGGGGTCAGTCATTTCAAGGCAGGATTGTACCAAGGTTTGGAGAGGAAGCACAGCTTGTCTGGGGTTCTCAGGGGTGAGAGGAGCAGCTCTGCAGGATGAGAGGTCACAGCCTGTCGTGGTTGTGATGGAGACAATACAAAGCAACACTCAATTTTCAGAAGGCTTCAAACCTGTTTTTTATTATAGCATGCATGCTTTTTATACATCCTTACCAAACTCATAAGTTTACACTGTACTCATTGGTCAGGAAAGACAAACAAAGTGCTATTGGAACAGGCACTTGCAGGTTTCTCTTATTTATCCTTCTTTCTTCCTTGGTTTCTGTATCAATGACCTTGGCAGAAAATTCTTTCAGGGGCAAACACGGATCCTCTTATCAGACTTCTCTGTGGCTCACAGAAGTCGCTGTAAAACCTCCTCCTCAGCAGCCCTTGGGGAGCAAGGGCAGGTGCTCCAGGAGCCCAAATTCAGCATCCTGCAGCACTGCCGGCCCGCGGCCAGCAACGGGCGCCAGAGCATCGCGGAGAGAGCCCGACTGGGCTCGGGACTAGCTGGGATCACGGCTGGGCTCGGGACTAGCTGGGATCACGGCTGGGCTCGGGACTAGCTGGGATCACGGCTGGGCTCGGGACTAGCTGGGATCCCGGCTGGGCTCGGGACTAGCTGGGATCCCGGCTGGGCTCGGGACTAGCTGAGAGCCCGCTGGGCTCGGGACTAGCTGGGATCACGGCTGGGCTCGGGACTAGCTGAGAGCCCGGCTGGGCTCGGGACTAGCTGAGAGCCCGGCTGGGCTCGGGACTAGCTGAGAGCCCGGCTGGGCTCGGGACTAGCTGAGAGCCCGGCTGGGCTCGGGACTAGCTGGGATCACGGCTGGGCTCGGGACTAGCTGGGATCACGGCTGGGCTCGGGACTAGCTGGGATCACGGCTGGGCTCGGGACTAGCTGGGATCACGGCTGGGCTCGGGACTAACTGTGATTCTGGCTGGGCTCCAGTCTAGCTGAGATCCTGGCTGGAATAAAGTCTAACTGAGATCCTGGCTGAGGTGGACACTAACTGTGATCCCGGCTGGGCTGGAGCCTGGCTGTGACCCTGGCTGTGCTCTGCCCGCAGATGGAGAAGCCCAGCTGGCCTCCACCGTCATCGACACCATTCTGGCAGGACTGCCCGGCCCGCGGGGAGCCCCGGGGCCCGTGGGGCCACCAGGTGACAGCCAGGGCTGGGCTGGGCTGGGTAGGGGCTGGGCTCAGGGTGGCAGGGAGGAGGATGGCAAAGTCCCTCTGATGGAGAGGGGATGGTCCCTGGGTGCCTGCAGGGGAGGAGAGGGCTCCTCACTGGCAAGAAGTAACTGGGTTTTCATCTGTTGATGGTGGCTGATTGTTTGACCTTTACATCTTGAGAAAAGGGCCGATTAAAAGCTGTTTTTCAAGGTAGGTTGTTCAGTGATTCCTTCCTGAGAGCAGAGTTGTTCCCCCCCTGCTGCAAACCCCCAGAGCTGCACCAAGCAGGGGCTGGCCAGAGGCTCTGTGGTCTCTGTGAAGACTTTGGAGCCAGTTTGAGCAATTCCAGATTTTCACCAGTGTAACTGAAATCAGAATCTGAGATGAAAATTCAGTGACAAGCCTTCTTTCTCTCTGTGCTGATGGGTGGCTTAAATGATAATATTCCTGCAAACCTCAGCACTTCCCTGTATGATGCATATTTAGGAGTCAACTCCCATTAGTTGCAGAAAAGGCTTCTCCTTTCATTATGAGGGCCTTTCATTTATCCTTCAATTCTTTTATTCTTTGACTTAAGTATTTGTATGGTGCATTAATGATTGAGGCTGATTCAGCTGTACTTTGTGTATAATGTCCACATTGTTTCATCTCAAGGGTTGTGACAACTAAAGCAGAGAGGAGTATTGCTAAGTTCAGGCTAAGCAAATATCCTGTCTCCCATCTGCAGGTATAATTTAACAGCTACTGTTGAAATATAATTATTTTTTCAAAAGGAATGAATCTGTTAAGTCACTGTGTGAGACAGGTTGACCTGTTTAGATGGTGCTTAACTCATCCTGGAAGCAGCTCTCCTGTGGTACAGATTTGGAATTAATTTATTGCCACTGCAGTGAGTGAAGACCAGGAGAGAGCTTTGCTTTGCCCCTCTCAGCCTCTCCTATCTCTGACCAAGTGCAGCAGCCCTGGGGCTTCCCTTGCCATCTGAGGTTGTTCCAGGAGCAGCCCCTGCAGTGTCTCTGGAGCTGTTCCATGGATCTAGGTCAAGTTTTCTCAAAAGCTGCATTTTAAGGAATGGGAATGTGGATGTTACTGACATCCTTCCTGCCTATTTCCACCATTTTTTTCCTCCCAGAGCTCTAACAACCCCCTGGGATGTGTTCTGTCAGGATGGGGGTGTCCAGTAATAATCCAGGGTTTGGTGAAGGGTTCTCACTCATTGGGAGACTCAGCAGAAGATGGAAGAAGTGCATGGAATTTAGGATTCTTCCCTAAGTCTCCTTAACATTGTCTCCAATTATGATTCCCACCAGGGCCACCAGGTGCTTCAGGACCCAAAGGGCCCCCAGGACCCATTGGAGCCCCTGGATCACAAGTAAGGTGCTTTGGTGCTTTGGGGTGAAGGGCAGAGGGGGGCCAGGGGTGAAACATCATCCCATGCACAAGGAGGGACAGTAATCTTAGATCTGCTGCTTTGTTCCCCATAAAATTCTGTGATTTAATTCCTTTTTCTGTGATTTATTTCCTTTTTCTCATTCTGGATTAAGAGGTTGAAATGGTTGTGCTTTCCAGATTTTCCCTTAATCATAACAACACACTGTGCTGCTGCTCTGTCAAAACATTTCACTGTGGCCTGAGTTGATGCAAAGGATCTGACATGGGCTTTACTAACACAGTGATAGAAAAAACTCTGCATTTCCTGTGGAACACATAAAAAGAACAGAAATGCATCAATGGGAATTCACCAATTCACCAGAGTGAATGTGTTAAGCCTACTTTTCCAGACATAGCACTTTCTATTCAAGAAAATATCACAAATTCCCATCAGTTTGATTATTTATTGATACAAACATTGTGGAGGGGAGAGATAATAATGGAGTGGGAAAAACTCACTCCAAGAAATTTATGGTAGAAGAAGGGCACAGTACTCACATGGATGGAAAAAGCTGATTAAATGGAAAGAAGTGAAGTCATGAATAGGGAACTGCCAAAGTGCTCCAAACTGTGGTTGGCTGATACAAAGGGACTCAGTTTTGGGAAGAATATTGCTTAATGTGGAGGTAAAACAGCAGCATCAAATTTTTCAAAGGGATCCCACATGACTGGAGAGCACAGAGAAAGGTTAAATAACTTTATAGAGGGATGTAACTCAGATCTGGTAAGAGGAGGTTTGGAACTGAAAATAGAGAAGATTTTTCCTGTGTGTTTATTACCACTTTGAAGAAGCAATGAACAACAGGTTAGGGAAAGTTTGCCAGTGTAGCAGAATCCTTTCAATTAGGAAATACTCTGGAGAACAATGAGAAACTCCAGATAGATACACACACAGTGAGAGATTTGGCAGCCAAATGACAGCTGCAGTTTAACATCATTAAATATAAGGTAATTCACAATTCATAAGGAGATTCTGCAGCAGAGTCTGGCTTTTTGACACGCAGCACACACTGTAAGCCTTTCATTTTTGCCCTGTGGAATTCAGTGTTCTTGAGCATCCCTGTCTCACCACACACTGCTGGGAGCTGTCAGGGGCAAAGGATGCTTTGGACACTTGGGTTTTGTCCATGCTGCATGTTTGACCTGGAGCCAAGCCTGGTCTGTGCCCCACCTTGTTTGGCAGCCCCAGGGAAGCTCCTAAGCCAAGCCTAAGTCTCTGAATGCTTGGTGGGGAGCTCAGCTGAGCTGGTGGGGCTGGCAGGGAGCAATGCCTGAAGAGCACAGCTGGCTCCCAGCTGAAATGGGAGAGGGCTCCTCCTCTGCACCCTTCAATCACACGTGTGCCACCTCCTTGGGCCTGAGCTCCTCACTGCACTGCTCCTCTCCCTGGGCCCACAAAACCCATTTCTCTGGTGCTGATGGGGGGATTTTGGGGAGCTGTTCCAAACCAGGCTGGCTTAAATCCCCAGTGGCCTGGAGGGGAGCTCCAGACTCACTTCTGCAGCCTCCAAGGCAACGTGCAAGTCACTTGAGGTGGAAAAAAAGCAGCTTGTATGTGGCTGTGGGGAGAAGGAGAGCTGACAGGCTGAATATAAACAAACAATATTGTTCTCTCTTGGTCTGGTTAATAACTGTGGCTTCTCTGGGTGGATAAGTGAAGGATTTGGATCGATTTCTGCATAGCAGTTCAATTAGCAGAAATCTGGAGACTGTGCCCTTCTTAGCCATTGGTGACTGCTTTATAGATTTGTTCAACCCAGGGAGTAAAATTATTAGCAGAGATTGGGCTTAATTTCAAAATTGTTTATTAGGGTGAGTGAATAGCTTCAAAATAATTTCCACTACACAATCCAATTAATTTTCAGGTATGTGTGCTTGCTCCTGCCACCCACTGAGGCAATTAAGAAGCAGGGGGAAGCAGTGGGGATTTTTAAGCTAAACATACTACCTGTGTATTAATTTCTTCTTGGTAACTGAGAACAAGAACTGTCCTGTCATACTGACCCCAAAAAAATGTTACATCAGGGGCCTGCAGTGCATTAAAAGAACCAAACAGAGGGATCTGCAGAAAGTGCAGGGCTTGGGATGTCTGCAAACAGAGCTCCTGTTGTGTTTGCTTGAGGGAAAAAGAGAATCCAGCCCAATTGCTTAATGGGTGTATGAGGTTTTCAGGAGCTGAGGATCACTGGGAAATGTCTTCACTACACCTACACAAAGGTTGTACAGTAGAAATTAATTCCCTCTCATTCTGCATCTCTTCTAGGGCTTGCCAGGATCTCCAGGACAGCCTGGACCAAAAGGATCCAAAGGAGACCGAGGAGAGAGAGTAAGGTTTACAGGCCCAGGGAGATTCCCACAGCATCTGGGGGCTGTGCAATTATACACAGCACAGGTCTCACACATGCAGTGGGACCACAGCCACCACCAACTTTAAATGCAGAGCTCCTGGGGTTTCTGCAAGAACCAAGATGAGGTTTCCTGTACAGAGAAAGAGTTGAATTCCTTGCAAAGTCAGGTATTCTGCAAAGAGATTAGCAGATTTGCTAATTTAGATTTGCTAATTTAGATTAAGGTGTATAAAGGCCTGTGGAGACCAACTTTCTTCCACCAGCCAAAACTGTTTAGTGTGGAGTGTTTTGAGAGGTCTAACTGAACTCTTCCTTCTGTGGCACTGAGGCTTTCAAAACTCACCTGACTTTTCCTGAACCCAAGTCATTCCCCAGGTCTAATGATGTTCTTAACATATTTGGAATACTGAAGTCATGTTCTTAATGTTCATGTGCCTCAGTCCTCAGTGCTGATAACAAACAGAGAACAAAAAGGCTGTTTGAAAGTTAATTCCAAACTGGTGAAGTTTAGGAACTACCAGAGAAATATCTGACAAGGGTGTGAATGTGAGACATTCCCAGCCCAGCATTTGAGCACTGGGAAGGGTTTGAAAGGGGCATTTGGGCCTTTGGCTGCTTCTGTCCAGCTGAATTGCCAAAAGATCATGGTCTGAAATCTTTGGGTGAGTCTAGGAGCACAAAATCTCTTGGGAGTGGAGTGGGTGGAAGAGGATCATCAGCCCTTAGGTGTGATGGGCACCATGGACTGTGGAGAACCACTGAGAGCCCAGCATGGAGAGAGCCAAAGAAGGGGACAAGGACAAGGAGGAAAACCTTGGCTGGTTCCTCTGAAGTGATGGATGTCTGCAGTGGTGGCTGCACTGCCACAGCTGTGGGAGACAAGCTCCCTTTCCTTCCTGTCCCACAGATGGGGGTGAAGGGGGCTGCAGGTGTGTGATTCCCCCAGGACAGAACCTCCTCTGCATTCCTGCTCCCCTTCCAATCCAGCAGAGCAGAGGATGCCTGAAAGAGCCAGGACAGGGAAATGCAGATCAGTGAACTCCAGTGTGCTGACTTCTCAAATTCCTGGGAATAACCAGCAGCAGACAAACTGCTCCTCTGTGCAGACTGTGCAAGGTGTTTCACCCCTCCTGAGGCATCAGGAGCAGCAGATATCTGAGGGTGGGGCACACCTGCCTTTGGAAATCTCTGTTATACTTTAGTTTTGGGTGCTTGGTCCTATTCTTACAAGAAATCACTTGCAGTTCCCTGAAAGACAGAGTGGCTCTTGGTCATTTTTTTGTAACATTTTCCTTGTGCAGCTCAGCCAGTTTGGGCATGACTTGGCTTTACAAATAGATTGCAGACTGAGGGAGTTCTGGGATTAGAATTCAAGATCCTGGTAGAGAGCAAAACCTGAACTGCTGAGATGGATGCACAGATTACAAACTACATCTCATTGCCATTCAATCTTTATTTCAGCTGAAAAATAGAAGGGCATGTTTTGTGGCAAAGTGTCACATTTCCATCCAGGAAAATGATAAAACTCTTCCTCAGTGATTTATTTAACATTTTGCTGTAGTTTATGGTTGACCATATTACTAATACTACTACTAATATACCATGTTATTACTACACTTATTGAAACAAAATCCTGTTGCATTGTGTCCATTCACACCTACAGATCCCTTAGAATTTGGTTTTGTTCCCTCCTTGCTAGGGATCTAGAATTGTAATTCTCCTCTTAGGTTTGGGACAGATGAGATTTTCAAATATCAAAATATCTTGATAAAAAGGAAAAAAAAAAAAAACCCATATTTCCAGTTAGTGTGGAAAGGGAAGCTGACAGCTTTTTCTGTCAGAATTTCTGTAGGATGCTCTGTGTGCTTTTTGTCTTTTGTGAGTGTGGCTTTGAATGCTGGTTTTGACAACTACATGCTGCAGTTTTGGGTTTGGTAGCTAAAAATGAGGGCTCGAGCAGAGGAGCTGTGCAGCTGCAAAGAGAAGCAGAGGGGAGGGGGGGTTTACAACATCTACTGAGATTTGAGAAAATGTTATTATACATTCTTCCTGCTTAATCTTGGAGAGAACAGATGTGGGGGAGACCTGCAGCAGTCTGGATGGCTCAGCCCTGTGTGCTGCTCACGCTCAGCCTCTGCTCATCCCAGGCACTGCCAGCCAGGGAGGCTCCCAGCATCTCCAGGCACTCTTCAGAGCAACAGCCAGGGAGGCCTGGGATGAAAGATATTGCCAACATCCAGCCTAAATATCCTTTGATCCCCTTTAAGCTGATAACATCCTTTCTGTTCCTCCTGGACATGGAGCACAGGCTGTTTATGTATTTCAGTCTGTTGTTGTGCTCCTTTCTGAGATTCTGTCTCTTGCCTGTGCTTTTTCACAAGCTTTGCTCCCTCCAGTGCAGGATCCAAGTATTTCCCTTGGAAGATACTGGGAGCACCTGACAGACTGGGCTTTTCTCCCTGTCCATAGGGGTCCTTGCTGCTGGCAAGGCATTCCATAGGAGCTCATTCCATGGGAATGATCTGTAGGTGCCCCTTGATTTTATACAAATCTGATGGACACAAACCCAGCAGCTCTCCCTGTCCACTGCAGAAATCTGCCACTATATATGTAGGTCTTTCCTGGGGGGGAAAAATGATGGGTTTGTTGCTGTGTGTGTCTGCAGGAGGAGAGCCAGGGGAAAATGTGGCTGTTTCATTAATGGATTTCTATGAATGCTTTTACATTTTGCCTCTTCTTCCCAAGCTCCTGCTTTCTCACTAAATAACCTGTAACTGCTCTCCTGATCAGGGGTTCTGCCCTGCCCCAGCTGCTCCAGGGTGGGAACACTAAACACAGATGTTCAGTTTAACAGCATTTCATTCTGCCCCAAACCAACACTAGTTCAAAATGTTTCTCTTAAAGAAAAAAATAAAATAAGAAACAAACCAACCAAAATATTGTAACTGTGTTTTGATCAGTAGCTCTGGGGTGTGTGGAGCAGGAGCAGATTAAATCAGTGCTTGGTGGGAGTCCTGGGCTCTGTTCTGGCTGGGGCAGCAGCAGCCCAGCACTTCTACCAGAGGGAAGAATGCAGTGTCTTTGTAAGGAACAAATCTCCAGCCAAATTCCTTCCTGCTATAATGTAACTGACTGCTGGAAAGTTCAGAAAACCTGCTAATCGTCTTACAGAGAGGGCACTGAGCTCAGGAGCTCTGTATCCAACCCAGCTCCTCCAGAGCTGATGGGATTTGGAGCTGATACTTGACAGAAAACCATAACCCCCTTTTGCTGTCTCTAAGTGATAATGTCAAGGGAGAGGAATTTTTTTTACACATTATCCCAAGTGTAAGGTTTTTTTCATTAAGCCATCTTAATTCCACTAGTAAAAATTACCCTGTGTTCTTGTCAAGTGGCAAAGGATCTCCTAATGACACTGCCTTTATTTCCAACAGGGGCAAGCAGGTCTGCCTGGAGAGAGGGGCATTAAGGGACTTCCTGTAAGTGCTGCACTCCTGGGTGGTGCCAGGCTCAGGTGGGGCTGGTGCCTGGCACTGCAGGTGCCACTGGCTGGCCTGGAGTTGCTTCAGAGCTGAGCTCTGCTGGCTCCAGCTCAGACATTTGTTCCACAGACACCCTCACCTTAACAAATCCCTCTGCAAATGAAGCATGCCCTGGTGTAAACACAGTGCTGAAGTGACCAGGGGGGCATCAGAGGGGCTGTGCTCTGCCTGCATTTCCCTCTGGCCAGAGCTGGGCACACACAGGAGCTCCTGGCACCAGCAGAGCCCAAAGGTGGGCACTGTTAAACAGCTCAGAGTCCATCAGCTGCTCTCAACTCCCTCCTGCACCTTGGTTGGCCAAGCTGAGCTGGAAACCCTGTATTGAGGTTAAGAGATGTCTCCATATGATTTTTTTGGCAATACCTGAACAGATGCCCAGAGGAGATGTCTGCACTGGCACATATGGCCAGTGGAAACAAACCAGTGGTGATGAAGGTTGGCTGGCAGATGTCTAGTGGATAAAATTGGGGTTCTTTTTTGGCTGGCAGCTTCCAGAGAAGCCCCAGAGCCTCTGGGAGAGTTCTCATCTCTCTTTCTTGGTTCCACCTCATCATTTCATACAATTCACACAACCTTTTCCTTGGTGCTTCCTCCTGTGCTCACCTCTGCTTTGCAGATATCTCAGGGATATCCCACAGGTTTGAAGAGGCCAAGCCTTCCCACTCTGGTTTAGATTGTTAGTTTTGTTTTAGGTTTAGCTCAGAGTGGTTGAATCTCTCCCTGTCATCTGCTCTTCAGAGAGTGCATGAACTTCCTGGCTGGGGGGAAACATGGGAGCAATGTTCACAGCACAGAGAGATCTTTGCTCAAGAAAAGCTTAATGAGCATGAGTGATGTGACTAATTAATGAAAGCAGAATGGTGGGGTTTCTGTTCTAAATCAAGGTGAACATGTCCATGTTTGGGGGAAAGGAGCAATTTATCTGTGGTTTAGCATGCAATGTTGTTCATTGAGAGCCCAGTGAGATGTCTGTGGCCTTTCTGGGGCCCAGGCCATGGCAGGTGGCTCCTCCTGCACCTTGGCCACTCCTGGACAAGTTCATTTGTGTTAGAAGTGGTGGTGACCTCCTGGGAAGCTGACAGGAGCCAGGGCAAAGCTCAGGAGAGCACTTTGGCCCTTGGCTTGAAGGTCCATGTGTTTGCTGCTGGTGAAATGCTTCTTTAATTTGCTCCTTTGGTGGGGAGGGGTCCAAGGGCTCCTGGAAGGCTCCTCAGCCACATGTAACCAAGTTTCCTTCCTTTGTTTCAGGGTGAACCAGGCAAGAAGGGTGAGGAAGGTGACAAAGGTGCTGATGTAAGGATGTGTTTCTACTGTTTTACTTTTGGTTTTGTCACTTTGCTGTCCTTCAACCCTTTGACAGGTGGGTTTGGGGGGACCAGAGGAGGAGTCCACAGTTAAATGTGCAGAGCAGGTGTGCCTTGGGTTTGAATTTAATGTGTGCCAGAAACCCTGGTCTGTGAGGTTTCCTTGGCCATGTTGTCACCATGTTCTTGAACACAGTCCCCAGAGGTTGTTCTGTCACATGGAGCTGGTTGGGAATTGCTTCCCTATTGTCCCTCCCAGCTGCTGAGGGACAGACTGCCAGAAGAGATCAAACTGCAAGTGCAGAGCATTGGAGTTCTCACATCTCTGCTCTCAATCCCTCAAATACCTCCCAAAATCTCTTTGGCCCTTCAAGCCCACACCTAAGGTGACAAGGACAACAAACTACAGCCTGAATGTACATGAGGAGCTCTTTGAACAGGGATTTCTCCTGCACTCCTGCTTAGGTTTTCTCCTCTTTTGCATCTTTTCATTTTTAAACATCCACACTGCAGGGTTGGGTGCTATGAAAGTGACATTATGGACAAGAAGTCTATTCTGCAACCCATTCCAATGTTAGTTTGGTTTTATTTCTTGCAGGGGGAAGGTGTCCAACAGCTTCGAGAGGCTCTGAAGATTTTGGCTGAGAGGGTATTGATCCTTGAGCACATGATAGGAATTCATGGTAAGCACTGCTGTTTTCTTCTCCAGGGAACCAGGGCTCTGCTCAGGCTTGTGGTTAAACATCCTCCCACTCTCCTGAGTTCTCTGGTGTCTGTTCAAGCCCCAATATCAAAACTAGATACCATGACTTAGTTTTGAGTTGAGTTCCAGCAGCTGCACTACCTCCTCTGGCTTTCCAGTAGCAGGTGAAATGACCCTTACAGTGATTTTTGTTACAGCTCAGGCAGCCAAGTCATGAGCAGCAGCTCAAGCCATGTGGCACAGATCATCCACCAGCTTCCCACAGAGCTGCTTGTTCAAGTCTTTAGGCCAGATCATTTAATCCTGTTAACAGCATCTTCCAAGTGACTTGAACACCTCTGAGGCCCTTGCTTTGTGCAGAGAAAGCCCAGACAGAGCTGCTGTGCCACCCTGAAAATCAGTGATCCCTGAACATTTTGAGATCATAACTTACATGAAACCTATTTTCACAGTCAGATTTAAAGGAAGTCCCACATGTTGTCCATTCAGATAGATTTTTGTGATCTCTTGAGGCTGTTTGCCCTCCCATCACTGGGACAGTGTGTGCATCATTCCTTAAAGAATGTTCTCTTCCCTTGACCACAGGGTGGTGTTGGTTATTGTCACAGGAATTGGTTATTGCCAGACTGCTCCTTTTGGGGTAGCCAAGGATCAATTCTCTCCCAGCTGCCAAAACCTGCTGTGCCACAACAACCAACACCTTCTGTGTTTCAGAAACACAGTTAGAGGCAAAATGTTTGGCTCTGCTGTCCCAGCCTGTGAGCAGCAAACCTGCTCCATGGCACTGAACAAGTCCCAGAGCACTTTTCTGTCCTTGACATGTGGAATCTCATTCCTGGCCTTGCTTGTGAGCCCACCTCACACCTCCCCTCAGATCAGCACCCACTTTTATTGGGATGTGGCCTTTGGCTATTGATTTTAGCTATGGGAATGCTAAGTAGCTGAAATGCCCAGCAGTCCTGACAGAGCCTCACTGCAGTCACTCCATCCCAAGCACTTCAGGCAGCACTTTGGGATCCCAGCCCTGTCTGGAGCCACCAGTGCTGGGATGGAATTGCTGCTGGACCCTTCCAGTGCCAGGGCATGGCTGGCCTGGAGCCTGCTCTGCTCTGTGGCCTCCTCTGTGCCCTTGGAGGTTCCAAGTTCTCTTTCCAAAAGCAACAGGCAGCAACAGCATAAGCTTTTTGGGAAACCCTGAATCACAGCCCCATGATTCAGCCACACTCACCCTGACCTTACCTCTGCTCTAATCCTGCTTCACTTCACGTTTTCAATCCAAGGGTAGAAAAATGTATTTTTATACATTCTGTATAAAAATGTATCAAAAGCTGCTTTGCTTTGAGCTGGTGCAGGTACCAGGGAGATCCCACTGGATTTCCTAGGCAGCAACCCATGCCAGCTGGGGTGATCTCCAGGGAGGAGGGAAAGGGGAGTTCCCTGGATGAGTCCATTAGAAAAGGGAATTTACAAGACCCAGGGTCTGGGCCTCCTTTGGATTTTACTTTGTACCTTCATTTATAGTGGTACAAAGCAAAAAAATCACATCCTTAGGAATGTTCTGCAGACCCTGGCACTGGGGTTCACACACCTTGCCCCAGCAGAACTGCCTGATTTATCTTTTCTCACATTCTCTTTGGAAATACAGCAGCAGCAAGGCATCTGCTGCTGTTATTTTGAAACAGTCATTTCAGCAAACCATTTGTATTGATCTGTTACTGCTTGGGATGGAGATGAGTTATTTACACCCATGTGTGCTTCTGTACCAGTGTAACTGCATCAGCAAAAATGGATGTTTTTTAATTGTACACTGTGGTTAGGTCATATTTAAACACCTATATTGTCTGACTTTAGGGGTTTTTTTGTCCCATAAGTATTGATAATTGTATTCCTACTCTGTGCTTTTGAAATAGTTCCATTCTTTCACTTCACACATATTTTAGGCCCTAAAAAAATACTGTTTAGAAAGGGAACTTGGAAAGTAAGGCATATTTTCCTTGTGCAATTATGTTCATTTTTGTCTATATGGTTAAAAAGGGCCCAACAAACAAAGAGGAAAAGACATTAAATAACAGAAAGTATTTTCCTTGAGCACAGACCTCCCTGGACTGAAAGGCACCACAGAGGTTTAAATCACCCAGCACCAACTGCCTGGTCATGTTCCCAGTGTAGGTGTTAAGGATTTGACCACAGGTCCTGGGGCAGCCCAGCTTTAAAACCCCACTCAGAAATGCCAATCCCATGCTCTCATTTTCCCAAGAAACTTCCCACTGAGTGTGGTTTCCAAAACCACAGCCACCCAAGCAACAAGGCAAAACATCCCAGCAAACAAACCTCTCCTCTGCCCTGGGAGGGCAGCTGGAACTGACCTGGCCTGGAAGCTGCAGAGAGCAGCCCAGCAGGACACAGAAAAGCCCAAATTGTTTGGCAGGGTTTGGTGCCAGCAGACAGAATCCAAATCCTCCAGCAGCCAAAATCTTACTGGAAACAGAAACACTGCCTGGTGGGATCAAACCAAGGCTGGCACGTTGGGCTCCTGGCAGGGAAACACAAACACCCACCTCTGGAGGCAGAAGGAAGAAGAAATTGGGAGATTGGAAATGATGAGGCAGATCAAGCCACCAGCATCTGTTACTGAAGAGTGCTCAGAGCAGTGTATACTGAATTGTTCAGCTGAGGGAAGAGCAGGAGGTTGTTACCTGGAGGTGCTCTGGGAGCAGGGACAGCCACCATCCATCCCCAGCATTGTTGCTGATTTGGCTGCAGCCCAGGGTGGGTCAATCCCTCCAATCAATCTTTTCAGTGCCTCCAAATGTCCTTTACTAGGAGGGAAATGGTACTTAAACCCTGAGAGCATCACTGCTCACCAGCTCATCCTCCAACACCAGGAGTCTGTGGGCAGTGCTGAGTAGTTGCTACAGTCCAAGTAAATTCATAATTAGTACAAGAACAGTGTCACTGTGATATTTCCTGAAAAATCCTTTCACCAGGATTTCTTCTCCTGGGAAGGTGAGAAGCCTCAGAAAAGAATAAAACAAAAATTATCTGATTGCTTCTCCTGTGTTTTTCTGCTCTGGAATGTGGTCTGGAGATTGTTTACCAACAGGTGCATGTTTGATTGGTTTCATGTGAATTGTTTTTACTTAATGACCAATCACATCAGCTGTTGGACTCTGAGGAGTCAGAGTTTTTATTATTCATTCTTGTTAAGCCTTCTGTCTGTATCCTCTCTCTTTCTTTAGTATAGTTTTAGTATAGTATTCTTTAATATAATATCATATCATATAATATCATATAATAAGATAATAAATCAGCCTTCTGAGAACATGGAGTCAGATTCTCATCTCTCACCTCATCCTGGGGACTTCACAAACACAACAGAACAGAACTTTAGAAATGGAACTACAAAGGAGAACAGGCCCTGCAGCTGGAGCACTTACCCCAAAGAGCTCAGGCAGAGCAGACAGGACACATCTCATGCAGGAGAAGTGTGATGGCAGCAAAGCTGTAGCTCCAAAGCTGCTTCCTGCATGGAGAGGAAACAGGAGGGAGATTGTGGGAATACATAAAATCAGAGGGTTTTGGGGAAGCTGCAGAAGGCAGCCTCAGAGACAGCAGAACTGCGGTTAGAGCTAAGCAGGAGCCATGAGATTGGTCAGCAGAAAAATTATGTCAGAAGTAGAAAAGCAAGGACAAATAGAACAACGGTCTGTGTATTAATGCTTGTCTAGAATAACTCCCTAAGCTGCAGAAAAGTTTATCTAGTGAGATATTAGGAAGTTCTAAGCTTAATAATGGAGCTCTGTGCGTTGTGTTTGAAGGCTTACAAGCAGGTATTGTATTTGAAATAAGCAAGCATTGTTTAACCAAAGGTGCATGTGCTTATAGTGGTGGATAGAACTGCTGTCAATGTGCTTCTGCTTTGTGTGATTGGCCAGAAAACTTTTCAAGTAATTTGTAACATTGAGTTCTTTGTCTGCTGCCTGGGATGTGAGCTGGTGGCATCTTCCCATTGCCATGACCATGGAATGAGGCTGATGCTGTGAAATCAAACAGCTCCAGGCCCGTTCCCAGCAGTCCCGTCCTGATTGTGATTTATGCACAGCCCCGGCCGGCGATAGGAGCCCACTGCTCCCACAAGAGGAACCACTCAGAAGGGCCCATGAGTGTCTTCCTCAGCCTCCCCTTTTAAATAGTGCTCTCCCATGACTTTCTCTCCTTACAGACTCTTTGTCTTCCATTGAGCCAGGCTCTGGACAGGATGTGATCCCAGGCTCCCCCCTGAGAAGCAGCACCAAGATCAAGCGAGGAGGACCCCGGCAGCCCCAGGCCCACCAGATCCTCTCCTCCCTGCTGGATGATGCTGAGGCCAGAAGGAGAAGCCACAGGATGAAGTAGGAGCATCTCTGTGTCCTCCCTGCCTGTTCTGCAGTTAAAGATCCAGTACCCAGTGCTTAATTGCACCCTGCAGATGAAGAGGGTGGGAGGCTGCAGTGTTGGTGGCTGGGGTTCCTTCCCTGGCCAATTCTGAGCCCTGGTTGCAGGGAATGACTTATCCATAGCTCAGAGAGGGTTTTGAGAATGTTTTCCTTGATTTTGTTGTTTTGCCTTTGGAATAGCAGTTGTCAGGTGTCTCAGAAGCTGCCTGCAGGAGTGGCACCTCCTGGCTGTGCCTCGAGGGTTTAACCCTGCCCTTGTTCTCTCACTGCCCTTGACAGTCACTCAGTAAAGCTCTGCTTAACTGGCCAAGCTCATCCATCCCACCCAGAGCCAAAGCCAAGCCTCAGCCTTGTCCATTGCTGCAGTTGGAGACATCTGCTTTCATTGCCTGCATGACCTGCAAGGATTTCTTTAAAGCAAAGAATAAATTAGAATACAAATTACATTTAAAAGTATTGCTCTGAAAATTCAGGTGGCTCTCTGGACTTTAGCAACAAAATCCTGGCTTTTCATGTTGCTAATTGCATGTGAGTGACATTATTTCTATTTGTGGTTGGCCAAACAAGGACTTTTGATACAAATGTTCATGGAAACATTGGCTTTCTGTCTGGCTTCAGAGAGTTTAGACTATTTCTGTGAAAACATAGAGCAGTTTGCATGAGATATGATGGAATTGTGCAAGAATTTTCCCATACTGTGTTCAGCTTGTGCATACATCCAGAGATAATTAATTTAAGTGGTGGCAGTAGCTATTCACAGAAAAGGATATTTTGCAATAGCTTCTTAATCCTACAGCAATCAGGAAAAATGTTTTCACAGTGTTTTGTTTTAATCTTGTGAGTAAATCCTCACCATTTGGATCTGGAGACAGTGTAGGAGCAAACCACAGCCTAGGGAATTAGAGTCTTGTCAAGAGCTTAGCTTGCACTGGGAGTTAAATACAGAGTCATTTTACTTTTTGCAATAACTGGTTATTTTAGGGGAAGTACCAGCTTCCAGGTTTAAGAAGTTGAACCTGCCCTTCAGTGACAAATGAATCACTCCACCTGCTGTGCTAACCAGGTCAGACAAGCTGATGTCATTCATGTAGACAGTGATTTTTGTTAGAAGGGGGAGATTAATCAACAAAACGGACTGGACTATTTTTTACTTTTTAATTCCCACATTCTGACAGTTCTCAAATTCAGCCCAGGACAAAAGTGAGCAAATTGAGTTGTGTTAAGGCCCCTGTATGTCTGGTTCCTGTGCAGAACACAGCTGTGTGAGCAAGCTGAGCTGAACTGCTGCAGTGTTTCTGGTCACAGGCTTTCCAAAGAAAACACTCAGCAGTCCCTGAGTTCAGCACCCCAAGTGATCTTCCCAAGGCAGAGCCCACTGGAAATGAGGCCAAAAATGGAGGAGCTCTGCCAGCCCAGCATTAGCCCCACATTAAATTGACTGTCCATAAACACTGTAAACATGGCAGTGCTACCAACAGAGACAATCCCAATCCTTCCTCTGAAGAGCCTGGAGCCTGGCATTTCCACCCACCATGCCTTGACTTGGCCCTGCTCCTCAAGAACCCAGCCATCCCCAGCCAGGTGAAATGGCACAAGCTGATGCTGAGCAAGCACCAGAACCTTCTTTTACTGCTGTGCAGCTGAACAACAACCAGCTGTGCTGCAGGCAGCAGGGATGCAACTCCCTGCCCTCCTTTTGCATCCTCCCCTGCTTGGTCAGTGCCAGCTGTGGGGCTCATTCAGCCCACCTGGTTCAGGTTGTGCTTATGATTGAATTTCCCAAAAAACAAACCCAGAGTTTTGCAGGAGCCTGGGGAGGTCCCTGGCTGCACTCTGAGTTACAGCTGTGGTGTAGAGAGACAAGGAAATGAGTAAAACTCAAGTCCAGCAGGTTCCTGAGCTCAAGGAGCCATCCTGTATCTGCAATCCCTTGGGGAGAAGGAAATAAAACCTCTCTGAATGCATCTTGGTTTCACCCCCAGCACTAACTCTAAGCCCAGCACAAACTCTAAGCCCAGCATTAACTCTGAGGATGTCTGTGGTGCTCTAAGAACCCAAGTTCCTCCTTCTCTACTGGCAGGGCAAGAGCTCTGTTTGTGGCCAGCCAAGCATGGGAACATTCTTGGAATAATCATTCCATCTAAGAATTAAATGTCCAAAAAAAAAAGGATGTTTCCTCATTTGCAGGCTGATTCCTGGGCAGGAATTGGGAAGTACTTGGTTACCTCTGTGGTGAATTGGGACCATCTTGGTCTGGATCACTTGGACTCTCCAAGACCCCACTGGTGACTTCCAGGAGATAAATCAGCCAGTTGCTGTTGGGAAATCAGGCCTGGGGAGGGAGGAGAAATCTCAGTTCAGTCTAAACTCCTTCACTGGGCAGGCTGGTGCCAGCTGTAGTTGAGGCCACAGGAACAATCTCTCCTCATGGCAGCTTCAGGAACCAAACCCAACCAAAGCAATATTTAAAAAGGGAAATGGGGAAATTCAGTTTCACTGGTCCTGTAGCTACAGGGTTGAATTTGGGGAAGAGGGAATAAAATCAGGCCATTTTTACTTCCCTGGCATTTCAGAGGCTTCACACTGAACTGGAAGAGAAATCTTTCTTTCTCTAAGTTTGTCTTCTGAATTCAAAGTAATGCTTTAGTCACTCACATTGCTGAGACATTTACACTGACATGGATGTGGAATTTTATATTATTTAAAACAAATTACTGACAAGATGAAAGGAAAATTTAATGGAAGTTGTTTGCAATTAATCCTGCCAAGTCAATTGTTAAAAGGCTGTTCAGGTTTGGGTTGAGACCACTTTTATTATTGATAGTATGAGCTATGTAATTTTTTTCTCCTTGCTCTGTTTAGCCCCATCTCTCTGATGAGGTGCTGTATCTTTAAATGGGGGACAGCAGGGTTATACCAGATGGACTTTCTGCTGGGCTTTCATTCCTCTCCACTCACACCAGGGCTGTACCACACTGTTGTGCCACCCCAGTTTAATGACATTTAAAGGTGAGCACAGCCCCACACACGGACATTGATGAGATTGATGACCAAGCAAACCACTCCAACCACATTCTCCATCATGGGCAGGATCCTGAGGTTCATTTCAGCCAGGGCATATAATGCTTCTTGCCATGTCTATGTAATTTAGGGGATTTATTTTGAATGCGTGCTCATTTAGAAATATATTTTAATTGAAATGTTTAGTGCTTTACCTTACATACATACTGTGCAATACCATAGTGTGTTCTTTCCCTTCCCCCCCCACAAGACTTTTTTGAAATTCGTGATGTTTGTTTGAGCTCCAGTGTGTTTTTGACTTGGCTCAGCTCTGGTAGTAGTAGTGTTTTCCTTGCCCTGAGCTAACCAGAAGCAGCACATTGCACAACAAAAACCCTTTGCAAGTCATGCACCCTCACATTCACCAGCAACCTGGAACTCCTGGGAGGCAGGGAATGCTCCTCTCCAGAGGGTCTAATTTGCACTTACTGTAAGGAATTGCTAGCAACCTAGGAAACAGGAATTAGCTAGAGAGAAGAGCCCTCACCTGCTCCCACCAAACTCCAGAGTCATTTTGTCATCAACTTTCAAAGAACAGGCCTTAAAAATGAGACCCAGCCCTGGAGCAGCACATGCTGGTGCTGTGTGGGCTCTGCTCCAGTGTCTGCCACGAGCTGTTGTCACATAGGACCCCGAGCACTGTGACAAAGGCTTCCAGAGACAATCAGCTTCTGGGCTTCCCTCCTGATGCAATGATTGGAAACCCATCCTCCTGCAGGTTTACACATTCTGTATGACTCAAGATGACATTCCACTGGGGGTGTAGGGGTTAAACTACTCAGAGTCTCTGTGATTTCTTGGTTTCCTGTGAAACCAAGGGATTGAAAGGTGCTATAATTGTTCACGAGGCACATTCCCAGCCACAGAAGGAAATGGTAACTTCTTCACCAGTTATTTTACACAGTACCTTTTTTATTTATATCAGTGTGTTTTGTATGTGTGCCAATGGTCCTGGCTTCTCTCCTGGGGATCAGCTTTACAACCATTTGGTCTTTTATAGGGCAGCCATAGGCAGTATCTTGCAATCACGTGTAATTTCTTAACTTAGAGCAAGAATAAATCTTGTCTGACAGGATGAACTCATTTATGGCAGGCTTTAATGTTTGTTGTAAACACAACCTGTTTGTTCCACCTCTTGCATGGTTACTTATCTGTTTTCATATTGCTATGTTATTGTTCAAAATATCTATTTCTCTTTATTTGCTATGGGGTTTGTTACTGTATATGGAATGTTTTGTATTCAGCATTTTCTTACGGAGCAGAGTGGGAACAGTATTCAAGGACCCACAAATACCAAAGACCTTTCATGTAATGCACTGAGAAATAAACTTACTGTAAATGAATATCATGTCAGGTGTCCTCTATTTACGAAGTTCAGAGCAAGTTCAAACTGCAAACTGCAGCCTGAAATCAGGGCTTTTCCTTCCTGACATCTCAGCCTTCTCTTTGGGAAAGCTCCTTGGCAGAGCTCTTAAAAACAAGATGTGCATGAAGGCCCTGCTGTGGGCTGGAGGGGCAAAAAGGGCAAAAAGGGCAAAAAGGGCCCTTCTTGCCTAAAACCAGAGCTGGGTTTGCCTGCCCTTGGTGGCACTGACTCCTCTGCAGGTGTTGGACAGAGAGATTTGTCTGCAGGACACACAGAGCCACCCCTCAGCATTCCCAGCCACCAGAGCCAAACACAGGGACATATCCCAAACACAGGGACAGATCCAAACATAGGGACACATCCCAAACACAGGGACACATCCCAAATATGGGGACAGAGCCAAACACAGGGACACATCCCAAACACAGGGACATATAACAAACACAGGTACAGATCCAAACACAGGTACAGATCCAAACACAGGGACAGATCCCAAACACAGGGACAGATCCCAAACAAGGGACACATCCCAAACACAGGAGCACATCCTGCCCTCATGGGGAGGTGTTTTAGCTCCTCAGGCAGCCTCTCAGGCCACCTTTGAGCACCTTGCTGTACATTGCAGAGTGAGGCTCTGCCCAAACCTGGCAGATTCCTCCAGTTCCTGCAGTAATTTTGTGCCAGGGCAGACCCAGGTATCCCAGCTCTGCCTGGGCTCAGAGAGGGCACTCAGAGGATGTGTGGCTGCAGCAGATTGTGAGGGGGGAACAAGCCAGACAGAGAATTGTGCTCTGCCCAGCAATATGAATTAAAATCTGCTGATATTTGCAGTGTTCCTCACTTCCCCAAAAGGTTCCTCCCAGTACAAGGAGGTTGAGTTGGCTCAGCTAAGACAGCAAGGGCTGCCCAGACCTCCTTCCCCTGGTATCTCCTGGGCATGTGCCCCCTCCAGCAGCCTTTGGGTGTTCTCTGAGTGTGCCTCTGGGCTTAGGGAGACCCCCAGAGTCTCCATCTCTCGTGGCAATTCAGACTGCCAGAAGAGGATGTGGGTAAAGCCCTTCTTTTAACCTTCCCACTCTGATAACAGCTGCCCCTGGAGATGCAACACCTCTGTGTTGGCAAAGGGAAGCTGGATGGGGGTGGCCTGGGCTGTTTGTGTCACAGATGTCACAGCTCTGGGCTCTGAACTTGTTTTTCATATCCCAAAACCACCAAGAGATATGTAAATCCCAGCCAGTTTTTTCCCCTCCTGATCAGACTGCACTGCAGAGATGCAGATACCAAAAGCAAAGGCTGAGCCTTGTAAACACAAAAATGCCCACAGAGTGGAGGTCTCTGCTTCACAGGGCTTTGTGCATCACTGATGAGGACATGCTCAAGGTTACTTCATGCCAGACATTCCCATGCAGCACTTCTCTGGGTCTCTCAGGGTGTATTTATCTCAGTTTTTGAGTCCTAACACCTCCAACTCCGATGTATTTATCCTTGCAAAAAGTCCTCTGAGGGAAGGCAGCTGTGTTAATCACCACTGTACAGATTGGGAGTTGCTGGATAAAAGGCCAAATTAATTTCTTGGGACATTTGTGGCTGTGCTGGTCTGCCAGGCACCAAATTAGCATCAGGCCCATGTTGGTCTCTGGGCCATTATGGCCACTGATTGTAATCACAGCAAGGGGAACTGACTTCTCCTGAGCTTAACACAGCCCAGGAAAATCAATGGCAGAGGGGAACACATTGAACTTGTAGCAGGAGCTGATTAAAAGAAAACTATTTTTTCACCAACAAAACACAGCTACTCTTGGAGTTCACTGCTTTAACTCTTCATTAACCTCATGCACCAAGTGGTTCTTGAGCCAGCCAGGCACTGGCAGAGTGGTAAGAGTGGCTCTGGCCATGAATGCAGTTGGAATTGTCTCCACATTCCAGCCTGGGGATAAGGAAAGCAGTGACCCTGAAACAGGAACAAACTCACCCTAAACTTCCCAAGCAACACTATAGAAAAACAATTGATACACTGTGTAAAGGAAAAATAAGCAGGGAGACTATATTATCTTATTTACCCTCTAAGAACAGTTCACCAACAGTGACAAGCTGCTTCAAAGATGGATTGGAAAAAATGTGACTATTCCAGACTGAAGGATGCAATTTGCTTGGCATCAAGGAGAGCAGGGAGCTGATCAGGCCTGACTTTTTTATCTCTGAGCCTTTTTGGCAGAGGCAGGGAGAAACAGGACAGGTCTTGTCCCTGCCACATCCCACTTTTAGGACAGGATCAAGCACCCTTGGACAAAGCTGATGCCATTTTTGGACTCCAGTGGGAAGCTAAACAGCACACACTCTGTAGAGCATGGCAGGGAAAGGTGTGTCAGCCAAGATAGAACTTGTATCAGTGATGAGAATTAATTGCTGGAACACTTTGCCAAAGGATGTGGTAGAGTTTGCACTCCAATATAGTTTTCAAATTATGAGAGGTCTTTCTCCTCCTAAAAATACACACACATATATATATAAAAATATATAAATAATAATAATATTAATAATAATATTATTAATAATAATAATAATAAATATCAGAGAGAAGGGTGTGTGTGATATATTCAGCTCAAGGCACATCCATCCAGCAGAGCCCTGGCAGATGCTCAGACTGGTGGAACTGGTGACCACCAAACCCCAGCTGCCCATTCCTGCCACAGCTCAGCACTGGAAGGATTTGCTGCTCTAAAGGCTCTCTACAAACCACCAGGGCATGGGAACAGGGTCCTTGCAGCATCCCCTGGCAGCCCTGAGCTCCCCAGCTGATAAACCTGCCCGTGGGAAGGGACTGTCCAGGGTGCAAAACTGGCATCCAAATTTTGGCCTGAGACTGGACACACACCAAGGCAAGCCAGAGGTGCCCCACTGGCCATGGGCTACCATGGGAGCAGGGAAAGGGTCAGAGAGCCCAGAAGGGATCTGTGGCAGCACTGTGGGACCATGCCAAGGAAAAAGGATTTATGTGTAACCAGCTGCAGTTAATGTTCACCCAGCAGTATTCATGACAGCTAAACTTTAGACTTTTAGCTCAGAAAACACAGGCTGAGTGCACAATAAGGTCCTGGCAGCCTCCTTCTCTCTGCTGCTCAACCACAAAAACATCTGCAGCAATGGATGGAGCCTGGGTCTACCTGGTGACAGGAGGATGTGGGTTTGTGGGGGAGAGGATCGTGGAGCTCCTGTCTCAACAAGACTACATCAAAGAAGTCAGAGTTTTTGATTCAGTAGCAAGAGAAGAAGTAGAAAAACTCAGCACAGGTAAGAAAAGGCCACCAGCATCTCTTTAGTGCTCATAACCTTCCCTTTCCTGGCAGCTGGGATAACACTGGAGATGTATTTACAGGCATGGGGCAGGAACCTGGACAAAGAGACTGGGTGAGGAACAACTTCCAGCTCAGAAGTTTTACAGCACAGCACTAAATCAAAGAAAAAAGACCCCTAGGGATGGGTCACCCAGGAGAAATCTCCCAGTGAGGCTCTGAGTCCCCAGGCAGGGCTCAATTGTGAGGAGCCATGTGCACACAGTGGCTGTGACATGGGAACTTGGCTGCTCAGCCAGTCTGACACAAAGGGACTAAAACCAACACCCTCCTGAGCTGCTCCAACCAGCCAGTGCTTCTGAGGGAAATAACTAAAAATCCTGACAGCAACAGAATCAATCTCAGCACCTACTGCAGGCCTTGTGAAATAAATGATGGAAATAATTGAGAGAAACCTATAGCAGCCTTAAAAAAGGAGGGGGTGAGTCACAATAAACACTCAGAGAAACTGGATTAATTCATTTGATCATATCCTGAGTGCTGCCTTCATGCAGGGTTGAGCACAGTGAGATTTGCTGGGGAAAAACATCCTGTTTTACTGGATTCAGGAATACCCATGCAAAACAAGCCAAGGCAGCTCAGGGTGCTCTGCTCAGCTAATGCTGGGCTGGGTTCCCTGTCTCTGACTGCCCAAACCTTCAGCCTGCTTTGAGAGAGGCAAAAAATGCTGAGGGAGATCCTGTGGGGAGATATGGACAGAAAGGGGATGCACCCACAGCAAGTCAAGACTCCCAGGGAAATATCACTATCAGAAACCTCCCTGGCAGATGAACTCAGCAGACTGGTTTCCCCAGCTTTCAGGGAGCCAATTACCTTAAAAGCACCCATAATTGAAGAAAAATCTGTTTAAACCTCAGGGAGGTGCCAAAATCCCTGCTCCAGGAGGGGTCTGTGGCCTGACACCCCAGCAAACCACAGGCAATGAGGCAGGAGCAGCCTGAGGGGCCATCCCAACCCCATCCTCTGCCCCACCACAGATGTTTGTTTTGTCCCCAGGCCACCCCATTTATCTCTGCCCCACCAGGCAGTGGGTACAGTCTGGCTCCTTGATTTCTCACCTAAACTTACAGGTAGAAGAGGTAATACAGGATTACTGTCTTTTTTTTTTTTTTTTTTCTAAACAACAATCTTCACCATCTGCAAACCACATCCTTCCACTCCAACCTGGTTTCTGCTTTAGGCTAAAGCAGCTCTCACACACTCCTTCCTCCTCCTCTGCTCCATCCAGCCCTGCAGGGCACTGCCATTGTTCCTGTCTGCAAGGGGGGCATTGAATTTTGGGCTGTGGCCTTCCCATTGATGCAAAAAGCTGATGGATTTGTTTCTTCCATCCTGTAATTTATCCTCCTGTTTTACCTGTCATTACAATTGTGCCGTTTCCAGCTGACAACAAGCCACAGCTCCTGAGCTGCCCTGGCCCAATTTAATTCCTTCATAAAGTTCAGCTGCCTCTTCCTTGCTAAACCCAAAAACTTCTCTTTGTTCCTATCAAATTCCACTTTTTTTTTTCCCCCCTCCAGACTCTGTTAATTCCATTCAGCTCATCCTCAAATCCTCCAGCATGGTCCCTCCCAGTCTGATGTTATCTGCTGATTTAATGAACAAATCTGCCAGATTCTTGATGAAAACAATCAAAAAGACTCAAATACAGCAATAAGCCCTGGAGAGCCCCAGGGCAGCCACCTACCACAGCTGGCAATTCCCTGGGAACTGTAATTCCACCAGCTTTGTGCTCTCCTTAATGGGGCTTATTTAGCCCATGTTTTACTGACTCCTTGTGAGAATGACGCTGAGTTTCCAAAGCCCTTCAAAAATCAAGATAGATGACATCAACCTGTTCCACAATATCCCTGCAGCCTGTTACCTTGTCATAAGAACAAAGGAGGTTTATCTGCCTTGATTTGTTCTTGACAAATCCATGTCAGCTGCTTCCATTCTGCCCATTATCCCACAGGTGCTCACACACACGTGTTTGAGTGCGTGCTCCTGAATATCCTGGGGTTGAAACCAAACTGTTCTGTAATTTCCTGCCTCTTCTTTACCTCCCTTCTAAGCACAAGTGTTTCACTTGCTCTGCTGAACCCTCCTGGTGCCTTCAGAAGTTCTCCAAACTTCTGATAACACACTGAAGCTGCAGTTACACCCCTCACTTCTTCAGGAGCCCTGGGAAGAGCTCACCAGGCCTTGTCAATTTGGAAATTCCTCAGGGTTTCTTTCCACCAGCTGCCTTAACACAGGTGGTGTGAAAAGGGCTGTTTAACACTTCAGCCTGATGGCTTCTAGGCTTTCCCAAACAAGAGGAGCAAAAAATTCCCCCCCAAGAGCCTGCTGGCACCATGCTCTGCCTCTCAGCAGGAGCATCCTCCTCTGCACTCTGCTCCTCCAGGCAAGGGTTTTACCTCTGCTTCATGGACAGCTCCTTCCTTTCACCCTCTGTTCTCACTGAATCAACTCTGAGCTTTACTACTAAATTAATATTCATGCTCAATGTTAATTAATTTAGTATTAAATCTCCTCCTGAGTCCACTGATTGTTGGCTATGCTAATGAAGAAAGCAGCTGGACCCTTTGGTAAAATTCCTGTCTCTTCCTCCATCCCAGGCTGCTCAGAGAACACTCAGCCACTTGATCTGCTGGCTTGGATTCCATCCCTCCTTCTGGGCCATGAGGAATTATCCTCAGCCCACCTTGCCCTGTTGGATCCCCTCTGAGGGTTCCACACCATAACAGCTCCACAGACCCTTCCCTGATTTCTGGGATCCTCCAGGAATTCCAATCCTGAGCCCAGCATGTGTGGGGCTCTCTGCCCAGGGCAGAGGAGACATCTCTGAGAGGAAGAGAGGATTTGTCTTTCCAAACAAGCTGTGGGTCTGCTGGCTGATAAAACCAGCACTGGGAGATAAAAGAAACAATAGGAAGGATTCCACTGATTGATGAATGAAAAAAGATATTTGCTTTTATAAATAAACATTAGGTTTGCTGATAAATGAAATTAGACATTGAGAGATGAAAGAAACAATGGGGAAGAAGAACCCCTAAATTCCATAAGAATTAAAAATTAAAAGGGAGGGTTGTACATTAGAGGAGAATCTTTGGTATCAGGTGTTCTGGGAAGTCTGAACCTTTCAAGTGCCTCAGCCAGTGGGGAAAGAGAGAAGGGAAATGTGGCTGGAAATTGGGATAAAAAGGGAGGCTGCATCCTCCAAAAATTGGAGAGATCTCAGGAGAATGCCCCATGGCCTCTCCCTTTATTCAAATCAAGCCAAAAAAGGACTTCTCTGTCTCCTTTTTGGACATAAACCTCAGGTGTTTGGGAATTAATTTTCCTGACATCTCCTTCCCAAAGCAACCCCATGAGTGGCTTCTTGTAAATCCTTGAGGAGTACAGGGAGCTCATCCCAGCTTCTCCCTGGTCTATTCTCAACTACAGGAAAGGAAAAAGGGGAAAATCCTACTTAAATGTTACAAAACTGTCTCAAAGCAAGAAAATGAACAGTAGATGCCAAGAGTAGCCGTGTAAGGAGCAGCTACTCTGAGGAAGGAGGAGGTGAAAGGGAACAGGGGGAAAATTCTGAGTGGCTCTAAGGGAGGAATTTCCTATGAAACTTTTAAAATCTGTTGCATTCTTTTCCATCTTAATCTCCAGTATTTGCAATTTAAACAAAGCTCTGTGTGACGTCTCTTGAAATCACCAAGTGTTGTTCCCTCAAGCCCTAAAATTCTGTGTCTGAAGGGAGCAGTCCAGCACAGCTTCCCTGGGCCAGGTGTGTCCTGCTGCCAGGGCTGCCCTGGGGCTCTGTGCTGACAGACACACAGACACACAGACACACAGACACAGCCACTCTGCCCCACAGCTGATGCACAGCACCGTGTTACATTAAAACCAGATGCAAACCTGGCTCCTTGGAGTTCAAAAAAAAAAAAAAAGGAATTTTGCCCTGGTGTGCTGGATTTAAATGGCACAGCCACTATCAGAGGGCCTTGCCTTGCCCTGCAGAGAGGACATTCCATGCTTTACAGGAAGGTGTAAATTTTTTGTACTTTGCAGAAAAGCACAAATGCTGATTGATGTATAATTTTTTATTTATAATTTTGATTTATATATTTAATTTATAAATTTAAATGAATTGATTAATTTAATTAAATGGATTATTTATTAAATTAATAATTCATTACTTGTTATTTACTCATTAATTATTAATTTTTATTTATTTAATTGAAGTTTAATTAAAATTAATTAATTTTTTTAATTTAAAAATATTTTGTCATTTGCAGAAAGTACAAATGCTAATTTGATATATAATTTTTTATTTATAAATTTTTGTTTTGTTTTAAATTTTTATTTATCGATTCACATAAATTTAATTAAAATTGATTTATAAATTAATAAATTCTACAATATGTATTAATTAATAATTAATTTATCATTAAAATCGATTTATTAAATGGAATTTTAATTAAAATAAAGAAAATATTTTTTATTTATAGATTTTTTTTTTGTACTTTGCAGTAAGTACAAATGCTGCTTTGTACTCTTTTCTGTCCCTGCATTGTTTTTCTGCAGCTCGCACTCGTGTGACAGTGATGAGAGGGGACATCCGCCAGCCCCGCGCGCTCCTGGCTGCCATGAGGGGGGTGCACGTGGTGCTGCACACAGCTGCTGTGGTGGACTACAGGGGCACGGTGCCCTTCTGGGAGATGAGAGATGTCAATGTCGGGGGTGAGCCCAAACCGGGGCCCTGGGAACGGCTCTGCCCCTCACAGAGCCCTGGGCACTGCCCTGCCCCTCACAGAGCCCTGGGCATGGCCCAGCTTCCTCACAGGGCCCTGGGCACTGCCCAGCTTCCTCACAGAGCCCTGGGCACTGCCCTGCTCCCTCCCAGGGCCCTGGGCACTGCCCAGCTCCCTCACAGAGTCCTGGGCATGGCTCTGCTCCCTCACAGGGCCCTGGGCACTGCCCTGATCCCTCACAGGGCCCTGGGCACTGCCCAGCTCCCTCACAGAGTCCTGGGCATGGCTCTGCTCCCTCACAGAGCCCTGGGCACTGCCCTGCTCCCTCACAGAGCCCTGGGCATGGCTCTGCTCCCTCACAGGGCCCTGGGCACTGCCCTGATCCCTCACAGGGCCCTGGGCACTGCCCAGCTCCCTCACAGAGCCCTGGGTATGGCTCTGCCCCTCATAGGGCCCTGGGCATGGCCCGGCTCCCTGACAGGGCCCTGGGCAAGGCTCTGCCCCTTACAGAGCCCTGGGGACGGCTCTGCGCCCTCACAGAGCCCTGGGCACTGCCCTGCCCTTTTACAGGGCACTGCCCTGCTCCCTCCCAGGGCCCTGGGCACAGCCCTGCCCCTCACAGGGCCCTGGGCACTGCCCTGTCTCTCACAGGGCCCTGGGCATGGCCCTGCCCTTTTACAGAGCCCTGGGCATGGCCCTGCCCCTCACAGGGCCCTGGGCACTGCCCTGCTCCCTCCCAGGGCCCTGGGCATGGCCCTGCTCTCTCACACACCTTCAGCCACATCCAGCCGCATTTTGTGCTCCCTCTGCCTGAATCCCACACGCCCTGGGATGGGAAAGGTGCCCAGACCTTTCCAGCAGGGAAATTTCTCCCTTTGCCCCTCCGTCCTTGCTCCTCTCCACTGCTCATCAAATCTGGGCTCAGTTTTGTCACAGCTCTCCTGGGCCAGGGCAGAACTTCCCCTGGTGGCACTGAGGTGGGTCAGGACACACCGACAGTGGTCTGAAACTGTTTGGTGTGTGTGACAAGGACAACAATTAAAATTAAACCCTGTTCTGGATAGCTCATAGCTTTCCCAGGAATTTTGCCCTGTCTATACCAGCACAAGGCTGTACCCGTTGAGCTGCACCCACCAGAAGGGAGTGATGCTGTTTTAATTAGCAGAGTGGTGCTGTTTAATTAGTCAGAGTTCCCAGCTATCATGTACCAACAGGCCACGTGTAACTGAGAGCTCCACAGCCCTGTCCTCCTACCACCAAGAGCCAATTTCATGTTTGGTGCAAGATCTGCTGAGAGAAAATTTGTTCATAAATCTGGGAAATAAGCACAGGCTATAAAAATAATGAAATCCCTATTACAGCAGCAATTCCAGTGGTACCTCAGGCTGTTAGCTACTAAAATAGTCGTTAACCAAAAGGAAGGAATTTTTTTTTTTTTTTAATATATATACATCTCCAACTCGATTACTGCTTAGGGCTTTGACTATTTGCTGATACATTCAAGGGTAACATTTAAATTCCAGCCTTCTTTTCATTGCTGTACTTGTTTTCAAAACTCAATGCTTTTAAGAGCCTGTATTGTGCTCTCTGTGTTCTGAGAATATTCAGAGCCTGAGGGTTCCTGCTGCTTTTTAGTGGCTTTGTGAGCTCTTCCCTCTCACTGTTGCTGTGAGCTCAGTGCTTCAGCTCAGGGAGGATTTACAGAGAGCACTGAACATGGGGCAAGTCCCTTCCTCAGCAAACCAAACCTCTTGCAGATGTTGGTGACATTCCCAGAAAACCACACATGCAAGGATTTTCCAGTGTGACTCTTTGAGGAGCACGGTCTGGGATGGTTTAACAGGAGCCTGTCCTGCATTTCTGCCTCCCCTTGGATGGCTCCACATGGAACTTCCCAAAATGGGGCTGCTGCCCTCACTAGGGCTCCTCAAAACCCTGAACTGAGAGATTAGCCTGAAGTTCTCTATTAAAATCATGGCAGATAAAAGAATAAAAATGGTATTTGATACCTGCTGTAGACTTGATGGAAAAAAGCAGGGTCAGGAGAGGTCAAGTATATAATCCTCTAGCTGGCTCCTCTGTGCAACTCAGGCCACAGAAATGCATCCAATTACTGCTCTAAGCCCAACAATTTGTGGCTAAATTGGACCATTCCTTTTCAACAGACTTGTTGCCTCGAATTAAGGGTGCAAGTTAATGGGCTATCTATCATGGCTTTCAGCAAGCCATAACAATGCTGAGGAGTGGTGGTGTGGCTATGGTTAATTATCATTTCTGGCCAAAATTTACATCTTCTGCTTTGATTCCCTCCTCTGTTTCAACCACTGGCTGCTGAATCCTGTTAGAGCCTTGTTGACTGAATTGAAGAGTTCTCTTCTACAAGAATTATTTTTTTCATCTAGTCACTTAAAGACTTTTTAATCTGCTTTTTGTTAAGCTGTATGGATTTTAACTCAGCTGTTTCCAGTGATGTTTCTCACCAGGGGTTCTCAGTTAACTTTACATATTGTGATAGGCTCATGGAGAAGCATATTGATTCTTTTCCACTGGGATTTCAGATGGATTCGTGTGCTTGGAAATTATCCTAAACTCAGGATTTCCTTGGTAATTTCAGATTATGCCCTTAATAGCAAAGAGAAGAGAAAGCACAAGATCTGCAGAGAGGCTCAGGGCAGAGCCTGCTGAGCCAGGCACAAATAGTGTGGAGGTTTCTGGAAGCCAGCCCTACAAGCTGCTTCCTTTCAGATCTACCTTACCAGGTCTGAAGGCTCTCAGTCCTTGTCATTGAGGTTCTCACAGGATCAGCCTGGATAAAAATCACAATGAATGCAAAAACCACCCTGAAAGAGTCATAAATCATTCAAACCCACAAAAATACTCCAAAATAACCACACTGAACCACACACACTGACCAACTAATTCAGCCACAACAACCTTCCTTAAAGCAAACTATGTTTTGGATTTGTCTGGATTTCACATGGACATGTAAGCTGCCCTCATTATTTTCTTTAAAGTTCTCCAGCTATCAGAGTCTGATGGAGTGATTTCACCCTGTAGCACCCTGCAGATCTTCTACAGAGCAACACACGCAACTAAAACACTGATCCTTTGCCAGAAGGCTGCACTTCACCAACAACCTGCCTCTAAATGAAAAAAGATGGAGTTTTGCTCTGCCAAGCCCTCAGCTTCCCTTTGTTAGCAGCTTAACCCCCAAGTTAAGTCAGTTGCCAATGGCCATGGAGGATGAGCCACATGAGAGCTGTGGATGTGACTGCTACTCATGTTCTAAACCATGTTATAAACTACTCATGTTATAAACCATCCCCTCCTGAGGGAATGCAGCCCTCACCTGGGGCTTTACATGTTTTCAGCCATAAAAAAAGATGGGTTAGTTTCAAGTTGGAAAAATCATGGGAATCTGTTTTGATTTGCACAACAGGAATCAAGGCAAGGTGGTTGATGTTTGTCCTTCCCATCCTGCCCCACAGGAACTGAAAATGTGGTAAGGGCCTGCTGTGCCCTGAGCATCCCATACCTGCTCTACACCAGCTCCATCGCTGCCGTGGGACCCAATACCTCCTGTGAGCCCCTGCTCAGGTGAGCCTCAGCAAACCCTCTCCATTACTCTGTCTGTCCAGTCAAACAGCAATGCAACTGCAGCCAGATGGAGATCTGAGCTACCAAGGGGAAGATTTGTGTTCCCCTTCCTCTTTGTTCCTCTTCTCTTTCTTGAAAACCTTTCCTTACTGCTCTGCCCATTTAGGAACCATGGCTCTTCCCAACCTAAGCCAGGCCAGTGATACCCCAAGGTGAGAGCTGTGTGGCCCAGCTGCACTGCCAAGCTGTCCCTGGATCTACAGCCCTACTCCTCTGAGCCCTAAAATAATTTTCTGATAAGGTTTCACGTGCTCAAAGTTTGGGGTATGGCCAAATTACATCCTGCTGCTGAGGTTTTGCTCTCCCTCACAATGAGTCAGCCCAAAGGGCAGGTGGTGCCCCACTGCTACCACCATGCTGCCCCTCTTCCTCCCAGCTCCACAGGGAACTGCTGGCAAGCCTGTGCCCATCTCCTGTTATCAAATGTGGGCAAATCTCATGTAGCATTATCCCAGAAAAAAGGATAATGCTACATGAGATTTGCCCACATTTGATAACAGGAGGTCTTAGGGGACAGAGGCACTAGTGTGAACCTGCAGGATTCAGGTTAGTCACATCCTTCTGTTACCTGCTTGTGACCTGTAAATTGTACCCTTCTATCCCTCAAAATCCTTCTTCCTGGAACCTGCTCATGGGAGCTATCTCCTGGGTTTCAGGGCATTGTGCTCAACCCTCCTCCTCTATTTGTGGCTCCCATGAGATTGACCCACAGAGCCAGAAGCAGCAGCCCAGCTTTAGAAAACCCTCTGTGCCAAAGGTGGGGTTTGGATCAATACAAAGACAGCAGTCAAAATAACAGTTTTGAGGGTTTTTTGCTTTGATCTCCAGAAGTGACTTTGACAATCAGCTGACACCCCTTCTCAGGGCTCAGCAGTAGGATTTGGGAATATTTTTGTATTCCTGGGGCAACAGCACCTGCACCTTGAGAGCAGGGCTGATATTTCTGAAGACCAGGGGCTGAAGTTTTAGGTTAAATTTGAAGTCAGTCTGATGTTTACTATTGGAAAGCTCCTTGCTGATTTCAAGCCTGGTCGCAGCCACACAAACTGCTCAGCCCCTGGAAATTTGTGTGCCAGGGGAGCTGGCTACAAGTCAAGTTGTGTCTCCACAGGCAGCCAGGCTGGACACAGCTGCCTTCAGTCACTTGGTTCTAGAAATCTGAGCCCAGATAGAAAAGACATAACTTAAAATTGCCTACAAGCCTAAATTTCATGCTCACAAGTAAGTTAAGGCATAAGCCCCGTGTTTTGAAAAGTGTCTAAGCACTCAAATCTGTAGAATAAATGTCTGGCTTATGAAAAAATCCATGAGAGCAACTCAATCCACTTGGCACCACCACAAGCACTGGAGACTGTGTCACTGCAAAGCTATGGAATTTGGTCACTAGCAAATACAAATAATTCCTAAGAATTCATGTAGAAACAGGCACATCCTTGGCAGTATTTTAATCTTGTGACTTAAGAGAGAGATGTGAACAGATGTCTTGAAAAAATCAGCCCCAGATCTTGCCTGATCACAGTCCTTTGGCTTGTAATGGTGGCACCAACAGGGGCAAGAAAACCCACCCAGGCTGCTGCTCATGGAGCTATGAACAGCCCTCCCCACCACGAACACAAACAAAACCACACCTGGAGCCTTTCAGTCATTTTGCAGAACACACAAAGACTCTCCCATTATCCTGAGAGGAAGCCCTAGAGAGGGGTCTTCATTCTCCAATTATTTTGATTTTAGATGAAGGGAATTAGATAATGAGAAGTATCAGCCTCCCAGTGAAAACCTACCCCACCTGTCTCAGGAGGGAGCCCAGGCATGACTGGGAGCAGCATAACATGGCTCTGCTTTGCAGACTGAAGGCACAGGTGATGCTTCTCTCCTTCTTCCTCTTCCCATCTCCCCATCTCCACCCAGCTGTTCTGCCCTCTCCCTCACAGTCCAGGATCCTGCCTTTTCCTTTTCCTTTTCCTTTTCCTTTTCCTTTTCCTTTTCCTTTTCCTTTTCCTTTTCCTTTTCCTTTTCCTTTTCCTTTTCCTTTTCCTTTTCCTTTTCCTTTTCCTTTTCCTTTGTGCCCCTTCTCCATCACTGCACTGTAGAATTTATTTCCCTCCCTTTTACGTGCAGGGAGTTGGCACAGACAAAGCAGGAGGAGTCTCTGGCCGGGGTGATGGGCTCAGGGATAATGCTCACACCTCAGCATCCAACAATAATAGAAAATGCCTCTGTCAGTCTCAATCCCTGGGAGACAGGCACTGCTGAGATACCTTCTGACAATGCTGCTCCACTCTGATTAGCCTTCACTTATCTGGGATCGTTTTGAAAAGCAAGAGCATTATGCTGAGCTCTTTGTTACTACCAAGCTTCAGAGGGGTGGGGGAAGGCACACACAGCAGAGCCCAGGAACAGCAGGCAGGTTTGTCCCTTTGTGAGGCTGCTGCTTTTCAAAAGCTTTACAGGGCAAAAAAAAAAAAAAACAGAAAAAAACCCCCAAAAAATTGATTAAAAAAAAAGGAAAGCAATTAAAACTAGAACTTCTAGATAACCCCCCACTAATTGTCTTGGGCCTTTCCTGGGCTTGCAACAAACCTTGCACAATCAATCTTTTGTCTTCGCTTGTTTTTTGGTTTGTCTCTTGTTCATGCCCTGTAAACACGGGGAGGGGAGGAGGGTTTTGTGATAGAAGCCCAGGGTGTGTGAGGAGTCTGTGTTTGTGATGCTCCTAATTTATTTCTGTTGCTGTAGTGCAAGGAGAGCCTGATCTCAGCTGGGATATCTGACACACAACATGCCAGCCTGCTGAACAGGCAGCAGCATCAGCCACGTTTTACACAGGGAGATCTGAGCACAGAAAAGAGAAAACAACTTGCCAAGGTCAAAGAGGGAGCCTGAGTCAGAGGTGGATCTCTCAAGGCCCAGTGTTTGACAAAAACACCTCTGCTGCAGATTTGCTGGGTGAAGTCCTCACAGGCCACTGAATCCTGCTAGGAGAGATATCCAAGCCACAGGAAGCTGAGGATTCCTCTTTGCCCTGTGTTGGGTACCCCATGCCTGGCAGATTCTAGTTTGGCAGTGTGGATTTCTCTTGAACAACAAAATATAGAGTAAATTATTTTTAAAATGGGAAGAAAGTCTCCAGCAGCACATGGAGGGAGGGAGAGCTCATCTCTGCTACTCAGAGGAGCAAGTGGATGCTCCTTCTCCATGCTGCAAGCCAGGTTTCTTCACTCCAGAGCCCTCAGGAGATGTTGAATCAAATCCCATGATGGCCTCAGGCTGATCTAAAACCACTGGGATAAGATGCTGACACCCTTTGGGGAACAAAGTTGCTTATGCTTTCTCCTTGGAATTATGCCAGGCCCTGTGAAGCCAGCTCCATGTGAGATCTTTCCCTTTGCAGATGTAAGGAGCAGGATGTCTTCCACAGCCCAGGGTTCCCTGCTTGTCCTTGGCCCATGGGTCCTTTTCTTCTCATCCTCCTCAAGGGTAATTTGTGAGGGGAGATGAAGGAGCAATCCCAGCCCAACCCTGCTGATTGCAAGGCTTCCATGAGATCTCCAGCAGCTCCACCACATCTCCTGCAAATGCCTCCCAACTTTAATCAACTCTGTGAGAAAATTAAGTAGCAGTTTCTCCTATTAGTTTATGGCTCATGAGAGGCTTTTCTCTGTCCCTGATGAAAAAATGAAGTAGAATTGCTCTCATTTTCCTGCCCTCCATCTTCTTGTGCTCTTTTTACCTTGCTGTGAGTTGCTTAAAAATGTCACTCTGCTGCCTTCTAATTTGCCTGATGGAATGTTATTTCAATCCTGCTATTAGACAAAACTAAATCTAGCTCTGAGAGAGCACTGCCCCCATGCAAACCTGCCTGTGAACACCCTGAAGCACCTGGTGTTCCTTGGGGCTTTATTCCTCCCAAAGTGCAGTGAAGAGCTCATATTCCCATAGATGCCAGGCAGCAGAAACCCCTGGGAGCAGGGAATGCAGAGCAAACCAGGCTGGCACAGATGTCCCTGAGCCCTGTGCTCTGCCCCATTGTCACCGTCATATTTTCTGAAAAATCCCTTCACCAGGATTTCTTCTCCTGGGAAGCTGAGAAGCCTCAGAGAAAAATGAAAACAATCATTATCTGATTTGCTTCTCCTGTGTTTGCTGCTTTGGAATGTGGTTGGAGATTGTTTATACAAAACAGAGGTTCAGGTGATTGTTTCATTTGTTTCATCTGAATTATTTTAACTTTATGACCAATCACAGCCAGGTGTGGTGAGGCTCTGGCGAGAGCCATGAGTTTTCATTATCTTTTAGCATTCTGTCAGTATCCTTTCTCTATTCTTTAGTATAGTTTTAGTGTAGCATTATTTAATATAATATAATATAATATAACATAACATCATAAAATTATAAATTAGCCTTCTAAGAACATGGAGTCAGATTCATCATTCCTCCCCATGACAGGGGACCCTGAAAATTCCACACCCCATGGTCACTCCCTGTCTCCCACAATCTGTTCCAGAGGAAATGAGGACACTCAGTACACTGGGGAAGTGGAGCTGCCCTATGGGAAGACAAAAGCCATGGCAGAAAAAATTGTGCTTGAAGCCAATGGAGCAAAGGTACAAAATCCAGAGGTAGCACCCCTGGAATTACAGCACAGGACAGGGAAAGAGGGAGATGGAAAAACCCCACAGCTCCTGGCTAAGTGTGCATCCAACCTCTGCCTGGATTTGATGCATAAACCACATTGTCCTAAGCCTCCCAAAGCTGGATATTCCCACATCAGCAGGAGCTGCCAGGCTCCCCCAGGATCACAGGATGCTTCCCTTCAAGCCTCTGCTTCAGCTCCAGCAGGAGTGTGACTTTGGAAAGGGCTGTGCTAAATTAGGGCTGAAGGAATCAGGTTCACCTAGTTCATACTGAAAAAAGTCCAATTTCCAGGCTTTCCAGAGGGACTTAAGAATTTAAAATATTGGTGTACCCAGAGCCAGCCCCCCCACCCAAGGTAGCTGTTCAGTGTTTTAGGCTGGCAGCATAGTCAGCAGACATGAGTTCTTCTAGACAATTAAGGAGAATGTAAAAATGAGACTTGTGCTCTAAATCACTGCCTGGAGCAGTCCCAGTTTGAGGCCAGCCAGTTGGGCTGGCTTGCTGTGGTACCTGGTTTTGGTTGTTGCAAATCCTCTTTTATACACCAAACTGCAGAAGAAATCATGCCAGGAGCACTCTCAAGGAGCACCACGTGGGTTCAGGTGTGCTGTGGGGAAAAAAAAAAAAAAAAATCAAACTGGGCACCTCCTTGTGCTTTTAGGGACCCAAAGCAGGTACAAGCATGCAGAGCAGCTCTGCAAATGTTGACTCCTCTAGGCCAGAAGTCCCAGGGTTTGGGTTTATCTGGGAAACCCAGTGTCACTGTGGGAGATCCCATCTCTGGATCCATCTAAACTGGATCCATCCACTGACATCCCTCCCTGATTTTACAGCTGAGCAATGGTGGCACACTCAGAACCTGCATCCTCCGTGCCAACACTGTGTATGGGGAGAAGGCAGGGTTCCTGCTGGAGCTGTACTTGCTTGCCAGAGCCAGGAGTGGTGTTCTGAACTACCTGGAGCCTGAGGACACCGAGAGGAATCACACCTATGTGGGTGAGTGAAGGGCTGAGCTCCTTGCATGGGTGCTACCAGCTTTAGTCACAGGGGATTGTACACATCAGCTTAGCCATAATCTCCCCAGACTGAGAGATCAGCATGGTGAATGAGCACAAATGGGTTTGGAACCACAAAACCTTGACTGGCTAAAGGATTTTAAAAACAGCTTCTTATTACTACTGTTTTCCTGGAAAGGGTTTTCTTGATTCCCTTTGAGAAGTGTTTCAGGGATATATGGGGAGCAGAGAGAAATTTTGGCTGTGTTTTTAAAATGTTTTTGCTAGGAAAAGACATTTCTTTATTAGAAAAAAAATTAATCTACCACTACTTGTCAAGTTCTTTACAGAACAGGCTGCGCTACATAACCAGTTTTAGCAAGCACAAGAAATTACTCACAAAACCTATAAGAAGAGGTTTTTTTGGTGCCTTTCAGGGGGTGTAATTCACCATTAGATCACACAGGCATTCAGTGGTTTCTGTGCAGCACACTTACATGCCTTTTTCCAAAAGTGCAGAATTTGAAAATGCTGTTAGAGAAGAATCAGGCCCAGATAAATCAAGTGACTCCTTCAAAGGCTCACAGCAGAGGCAGGGATAAAACCCTGGAGCACTGCCTCCTATTCATCCTGCTCTCACTACAAAACACTGCCCTTTTGCTTCACGTGAACCAGGATCACAAGGCACATTAATTGTCCAGCTCAAAGGAGAGACCAAAGGTTTAAAGGCTCTTGGAGGCCTGGATTAACTACTCAGTCTCTCTGCAGCACAGCTGAGCACACATGAGTGCCTCCCTGCTTCCCAGCACTGAAGCTGGCACATGCAAGGCACTCATTCTATTGGTGAACAGGGAAACTGAGCTCCTCCTGAATGGCTGCTTCTCTCCCTCTCTTATTTCTGCAGGGAATGTGGCTTGGATGCATGTCCTTGCAGCAAGGCACCTGCAGCTGAAGGCAGAGCTGCTGGCAGGACAGGTGTATTACTGCTATGATGACACCCCAAGCAGGAAGGGTTTCCTGGTCAGGCACCAGCTGCTGTGCAGTGCAGACCCCTCGGTGAGGCTGGGCTCTCACATCCCCTACTGGAAGATGTGGTTGATGATACAACTCCACAGGATCATCAGGGTCATCCTGTTCCCTTTCTGGAGGCCACAGCCTTTCCTCAACGTGCCCCTGCTGAACACCATAGTCACCACTTTCTCCTTTGAGACAGACAAGGCCTCCAGGCATTTTGGGTACAAGCCCCTCTTCACGTGGCAGGAGAGCAGGCTCAGGACTGCACAGTGGCTGAAAGCAGTTGCAGGGAGCCTGGGACCCTCCCAGCTGCATGAAAAGAAGAACTGAACAGCACTTTTGGGGTAAGGAGGTTGCTTATCACAGCAGCAGGTTTCATCTGAATTCACAGAATCACTGGGTTGGAAGAGACCTTCAAGATCATCGAGTGCAACCCAGCCCCAACACCTCAACTAAACCCTGGCACCCAGTGCCACATCCAGGCTTTGTTAAACACACCCAGGGATGGGGACTCCACCACCTCCCTGGGCAGGTCATTCCAGAACTTTATCACTCTCTGTGAAAAACTTTTTCCTAACATCCAACCTGTATTTCCCTTGGCACAGGGAAGGGAGCTTCACAACCTGCACAGACCTTTGGCAGGAGCTTTGCAGACACAGAAATCCTGGTACAGAAGCAGAGAGGGAGAAAAACTCACAGGCTGCAAGCTGTGATACCCTTGCCATGCCAAAATCTCAGCTATTTTGTGTCTTATGGGCATTTGGAACCTTCCCTGCACACACACAGGGCTTGCTGGCCTCCCTCATTGCCATGGTCACTGCAGAGGGACTTGTGGGAACAAGCTCAGCTGGGAGATGGTGCCCAGAAAACACCTTTGAGGTAAAATCAGTGAACCAATTTTGTTCCACAGCCTGGGAGCCATGGTCTAGGACATTTGGTGGGGTGGTTGTACCTGGCTCAGACACTGAAAGGCTCTTCAGTGATAGTTGTGGGGAGGACAAGTAAAACCCAGCAGGTTCTTGCTCTGATTTAGGGTTTAATAGAAAGAAAATAAAGTTTCCTTTTCCAAAACTGCCTTTTGCAAGATGCTTCCTGTTACTCTTTACATGTGGGATATTGAATATCTATTTTGAAATATTATCCCTCTAAAAGAAAAGCCCCTGATCTTTAGTCCTAACAAGGCATAGGCTGATTTACCTTCAATAGTATGGACAGAGAAGTGATGTCTACAAGCTTAAAGGTGAGAGTCACATAGTTTGTAACTCTAAATCTCTTACCACAGAGCTCTCCAATGGCAAAACAAAGCAGATTAAAGCTCATGTTCAGCTGCTGTGCTGGCAGAAAGCAACTTCAAGTGAAGGCCTTAGGGGCTGCATTTATGCTAAATAACGTTTGAACTCCAGGAGGAAGAGGTCATTTCAACTCCTTGCATGGCACTGGAGCTGCACAGCCCATCTGGGAGCAGCATTTCACAGATGATATTTTCCTCACACAGATGGGGCGGGCACTTCCAGGAGATTCACAGCAAAACTGTGGTTTCTATCAGTTTATCAGCTTCTCTATTTTTAAGTCTTGCAGAGAGGCTGGTAAATCTACATTATGCACAACTGAGATGTCAGTTTTCACTTGAGCTTGGAGGAATGGGATATTTTTACAATACTGGCTCAAATCGAAAATAAACACTGTTAATGTCACACTTCTGTGTTCTGTGAATCTGTACCCGTCTCTTGAGTGTTCTTGGAGTAGAAGTGTGCATATGCACAAATAGAAGCTTATTTTAATTACAAGTGCCCTGATACTCCTGGAAGCAGCAAGTTTCAGCATGGCATCCTTGATAGAAATGATGAAAATTTGCTTCCTGTTAGTCCTGGTAATTACCCAGGAAGGAAAGTGGAGCAATACAGTGAGAGCTGCCAAGTTAAATTCACACTCACATGAGAATTCCTTTTCAAAATGAGCTTACAGATCAGAAATCAGTTGTTTTGGTAGTTCATTACTAAGCTCATATAACAATAAGTTTGGCCCAAACTGTTGCAATCTGCTCACACAGAATTTGAAAAGGTGAAGTGTGTAAATTACCAGTTCCCTACTATTTTCCCCCTTCCACTGGTGCTGGGAGGGGTTAAGAAAGGGGATAATACAATTTCTGATTTTTCTATATTCACTAAAAGTCTCTTTGCAGTTTTTTTGCCATTATCCAAATGGTAGCTGACAACTCAAAGAATGTGACAAACAAATACACCCTCCATTCCTCATGCACATCCCAGAGCATCTCCACAGTGCTGGCCTCAACAAGTTCTGATGCCGCTGAAATTATGGATTTATCCTGCCAAAAAAGAGCCACTGGGTGGAGCTGCGAGGCTGGGAACAGGACCCTCCTCGTGGAGCCTCCCCAGGATTTAGCTGTGTTCTGCAAGGATTGAGATCCCTGACCAGGCAGCGAGGCTGAAGGCTCTGTCCTCCCTCTCTGGCACTGGGAATTCTGGCTTTCCCTCCCCTGGCTTGAAGCAGTCACAAAAATTATTTTTTCCACTCTGAGCTCATTAGAAAAGAATAAAAGTTTGCTTTTTGTTTTTAAAAATAGAATGAATGTTGGTGCTCTGACCTCTGAGGAGCCTTGCACAAGCACAACAGGCTGATGCCTTCAGTCCCATTCCTTTGTGGGATTTGGAGCTGCTGCAGATATCAGATGGGAGAGTTGTCAAGCCCCAGTACTATCCCAGAGATTAATGCCTTACAAGCTTGCCTGCTTTCATAAACCTTGCTGGGAACCTCATCATGCTTTTGTTCCTGTCCTGCTCATCATCACCTATGATTCTGATGCTTATCAGGGTGCAGATGACATGCAGGATAAGCAGAAGGGATTTTCAAAGGTGGTTAAGTGCTGGGTTTTTCAGATGTATCTGAATTAGCTGGCTGCTCAGCTTTTTTAATACCTACTCACCTCCCAAGCTTTGACAAAAGCAACCAGAGGATTCCCTTTCCCTGGTCATGCTAGAAATAGGGGGAAAAGTTAGACAGCAAAGCCTCTGTGCTATTTTCCAAAAAGATGAGTAAGCTTCCTTTGGCTGCCCTGCCTTTTGGCTCCTCCAAGCTAATGCTGCTGCAGACTTCCTGTTAGATCCTTGATTTTATCAGATTATAACTTGTTTTCCCCTGGCAATGCTTTAATTCTTTCTACTGCATTGGGTTGTCATTGGCTTTTCTTTTCAGGGTCTCAGCCTTATTATGTAACAGCAGCAGGAAAAAAAAAAAAGAAAAAAAAGAGAAAAGAACAAATATTTCAGATCTGTTTCTACTTCTGGAGAGGAGCCTTTGTGCACAATTACTCATCCAAGAGATTCAGCAGGTATAACTGCTTCCCCCAGGGGCTCCATTATATAATTGGATTTCAGCCATACAAATTAAATCCTATCTTACCCCTTAGTTAAGCCAGGCAGTAAGTATTTAATGCTAATATCCCTGACAACTATTGCAGGGAGAAGCAGAGCTGAAGCACAGAGACAGATGCAGGCAATCTCTGCTGCAGGAGCAGGGACCATGAGCAAGGACTGACACCTGCTTGTATTTTCAACATGGCTAAACTTCCCCAGGACAGGCCATGGCTCAGCTGGAGCTGTTGTGTGAGCTGGAGCAGGGTTCTCCCTTGGTTTTCCATGCTCAGGAGTGCTCACCCCCCAACACACACACTTCAAAGAGCCACATGCCTAACCCTGTTTGAGTTTCTCTGGAAGTCTCTGTTCTTGTGCAACGTCTGAAGGAAGCAAATGTAGCAATGTTAAAACTCAAGCCAAACACAAAACCAAGCAAAGAATCCCCAAATTAAAAAGAAAATCTCGACTGAGTTACTCATTCATCTGCATTTTCTGCCACGTTCGGTCTTCTCCCGGCGTGTTCCTGTGAGACAAAGCCCTCTGGGCAGAGCCCATCTCTTTTGGTGTCTGCTACATCAGTCACAGAGTCAGGGCATGGTAATAAAGCAAAATAGATTCATGGGAGGAGTTAAACCAGTCAGTCTGGTCCTGTAATTGGAACATAATCTCATATTGACAGTGTTTAACTCAGGATGCACAGGGAGCAGATGGCACCAGGCCAGGCCCCATCGGCCTGCAAGGATTGGGAAGATATTTTCCAAGTCCGGCTTGTGATAGATGAGTAATGCCATGGTTGACTCTCATAATTGTAAGGCAAATATCATGTATACATGTTAAGAGAAGTTTTATAGATTTATAGTTGTGTTTTACCCCCTTGTGTTGTTATCAGGGGCTGGCCTGGGTTTGGGACATTTGGGAGGGTCACTCATTACCATGGCAGCACCTGAGCTCCAATCGAGATTTAAGGAATGATCTCCACCCCTGGACAGCAAAGGAGTCAATGGAGAGAACTTTGGGAGGGGCTAAAGGGTTAAAAGGCCCTTTGTGGGGAACCCTTGAGGCTTCCACAGTGGAAACCTCCATTGCAAGGGTGAACACATGGTGGGAAAAATCCTTTGCTCCTGGCACCATAATATTTTCTCTAGTCAGTCTTCTGTTGCATTTTTGATAAGGTTTTAATAAACCTGTTACATTTTTGAAAGTGAGTAGCATTTCTCACATGCTCTTGGACCTCATTTGAGATATTGGAAGCTTTGCTTCCCAGCAGGGCCTTGAGTCCCTCACTAATCCTGGTTCACAGAATTCACAAAAGTCACAGAATCACTGGGTTGGACGAGACCTTCAAGATCATGGAATCCAACCCAGCCCCAACACCTCAATTGAACCCTGGCACCCAGTGCCACATCCAGGCTTTGTTAAACACACCCAGGGATGGTGATTCCACCACCTCCCTGGGCAGGTCATTCCAGAGCTTTCTCACTTTATCATCCTTTCTGTAAAAAGCTTTTTCCTAATATCCAGCCCATATTTCCCTTGACACATCTTGAGACTGGTTAAAGCCCCACACACTGCTCTGCACAGCCTGGCTGCCAGAACTGCCTTGGGAGCACTGAGTGGGAACAGCATCCAAAGGGCAAAAAGTTCCCACATCTGCTGGGTCACAGCCCCAGAGCTCCCCATCCTCCTGGGGGCCAGCAGGGACCTGCCTGTGACACGGGGCACAAGCCCAGGGGGGCTCTCAGTGCCAGGGACACCCACCAGTGTCACCTTCCTGCTCCTTTCTTCACCTCTAACAGCTCCAGTGGCACAATTAACTCCACAGAACACACTGGCAACAGTGACTAATTCCTTTCTCCGAGCCCAAAATGCTGAGCTAAAGCAGGTGAGAGGAGAGGAAGCACATTTATTCCAACTCATCCTATGGCAGAGTCTAAGGGCAGACACAGACTCAGCTTTCCAAGGGGGTGGGACAAGAATACCAAGCTTCTTATAGCTGCTACAGGAAGTTTAAATTGATTTTTTTCTCCATTTCAGCAATTAATTCCCATTAATCAACGTACTGTACAATGCTGCACAATAATTCACAAGTTTTATGTATTATATGAATAAAATTGCACATATATTTTTATGTGATTTTCATTTAATTGAATTCCAAGGAGATTTATCTGCTGGGTTATTAATAAATCTTAATATGGCCTATAACACTCAATTGATATTTAATTAACCTGCAATAAATGCCTTGTAAAATGTAAATTAAATGCTTTATTTTTTTCCAGGCATATAATGTTAAATCAAATCCTTCATTCTACCAGCAAAGCAAGAAAAAAGTGGGGAAAAAACAACATTTCAGGCAACCAAACCTTACATCTGAAAATATTTGATATTTAAAGAGCTTCAAACTGGAAATTAGATCCATGCTTTGTAATCTGTTCTTCTCTTGAGGAGGTACTTTTCCACTCTTCCCACTTTTAAAGATCACAGAATTTGGGTGGATTTAGACGAAACAATAAAATCTCAGGAGGCTTGAAGAGAAGCAAAGGTGCCCATTACTGATAATAAGGTTGCAAATTCCTGTAGGTATTTTGGTATTTGGCATTTTTTCTGAAAATCTTGGCACCTAGAGTCACATTATTAAATGAGAATGTCAATTTTCATTTAAAAAATGTAAAAAAAAAAAAAAAGGAAAGGAAAAGGAAAGAGTTAAAGCCCTTTGATAGGGGAAGTTTGCAAACCTGAATGTCAAAGGCATGAGAACTAAGAGACAAAAATACATAAATTTTGATCCTTATCTTTAAAAGTATCAGAACTTTTTGAGACTGAGATGTTTGAAAACTGGGAGGTGGCAACAAATGATCAAAACAGCCTTTACAAGAAAAGATGAGAACAATCCAAATTATATTTTAAGATCAAACTCTTCTCCTCCCCCTCCCCTAGCAATTTACATAGATCTACATTAAATACTGCAAACTGCAAAAACAACTGGTTCTGATTTCCAAACCAGGAGAGCTGGCTGCCTTTGCAAGGTGATTTGAAAACTTCAGGAGATTATGACTGTCCAAAATTGATAAGTCTATAAAGTTTTACTGCCACAGCATCTAAATGTAGTATATCTTTCTTTTTTAATGCATGGAGGGGCCAGTCTGTCTCTCAGTATTTTATTAAACAGGGTATTTCCACCAAAGGACAGTAACCCTCACTGTCTGTAATCTGTCTGCATTAGATCACTTTAAAAGGTATTAAATGGAAATAAAAAGTTAAATGTACCACGGATTTTAAGGGTGTCACAGCGTGGAAGAATGAAAATGAAGAGAATGGATTGTGACTTGCAGTGAATGAACAGAAATAAATCCAGAGCTGCTGGAAGGGGAAACCTGTCCCCACTCTGTGTTCATCCTCTCCAGTCCCCCATCCTCCTCCTCCTCCTCCTCCTCCTCCTCCTCCTGCACCACCCCAGCCCCGGGCAGGGATGCCAGGGGAGCTCTGAGGTGCTCCCAGTCCCCGTGGCAGCAGGAGGGGAGGTGACCCTGCAGTCCCCAGGGCTGCCAGGACCTGTCAGCACATGCAAGGGCCCTCGTGGCACAGGGGCTGCCTGCAGCTTGCAGACCTGGGGTTCATCCCCAGCTCCACTGGGCTTCTGTGCTGGTTTTTACACTTACAGCTGGTTTCTTCCCCTCTCCCTCTCTCTGCATTTTATGATTTTGGCAATTGATCAGGAATAGCTTTTCCTCTTCCTTTTACCTTTCATCTTTCTAAAGGAGAATGCATCCCACAAGTGTGGGATCTGCTGTCAGCTTGTGGGCCACAGCCCCTTCCCAGGACACTTGTGTTTTACTGCACTGGACAGACATGGCCATGGGAGGGGTTTTTCCCCCCTTAGAGTGGGTTTCTAACTGAGCTGAATCCAGCACTCATTAAGGCCTGACCATGACTGACAGTTCACATTATCTTGGGCAGCACTTTTTTGATCAGGCAGAATCCCCTGGGAGCTGCACCAGGAGCAGCCACAGGAGTCCCATTCACTCACAGGCTGCTCCTAACAATGCTGGGAATGAAATCAGAGTGTGAGGAGCAAATGGAATTGCTCACAACATGTTTAGGGCTTGAGACCTGAGAACCCCCTCAGAGAGGTTTTACCACAGGGTTTTCCCCAGCCCAGTGCAGGCCTGCTGGGCCCCTGTGAACACCCTGATTTTGGGGGATGTAGGAGCAGATTCTCCATCACCTGAATTACTTCTCTGCTCTGCCCTCTAGACAGCAGCCAACAGGCTGTCCCACAGTCTGGTCCTAGTCCTAAACCCCTTTTTGACTGCACTACCCTTATCTTAAATCCCAGCTCTTTCCCTTTGAGAAGCACAGCAGGCTAAGTATTCCTGACATTTCCATGATGCTCGATGTCACTTTTGTACAGGACTCTCACAGCAACAGCCTTGCTGGGAGCAGAGGGATTGCCCCTGGTAGCAAACCTGTTCCACAGCTGGTGACCAAAAAGCAAAGCATCCACAGTCCTGCTGCTGCTGATCCCATTGGGAGCAATCCCAGCTACTCACACAGACATGGGGGGATCCCTAACAGGAGACAGCCTTGTGAGTTCTGCCTCTCTCAAAATTCACATCTGGAAATGAGCAACTGAGCAAGAACCAGCCCCATGAGCCACATCTAAACCAGCCTATCTTAGCACTGGGGACATGCCCTTAACCCACACATCCAAATGATTTGTGGTTCCACACAAACCTCTCACACTCTGGATGGTGCTGCTGCATCCCATCCCTAAATCCACACCCTGCCCTGGGACAAGAGTGGGGCTTTGACACCAAAGAGAACGAGGTGCCTGATTTGTGTTCCATTTCAAAGGGATTTAGAAGCTCTGCTCCCTCTCAGAAACCTGCTCAGCCTCCCTCAGAGGCTGTGCACAGGCTTGACATGACACCAGATAATGTTTGTGGGCTCTGGCATAACTGGGGATTACTGCTCTGAAAAGGAGGACTTGCTGAAGTGGCTGTGGTTTAAGGAAGGATTTGAAAGGAGAGAGAAGTACAGAGGGAAACTGTTCTAGACACTAAGTCACATAAGAGAAGGCTTAAAAGGCAAGAGCAGGAGGAAATGAAGGGATCTGAAAAGGAAGGGATTTGGGATAAATGAGTGGAGGAGGAGGAGAAATGTCAGCTAGCAGTGAGATTACATGGAGGAACATTTGAGCTCCTTCAGCCCTTCTTCTTGGGGAGACTGAAGGGATGGGACAGGGGAGATGCACCAGTGAGCTCTGGGCTGGCTGCAGCAGGGAGATGGGCAACCCCACACTCCTGGAGGGAACTGAGGGAATTTGGTGGAAAGACAGCACAGCTTGCTCAGATCCCAGGGTCACTGAGGGTGGGAACCTCTTCCAGGGCAGCTCCAGCTGAAACAGGGACCAAAGTACAGCCAGTGGGTTTCCAAGCACCACCTGACAGAGGTCAGGAGAGGCGTGGGAGGAGCAGGAAGCTCAGAGGTGCTGGTGGAGGGTAGTGGTGTAATGTTCACTCACCAGGCTGAATTAAACAGGGCTGGCTCTGTTCACAGATTTTCCTGCACTAGTTTGCACTGGTTATCACAGATAAGCCCCATTAATGCAACTCTCTTATGATGTTGGGAAACCTCAATAATGGAAATTAACTGCTCTGCATGGACAGATGAATAGAAATTACACAACTGCTGCCCTATTTCTGAGAAGCACAGCAATGGTGAGTGGGTGCAGCCAAATTTAATAGCTGTTATCAAAACCAAGGAAAGGACTTCCATTCAGGAGGTAATCAGGAGAAAAGCAAGGACTTGGGAGCATTGCACAACCACAGCAGCTCTGGACTCACACCAACAGCAGCAACTCCAGTGCTGGAACAATGCACCAGCTTCAGTGCTTTGACAGGCAGCCAAGGGCCTTACAAAACACCTCAAAAAGTTAATGCAAATCCATATCACCAGGCCTATTAATGGCCTGTCATTGCCTGTCTGCAGATCACTACTTTGTGCCAGTTAGCTCTAGATTTCCCTAATCAGTTCTCCTTAGCTGACACTCCTAGTGCTGGTGGGATTCCTGAAACCTGAAGGACCAACCTCTTCTCTCCCCATTGAATCACCATTCCCCCATTTCTGGCCTCAATTTCCTCTTCCATTTAATGGGGACAACATCTTGTACCTTCACTGTAGCCATGGGACATTCGTGTCCACCTCCTTTCAGAGCTGAATAACTCAAGCAGACGTTATTTTCAATCTCTTATTGTCTCAATTTAGGTTTTAAACTGATTCTTACAATCTTTCACACACATGACAAAATGATCAAAAGCCATTTGCAGCTGGTTTTAAATCTGCACCAGACTTTGCTGAAACCTGGTGTTTCTGCCCCATTTGCAGAGGACTTGGCAGGGAGGACAGGAGAAAAACTGCACTTCCCCTGTCTCTGCTCCCTTGTCTGTTAACATGAAACCTAAAATACTCCCCTCCATTTTGGATCAATGTCACATAACCTCATTTCCTCAGCTTAAGAAAAAGCTTTAGATTTTATATGTTGCACTAAAATATGTCAGCACTGCTCAGTTAATAAACAGTGCTAAATCAAAACCAGGCCCCAGTTCGTAGATCATGTGAGCAGTGTCAAACACGGGGAGTGATACCACAGCAGAGATGTAATGGACAGGCTCCTTAGCCTGGGTTTATGGCTGTGAAAGAGAAAAACCTGGTGTTCAGTCACTTCTCATTCACCAGAGGCTGTCACACAATCTCTCACAGCTTTTTGGGCTGTGTTTATTTTTCCTGGGGTTCCCAAGGGCTCTACCTCCTGATCCCCCTGCAAAACCTCCTCTGTGACTACCCAAAGGACTAACCCCTGACTTACAGCCAGAACTTGAAGCTTTTACTGCACGTTAGAGCAGATCCTTACCTGATAAATCAGAATATCCCCCATCCATTTACACCCACAAAGGAAACAATTTTCACAATTCAGAGGAACAAGGGCTTTATTTTCTTCTCCGTGTTGACTTTTCCTGTGTGGTGACTGTTGAAGCCAAGAAACTTCTCTCCCTCTCACTTGTCAGCAGGACACCCCAGCAGCTTTCAGGGCTGGGATTCAGCACCTATGGCCACCCTGGCCTGGCAGCACCACTCCCTGTCACAGCCAGGCCACACTGCAGCTCCTATGGGCTCCTGGTGAAATTAAAGGAATGAATCCCATCAAACTGTCCTTGCTATTTAAGCAGCATCCTGAATTTGGGGGAAAACAATGAGGAACATGTCCTAGAGGCTGTCACATGTGGCCATTCATTATTCTCATGTTTCTGAAGACCACCACGAGCAGACCCACAGAGACCCCATTGACTGCCCCTCACACCTCAAACACGACCAATTACTGTGTACCTTTGGAGATTAATAGTGAAAAAGCTCCTCTCACTCGCTGCTGGAAAGAAAATGTTTTTGGAAAGCTGTTCCTGTCATTTGATATTGTCCAGTTTTTCCACTGAGAAAAGCCAAATGTGAAACCTACGGGCTGGTTCAGTTTTTCCCTTGGCAATACCCAGCTAAAGGCTGCTCAGTGTATCCATACACCTCCTCCTGCTGCTCCTGAAAACTGCCAGGGATCAACACAGGGGTGCCAGCCTGCAGCCAGAGCCAGGCACTGTCCAAGGCCACCTGGGTGTTGTTCCCAGGGGGACACCTGAGGGACAAATCTCACACCAGTGTGGATCCAGCTATAAATACTTTTGTAGCAGGGAACATCCCAGCTCTGGGAGAGAAGGACTACAACAATGCAAGGACTCATCCCTGCCACTCCCAACTGAAAAATGGCCAACTAAAAGTTAGTTTGAGTTTGAACTTTCTGCTGTGGTGAATGGAGAGGGAAACTGGCACCTCTGGAGGGCCATTCATCCCTTCCCAAGGTATCTGTCTGAGACAGGGAGGGTGGGTTGATGCTGGAGGTGCCAGTGTCTTTCGACAGGGACTGTAAAAGGAGCCTTGATGATTATCTTGGTCTTTTAGGCAGAGTCAGTTAAGGTGAATCTTTGTTGGACTGAAATCAGTGGTGGTTTTGCCTTTGCATTCAGTGGGGCTGGGTTTTCACCACGGCGATCTGAACAGATTAGAAAAGAAAAACAGAATAGGGAAACACATCTATAAGGGAATGAAATATTTATTTCCCCCGATTCACAGAGAGCAATTAAGATATAAAGAGATTAGGGGAACTCTTCACAGTTACTGAGTGGGCTCATATTGAACAAGAAAGGAGGCTTTGGAGCCTGCAAGCACAACTTGAGCTCTCAGCCACCCTGCCTTCCTCCCAGGAAAAGCATCATACAAATGTGAGGAGGAAGGAATGGCGGCAGACATGCCATCTGGGAGGATGATGGACAACAAGCTGACTAGGAATAAATAGCAAAATATAATAAATTCCAAGCCATGCCAACAGCAACTGTTGTGCTATGAATTAACAGTGCTATTAAATGTTTACGCACACACTTCTGTCAGCACCTGTCAGCATTTATGCAATACATACGTTGGCAAATCTGTATTACGTTATTTCTTGCAACTGATCTGCATTAATAGTGCCCGTGCACATGTTCAAGCAAATTGCTACACTTCTTTTTGACCTATCCATGTGCAAAAGGGTTTTATGCCTAGGCAGCAAATTCGAGGTTTGTGTGCCAGGCAGCAGAGCGAGGCTGGGGGATAGAGGGCAGCAAAGGAAAGAGAAAGAGGAGCAAGGAGGAACAAGGCACCTGGAAAGCCCCAGCCAGGGCTGGAGGATGCCTGAGGAGATGGTGGCAGGCTCAGGGCAAAGCTGGGTTCACCCCAAAGCAGGCCAGAGAAGGGGAGTCACACTATCAGCTTCCCTGAGCAGGAAGAAAAGGACAGAGGTGGGGGAAGCCCCAAAATCCAGCCCCAAGCTACAGCCCCAGTGGAAAACACACTTGGCCAGGGCTCCTGCTGCACTCGTGCTGCAAGAACAGCTATGCTATAGCCAGCAGGATGGACCACAGTGCTCTTCATTTAACTTTCCCCCTCTGATTCCTTCTTTTTGCTCTCCCCTGCCTTCCCCCAGCCCCGAGTGCAGTAGCTGGGGTGGAGAAGAGAAAAATGTGTAATTAAGGGAGTTGCCATTTGCTAAAGCTGGAGCAAAAGAGAGGGTTTGTGGTGACAGGGCTAAATCTGGGACCCACCAGTGGCTGCTAATGATGAGAGCTGTGGTTGCTGAGCCACCCAGGCAGGAGCAGAGACAGGAAAACTGGTGTTGCAAAAGGGGCTGTTGTGCCCTGCCTCTGCTCCATGCAAGCAGATTTTGGAGCCTCAGGGACATGGGATGCACACAGGGACTTGGGACAGCCCAGCAGACACAGGCAGGGCAATGGGAATGGAAACAAGGTCACAAGTGATGCTTGATCTGGACATCCCAGCTCCCTGGCCAGCTTTAACCTGAGCACAGGGCTGGGGCCAGGGAGCACTGGCTCTGGCTCTGGACTGGTGCTGCAGAGGAGGACAGTGCCTTACAGGGCTGCTGCAGGACCTGGGAACTGCTCCTGTCTCCCTCTTCTCTCTGTGCATAGACACCATGAACTTTTGTCTTTTTAGCCTCAGTTTATTTGAAGTACAAAAGCAGGGATACAAACCAGCATACTTTTTGAGCTGCTCCTCCTGGTCTCATCAGGAGAGATTTTTGTTGAATCTGAAGCCACAGCAGAATCCCAGCTCTGCTCTGAGCTGTGGCAGGATGCAGGACAGGCAGAGTTGGCTGATACCAGCAGCCTGGAATTAATTATTTATATCCCTCTCCTCTTAATATAATTTGTGTATTACAAGACTATTCAGGATAGAGGCAACAGCCGTGGCAGAACCAAGCAGTGTGGAAGGAATGACAATCTGAGATCCGGTCCACAAGGTGCCTGATAAGAGAATTCTCTCACTCTCCAAATCATTCAAATTCAGTAAACCAGGTGTAAATCCAGGTATGACCATCTGCCATTACAAACCATGGTCAGAATTTATCATGCCCCTTCCTTAGGGATGTTTCCAACCTTTATTTCCATCCAAATATATATTTTACAGGAAGTGCTGGAATTATTAACCCACAGTTACTCAAAAATAGAGGAAGTGCCACACAACATCCCAGCAAGCTCAGCTCAAACTCCTGATTTGCAAAGGCCATTTGTGCTCAGCACACTGAAGCCAAAGTGTGTCTGGCCATTTTGCTGTGTGAATTAAACAGGATTCAAAGAGAGCAGGGAGTGGAGAGATCTACCCTGGTCATATTTACCCTCAGCCAACCATATTAATTCATCAGCTATATTCCTGTGTCTTTAAACACATGATTTTGACTCAAACTAAAGAAGGGCTTTTATACTTTACATTGGAATTAACATGACAAGCGATTAGCAGATCATCAAGAATAAGATTTCTCTTAATAGTGCTAATAAAAAGGGAGATATTTTTAATGCAGTTCCTAGGATTAATAATTGCCTTTCTGATAGAGTCAGAATTTCCAGCATGAGCCATTCCCTCCATAGCCACAGGTGCAGGTGGATGAAGCAGCTCAGAGGAGCTGAAGTTGATCACATTTTCCATGTAAAAGGGCACAGTAATTAGAACTGATGAGGGTGCTGGAGCCAAAACACTGGGTCTTGAGGGGAGGGGGGAAACCCCAGATTTGTAATCAACAGGGGCAACCACAGGAGAATTTTGAAAATCTTGATTTAAAAGCACTTAGCAGTAGCATGCTATGCTCCTCCAGGTACTGAGTACGAGGACATTAAAGGAGAGGTAGGAAGTGTCCCTGGAAAGTGCTGCTATCCAGGGCACTCTTCAGTGGAATTCACTGGGATTTCCAGTGCTCACACACCTGAAACTCATGGGGTTTCTTCTTCTGTTTAAGGAAGGCACAGAATATTTTAGTGCATTTCCAAGATTAAGTGGAGAAGTGAAGAGGTTGTTGTTTAAGATTCAGTTTTGAGGAGTGAAGTCAGCCCAAAGGGATAACACCTCCACATCCCCATCCTGGAGCTGGAATATCCTTGCAAGACAGAAATATTAAGTTTAATAATATAAGTGTGGATTTGTCTCTTTAAATTGCATTTGCTTTGCTGAAAAAGATTCAGAGATCTTGTCTTGATGATTAGCAAATCGATGGCACCTAAAAGCTGACTTTCCAAACGAGTTCAGCCCCCCAGTTTGCAGAGCAGCTTTGTAGCACAGGGTGATTTCTGCCTGTCTAAATGAGTGCTAAGATCCTTGGAAGTCTTTACTCCTGGTTGTGGGTTCTGCATACTTTAAAACACACCCCTGATCTCTTCTAACACACTGAACCCCGAGGAGAAATACCAGCAGGGTTAGAAACCACCACCAGATATATTTTGAGCTTGATTGCCTGTATTATCTGAACACCCTGCTGCTCCAAACCCTCTGAAAAGGACATATCTCATCTTTCTATTGTTATTACACCCAAAGGATATGTCTGCACCACGGTGCTGAGCTGCCCAAGCCTGAGCTCCCTGGAGCTGGAAGCAGCCTGGCTCCGGCGGCGTTTCCTCGGCAGGAGAATTCAGGCTGCTCCTGCCCTGCTGAAGGTGCCTGTGAAAAAGCAACAGGAGCTTGGCTTGACTCTTCTGGCAACACACAAATGCAGCAGGGCAACCACTCCTGATGAGCTCGCTCCCACACCATCTGTTTTCCAAGACTACATGGACTTTCTGGCACAGAGATTCCTGTTTGAGGATAGGAACTTGTGTACAACAGTTTACCATAACCAGCAAAGCCGAGCTGACACTCCCTCCCTCAGAGACAGCAACAGTTTTGCTTGGGTTTTTTTTTTTTTTTTTTTAGGTTTTGGTAACCCTTTGCCTATTTTGCCTCTCTGGTATCACACTGCAGGGGGGCAGCTGCAGAGATTTCTGTGCTCAGGGCAGGTTTGCTGGCACAGAGTGGAGCATCTCGTGGGTAGGAGATGCTGAGGCCAAGCTGCTGTAGGAAGGAAAAGCTGATTCCCCCCCCCCAAACTGAGCAGGTTTCAGCTCTCTCTGCAGCAGCTCTGGGGTGTGTGGCAGGGCTGGAGCCTCCCCAGGCTGCAGGATGAGGGGGGTGAGGAGCTGCAGATCCCCCAGTGGTGCCCAGGAAGGCTCAGCCCAAGGCAGGAGCCTGCACAGCCCCTCTCCTCACACTCCTCCCTCGGTCTGGCAGGGCTGGAGCAGCCTTAACACAATGCAGAACCCAGGCCAAAACCCAAAGCCACTCTGTCTGTCTAACCCTGTCTGGCAGTGGTGCAGTACATTATTACCTTCTGTAATTCCCCCAAGTTATTTAGGGCTGTCTCCTTATTATCTCGATATCTTGGCTCCCATAATAATTACAGACCCAGTTTTACAAGGGCAATTTTTTTTTTTCTTGATTAGTTTCCAGGATTCTGTTGTTGCATCAAAGCTGTGCTCGATTTTGTGTATTCCTGACAGATGTCTACTGGGGGAATTACAGCATGGGCACGCAGAGAGGAAGCCATCCACGGTGAGATTAAGGAAACAAAGAGCAGTTCTGTGAATTTAAAGAAAAAAAAGAGGCATTTCTCACGCATGTGATGCACACCCAGCTGGTCAGATGAGCACACACACATTGGCACTTGATCTCCTGTGATTTCTCCCAGCTTTTGCCCACCCACAGCAAAACACGTTACAGAAGTGCTGTAAGAACATCCTCTGGTCTGTGCAAGGGCAAGGAACAATTAAATGGAATTTGCCATGTCTAATTTCTCACTCTTTCTGCTCTAGCCAAACCTCTAGCAGACCTTCACAAAAGAGCTGGGCCTTAATTACACTTTTCATAGCAAGGAAACTCTGGTGAGAACTAATGAAGTGGACAGTTAAAAGTAACTTGAGAAGCAGCTGAGCTGGGAATAAAGCAGAGGTCTGCAGAGCCCTTCCATCTTCACCACAAGCTCACGTGTCTGCCCTTCTCTAAACTCAGCCTGTCCACAGTCCTCTGTGATCTGCTGCCTTCACCAGGCCTTGGCCAAGAATAAATAACAACAACAAAACACCCTGGTTATTTGTACTACAGTGGTGCCTAAAAAAATACTAATTATCCACAGCAGCGTGGTGCCTGCAGGCCTGAGGTGAGACTGGCACCCCATTGTGTGTTAGGTGTTACACAAAACAGGTTATAAAAAGATGGTCCCTGCCCTGGAGAGCTTATAGACTAATTATGCAAGAGAAGGAGTGGGTGGAAACAAGTTCAGAGAGAGAGAGAGAGAGAGAGTGTGAGTGATTCAATATCTCCCACAGCAGAGCTGGCCAAGTTTCCTGGCCTCTGAACTGGTGCCTAACCCACACAGGTTCCTCACTCAGGAGGGTCCTGCTGCTGCCTCTTGGCTCCCAAGCAACTGACAAAGGCAACAACTCCTGGCTCTCAGCCTTGGGATGTGCCTCTGGTCCCTGTCACACAGAGGTCAGGGCCCAAGGGGGTGTCTGGACAGTGGGAAGAGCCACGGGGCCACCAGGAGCCATCCCTGCCCCCAGCACTGCCAAGCCCTTTGCCATGCAAGTGTGGTTTTAGGCACTGCTACAGGCAGGGCATGGGACTTGTTGGACAAAGAGCTCAATCTGCAATGGCAAACCCTGTATGTTAAGGGCTGGTGATGAGTAGATCAAATCATGTGTCAAATAAATCACCCACTCAGTCCAGAGCTATACATGAAAATACAATTAGAGATTAGCCCATGGAGTGCACAACTGGCAATACATCAGCTACAAATCATTTTAAAAGCATGTAGCTGATCTAGCCTCCTTAATTCCTTGAGTTGTTGATTCCAATTATCAGCAGCCAAGTAGCAAAAGGTTTTTTATCCCAGAAGATTTCTTACTTTTGGATACAATAAAAGTCAATTTATTCGATGATTACTAGGACATGGGCAGTTAATAGGTTGAGTCTGTTCTTTCTCCCCTCAGATACTTCAGAGTGGATCCATTAACACATTTACAGAGTAGACTTAAACAATAATAGTGCTGCTCCTTCTCTGGGGGTACCCAAACCAACCCACTTTTTGTACAGGGCTCTGGGATGTTTTTTACTATTACAGCTCCAGAGGAATTTACATAATTGGTTATGAATAATTTGTAACTTGTCTAAGAGTCTCCATGTAGCTATCTGATTTACTACAGCTTCCCACTCCAGAACCAGCAGAAGATTTTAATACAGTTTTTAATTGCAAGATCATAATTTAAGCATATCAGTGCTGCCTAATGCAGATGGGATGTGAGACCAACTTCTCTCCACAGCCTCTCCCTGTACCTGGGATCCAGCTCCAGGAGGGCCCTGGGAGAGCTGCAGGGCAGGCAGCAAACCCTGCCCTAAGTGCAAATCTCTCTTCCCTCCTTCACGTGTTTGATTCCAAATTATCTGCTTTTTGCAGGGAGGAAGGAAGAAAAACCCTGGTGGTTTAGGTGTTAACCTCCTGCTGGGGGTGTTTGTGTTCAGGTGATCCCTCTGTGCACCTTTGGTCACTCCTTGAGTCTGACCAAAAGAGCAATAAATGCATCCTCCCCTTGGCTGAGACTGCTGGAATGCAGGTAGGGATCACTGCAGGGATGGATGGACACCCTGTGCAAGTAGGGAACACTGCAGGGATGGATGGATGGATGGATGGATGGATGGATGGATGGATGGATGGATGGATGGATGGATGGATGGATGGATGGATGGATGGATGGATGGATGGATGGATGGATGATTGGATGGATGGATGGATGGATGGATGGATGGATGGATGGATGGATGGATGGATGGATGGATGGATGGATGGATGGATGGATGGATGGATGGATGGATGGATGGATGGATGGATGGATGGACACCCTGTGCAGGTAGGGAACATTCCAGGAATGGATGGACACTGAGCAGGTAGGGAACACTGCAGGGATGGATGGATGGATGGATGGATGGATGGATGGATGGATGGATGGATGGATGGATGGATGGATGGATGGATGGATGGATGGATGGATGGATGGATGGATGGATGGATGGATGGATGGATGGACACCCTGTGCAGGTAAGGAACATTCCAGGGATGGATGGACACTCTAGGACAAGTTTTATAGGGAAATACAAATTACCTTCATCAGGGCTGGGGTGCTGGAGGAATTGACAATGCAGTACCAAAACCTGGGGTTTGGACAGAAATCTGCAGTTAAACTGCTCCTAAGCACTCTATTTCAGGAATCTGCCCCTGTCACGCAGGCAGGGATAGATAAAATAATCTGATTTTGCACAGGTACAGCTAAGTCTCTTGCCTTACAGAAATCAGAGCTCAAGGCCAGCAGCTGAGGCATCCTGGAGCCAGGGAAAGGGACTGGGAGAGCCCCTGCACAAAGGGTGTGTGCCATGGCCTGAGTGCTCCTCCCCACCAGGCTTCACCCTGGGCCAGGTGTCCTCTGCTCAGTGCCCCAGGTGTGCTCTGGTGTCTCAGGGCTGAGATTCCCATGGCAGACCTTGACCAGGATTTGGGGATTTCCTTTCCCCAAGCACCTCATCCCACAGGAACCACCTTTCTGCCCAAACCTCCATCCAGTTTGGAAGAAATCAGCCATCAGATCCAGAGTCACTGAGCACCACAGGCTCTGCTTCCTAAGAAAATGACAGCAGAAAAAAGATTCCACATTTTCACTCACTTGGAAGGGAGTCTAAAGCACAAGACTGCTACAAACTTTCTCTCATTTTTTCCCTATATGATTTTTTTGCTTCAGCAAATGGAATTTAGGACTGGGTCACTGAATCAAATTGCTTGCTCCCACAGGAAGCCTCTTCATGTAGCCCATTTAATTATTAATATTTCTGCCCCCCAGTTCAACAAAATCACAGGAACATTCCTATATTTGTTTAACTTGAGGCAACTGCTAATCTTCAGCTGCCTCCAAGTGGCATTTCCAAAGACAGAGGCCATGCTGGTGTGCCTTACAAAACACTGGTTTAATAAAAGCTGTTGTATCCCTTTCTCCAAATTTCACTATGCAAAGGGTAAATAATTGCTTAAACTCAGTGTTTAGTCAAGAGAGCATAAGCTTCATTGAGGCAAGTCCCCAGTGAGATTTAAGGATGCCTAAATGCTTTCTCTGATTTGGGGACTGAGCAACTAATTGGACTTTGTTAGGATAGGGCCTTTACTGGATTTTTCTCCTTCAGCTACACTTTCTTTTAAAAAAATTAATCCCATCAAACTGCTGAAAGAACCACCTCACTTCCTTCAAGTTTCTTCCCAACATGTGTAAGAAAGATGGTTTATTGTCCTCAAACCAAACCCCTTCCAGCCTGTCAAAACCTTTCTGTAAGGCAGCAGCGAGCTGAATAATACATTTCACATTAAATTACACAACTGTGTCATCGGGCTAACATTAAAGGTAAGTCATTAATAAAAAGAGAAAATAAAGTGGTCCTTAATTATACAAGACATTAAAAGGCTGAGTGTTTTGCTTCTGCAGCACCCTCACTTTGTGAGAACAAACGTTTTAAGAGCAGGGGAAACTTTTCTGGGTGGAAATCCCTGCACTGCTAATGCAGCTCCTGCTGCAGCTGTGTCCTCCTGCCCCTCCTGCACAAAGCCAGTTTTTATACCCCCAGCCCCCTTCTCACACGGGGTTCTGCTTTTGTTTTGTTATTGATGGGGCACATGTTCCAGAGACTCAGGTGAAAGCACTTAATAGTTAAACCCCATTGATTTTCTGTAAAAATAGCACATCTTGGTGCTTCTGACAAACATCCCAACACACTTTGGAACCTGGAGCCTGACAGGATAAAGCCAAAGGAGCACAGAGGGAATCCAGGCATGGAAAGCTCAGTGTTAGGGCCAGGTAATGAGGATGAGCCAGGGAGAGAGGGGCACTTGCAGGTTCACAGCCACTTGTGCATCAGCACAGGATGAGGGACACGCTGTCCCTCCCAGGTAAATCCACCTGGGAATCCCTACAGCCCTTCTTCAGCCTCCACACCCACGTGGGGACAGGCTGCCTTCTGCACATCTCATGCATGATACCTGCACCCTGTTCTGATACCTGTTCTGTCCCCTGCAAGTGACTGCAGAAACTCCTCAGAGCCACAGCTCCTCCAGGAAAACCAGCTTTAAACCTTTGGGGACTGCCATAATTATTTTTTTTTTGCCTGCAGAACACCTTTTCCCAGCAGAACAATCCTCTCTGCATTCCCTCCTGGCTCCTCCTTTCCCCTCCAGCTTCCAGAAATGCAAAGCTCCCGTGCTCAGACCCTGCTGCCCCTCAGGGACTGAGCCAGCCTTGCCTTGGAGCACAGGACTGACTGAAGCATCACTCTGGGAGGCTCCCTGGGAATTCCTGGGGGTCCCCTCCAAGCCTGAGCTAGGAGAGAGCTCCCAGGCAGGACCCCCAGCCCTCCTGCAAGCCCTGCATGGCTCCCATGGGATGCCCAGAGCCACCCCCTGGCAGCTGGGCAGGGATAACAGGGAGGGTGCCACAGCAAAGGCTTGGGAAAAGAAGGGTTAAGGACACCCAGGAATATCCGTGCCTGGTGCTAAGGAGAACCCTCCCCTGCCCACGGAGCTCGGCTAAGTGCAGGAACTCTGCATTAACCTGCTTTTGAGGACTCAGTCAGGTAGGCTGCGGATCCTTCCCCGGGGGCGGGTGGAGCCCGACTTCTCCAACAAAAACAAATTGCAAGGAAAATTTCCAAGGAAACATGAAAGGTTGTGAAAAGTGTTGGTTTGTGTGGAAAATTTTTTTTGTCCTATTTTTCCTGAAAAACCAAATACCTAAAAACAAAAGTATTTTTGGCCAAACCCCTGAGTTTTTCAGTATTTGAATTTGTGAACCATAAAAGAAGCACTTTTCTTGGGAACGGCAGATCAAAAAAAATCCCCCTAAAATTAATTTCCTTTTAGTTTGCATTTAAATTGTCTGCTTTATTATGGCATTAATTCTAGGGGTTTTTTTCTTTCTTTTTTTTTTTTTTTTCAAGAAACAAACTCTTCAGCATTGCACTTATACCAAGATCCAGGAGATCTCTGTGTTGTGGATACAGCCTTTCATCAAGGAGACTAAAATTTTCCACCAAGTTTCAATGCTGGGGAGCCATTTAAGGCTTTGACTCACGGAGCCAAATTGGCCAGGAATTAGTTTGTAAAGAAAACATCAGGGATTTAACCAAATGCACATCCCAAATCATGCCTCTACAATCTAATCTAGTGGGTTTCTTTCTGTAAATGCCAATAGAATATTTGGTACATATTACAGGATGATAATAAAATTTACAAGATGAAATGAGATTCCTGCCATGGACACAGACCAGAAAGTAAAAAAAATAAAAATGAAAATAAAAAGTGTGTGCCCCCCCTTTGCACCTTCCAGGTTTCAGCAGCACAGTACAACAAGGTGCATGGGGTGTATTGAAATCAGTTTGAAAACTGGAGGGGTGTCTGAGTGATTTCCTTGTTTGGTGGCACCTTCCCTCTGGTGCCTGCTAAATCATCCTTGCCAAACATTATTTACCCCTGGAGCTAACGAAAAAGCTTTGAAGAGCAAGTCTCAGCATACCAAGTGTTAAATATTTCACATGTGCTGGGGTAGCCTTCACATTAAAAGATGTCTCCTTTACCTTGGAGTAATTAACACATTTGAACTATTCTGAGGTTAAAGGGAAAAAAAAAAAGTATAAAATCAAAACAAAATGGAAAAAAAAAACCCCTCAACACCAGGTAAAGAGCAGACACCTGAAGTTCACCATGCAGTGCTAACCCCAGGAGATCATGGGATGGGTTTGCTGGGTAGAACCCAGCAAAGAAGAACCCAAAGGAAGAACCCAAAGTCTGTCTGGGCTTCCCTTTATTACAGAGAAGCTTTGCTGAACTCTGAAATGGCCACTGTGAGGTAAAGGAAATAGAAAAATAAGTAAATAAATGAGCCTTAAAAGGGGTGGTGTGCATCCCCCTACATAAAACCAGCAAGAGACACCCTGAGAGGGGAGGTGGGACTGGTGCCACAGAGCAACACCTCCATCAGTTCTTTTCCAGTGGCACACCAGGACAAACAGCTCCTGCCAAACCACCTCCTGTGCTCTCTCCTGCCTGGCTCTGCCAGCAGCACACTTCCTGCTCCTCAGGAGCCTTCAGCCCTGAGAAAGGAGCACATTTTTTAGAGAGTCCCCAGCTAAAACACCAACAGTGTCTTCTGGCTCCATTTCAGATCAACTTCCTTTCCACCAGCCTTGGACACAGTAAGTTGTGATTCATGTGCAGACACTGCTGTATTTCCATTATTATTAAACACTTATTCCTGCCTGTCCATAGGGTGGTACAGGAATTACTGCAGTTACAGATCCCCAAAACATCCACACAATTCTGTGAAAGACTTTCCTAGGGCTGCATGGGACAGCAGAGGGCTGGGGCTAGTGGGAATTACCCACAGTAACAGACAGAGCCTTGGGCTTTCATGTGGAACAATTTTGCACCATTTTCCCTCATGGCCAAGATGGAAATCAGGAAACCAAATAAATCCCAGAGTCCTTGTCCATACAGCCTTGGGACAGGAGTCCCACCAGGTGGATGAGGGTCTCCTGAGTTTCCTGAGTGACTCTGGAGCCCAGGAAACCAAATAAATCCCAGAGTCCTTGTCCATACAGCCTTGGGACAGGAGTCCCACCAGGTGGATGAGGATCTCTCTGAGTTTCCTGAGTGATGGGCAGAGCACTTCTGGAGCCCTGGGATGAGCAGCACCCCTGGCTGTGCTGGTGCCAGGCCCTTGCCAGAGCCATGCCCTGCAGGATTCCTGGAAGCTGCTCCATGGAGTGGTGCTGGCACTGGTTCTGCCATTTCATCAGCCAAGTGGCACTGGCTCTGTGTCCCTGACAGCTCATCATGAGGAGGAACATAAAACCACAACGGGGTGTTTACAGGAGATGGGCCTTTAACCCAAGGACCTCAAATCCCTTTTCAGGTGTTCATTGCACCCCAAATTCCACATGCATGGAGATGTCACAAATATCCAGATCAGCACAGCACTGTAAACCCATCTCTGTTCTTGCTGTATAGACAGAATCTAAGATGTCATGGACAGGTTAGATGTCCTGGTGTAATTCCCAGGGATAATAATGGTAGGCTGGAAGTAGGTCCTCAAAATAGAAAGGCTAAACCAGGATGGCTTCTCCAAAATGCTTTCCAGAAAATCCAGCTGGAAATACCACAATGAAAGCTACAATGTGCTGAAAATAAAAACACACCTGATGCCAGGCCTGAAGGTCACCCTTTTTAAATCCTGAAAAGCCAATGACAGGCTCCAGCACCAAACCAGGAATGTGGAGTGCCTTGGTGAAAGCCAGCACCACCAAACCTCAGCAGGGCCATGGTCTCACTTTCTTTCAGTTCCCACACCAGAAAAGTATCCTGTAACTTCAAACATGGAATGAAATTCAGGTGCTCAAACTCCCCCTGCTCTCTCATGTGTCCCTGCACTCAAATCCCAGGCATGGATCCAGGGTCAGCCTCAGCACAGGGAGATGGAGCTTCACCCTCCAAATCCTTCATGGTGCTTCTTCCAGAGAGTCTGTCCAAGAGCTCAGAAAAGGAATTATTTCCCTGAGCTCCCAGTCCAGTATCACAGTGCCTGAGCAAGCTGCTCAACTCACCAATTCTTATTTCAGAGCTGTAGAGGCCAAGCCTAGCTAATCTTTCTTTAGAATTCATTGCCCAAATCCCTGAATGACTTTGGTTGCCCCGCGCTGCCCTTTCCACGCTCCGAGGGACCTGAGCCCTCCCACAATGGCCTGCATGTTTCATTTCACATTCCCCACTGATTAATGCTGAATGCTTCCACACAGAATATCCACATGCTTTACACCTAATGCTGCAATATCTATCTATCTATCTATACATCCATACTGCAATAACCTTGCTGCTTTGCTTTACAGCCGCCAATTTGTGCAGATGGCCACAGAGTATATGTCACCTCAACATTCCCTTCCTCCTCCTCCTCCTCCTCCCAACAGCCTTGTTCTCAGTCAGCATTTCACATGGCATTTCCTTTCAAGGTATCCATGGCTATTTTTGGCCCCAGAGTTCCTGGTATATTAAATGCAATGAGCCACATCCTTGGCTGGTGTAAATGTGCTCAGCCCTAATTCGGTCAGTGGAGCTGGGCCAATTCACAGCAGTGGAAACAGTCCCATAAATCTGTTATCAGACCAATACATTAGGGCAGCTTATTCAAACTGCTTCTGCTCTGCTTGTGTTTATTTACAGATAACCCACAGCAGGTAAGGCTGATGGTCTTGCACCACAGCAGACACCCAGACAGGTCAGTCAGGCACTGCTCTGGTATTGCTGAAAAACCTCCTCTCTCTGGTCTCCTTTTGCCTCAACAGCAATTTGTTTCAAGCCCCAAAATGGGTGAAGACCATTTTAATGTAAAAGTGCAGCTAAAAGTGAACCTTGCCACACCTGCCCATCCTGAACTGTTTCCTGGTTGTGACATCCTCTGTTTTCCATCCAAAAGCCAATTTTTTACCAGTCTCTAGGCTGGCCTTTCAGAGCAGCCTGTTTCATACAGAGTCCTCCCAGACTCTTGGTAATCCAGCTCAGCAGCAGCTCCATGTACCATGCCCACAGCCTGGAGACACTGGAGAGGAGCAGGGCACAAGGGAAAAACCCCAACCCATTAGACTCTTGCCTGAGTTCCTTAATGCTTTGAGGTGAATGATTTAGGCTGTAAGAAAAAGCCTCCTGACAACAAGATCTATTAGTGTATGGAATAATCTTCCAAGGGAAGTGATGGAAACATTGCTCCTTGGCACACAGCTAGTGTTTGTCCAGACTAGTTTTTAAATATACAATCCTGAATTGGCACAGGAAAAGTCTAGTCGAGGTAGTTGCTCTTATCTATCTCCATATTCCAGGATAAATCAGGTCATCTCCTTTGTTCTAGTCTAAAAATTGAGGAATGCACTTAAAACAATTCATGCAGTTTTAATCAGCTATGATCTCCCTTTTATGATCCACATGGGTTGTATCTTATTAAATTAGATATATCTAGCTGTTTCTTTTTAATCATCAAGTTTTTCTAATGTAAGGCAGCAGCACTGTCTAGCACAGCTGGCACAACCAGGGCTGTGAACACCTTTGGGTCTCTCCCTGGCTATGCCCCAGGCTCCCAGGCAAGTAAATAAACCTCTACTTAAAAATCAAATCAAATCCCTCCCTAATTTGTTTTTTGTCACTCAGAGAGCCTGGGACTGACTTTGAAAGGTCATGAGTGTTCATGGCTCTGGATAAAGTCACCAGCTGAGGGGAGCTGGGGTAAATTTCTGAAAGAGAAGGGCTCAAAGATAGCACAGCATTTTTGTGGTATAAAAGCATGGAAGAAAGATCCATACTGCAGGCTGGATAAAGACTGAGAAGCACTGCAACCTGAGAGTGGGGGTTTCAGCCACAGTGTTATTTTGAGAGATTAAATAATAGTTATAGTGTTCAAAACTGGGAAGGAAGGTGAGTCCTGCAGAGAGTTTTGCTTTGAGAAAGATTGGCAGCTGCCCCTCCTGGAAAAAGAAAAAAAAGAAAAAAGAAAAGATAAAAAGGAACACGTGCTATTAGCACATTCCTATCTACTGGAATGTGAGGTCTTCCTCCCAGTGCTCCCAGTCCAGCACCCCTCCCTCCCCCAGCAATGGATGTCAGAGATGAGCTGCTCATGCATCCTCCAGCTGGATGGGACAGGGAGCAGCAGGAAAATGGCAAATTCCTGCCCTTTGCCTTCCCAAGGGTTTGTGTGTGACCCCAGGTGTGACACCAGAGCACACAGCCCCTGTGAATTCCCAGGGGTTTGTGGCTGATTCCCTTTGCTTTGTACAGGCCCCTCAAGGGATGGATTTGCAGCCACCACCCTCCAGTGCAAGGAAACCTCAATGTCACAGATCACCAACCTAAAGCATCTGCCTCAACAGATAAAACCTCAGGTAGGAGCTTCTATGAGATTCTGCCCATTTTTTACAATATTTAAATCATTCCTTGAACTCGCTGGAAAGAACTTTTTTAGTGGCACAAACTTGTTTGAGAAACAATAAATATAAATTGGGATAAATGTAAAAAATGATAAATAAGATACAGAGCAGCCACTCCAGGCACCATAAATTTAGCCATACTTTCTTTCCAAGGTCTCTATATCAGATCTTATCTCCTGTAGGAGACTGGTTTTCTTTCTCTCAACTCCCAAACACTCATCTGCTGTTTTGAAAATGAAAAGCCTGACAGCAGAACAGGACGTCTTCAGAAGAACAAGTCTGATATGAGAAAGTCACAGTAACTCTGGTATTGCTTAAGATTCCAACCACTGCTCCTTGGTTCAGAGTCTGCACCATTACTCAGTGTCAAATTTGGTCGAATTGTGATTAAAGAGTGTGCAGTGGGTCAGAATACAGGCAAGATGCAATGGATTTAAGAGAGGGCACGGTCATATCTGGGGGCACTGAGGAGTTTCTTGAGCAGGAATGCAGAATTGAAAATAATTCATGTTTCCTTGAGTAGTTATTTTGTAATTTTGGTAGGGGTTTGTGAGCTTATTCTAAATATGACAGCAAGGGGAATTCATGAAACATATCAAAGCAGATGAAAGTATTTTAGTTATTATCAACTGAACTCTGTATCTGCTTTTTGTGCAAAATAACTGAATTCCTAACTTGATATTCAAAGGGACAAAGGTACTACTCCCCACAGGGAGGAGGTGCTCACTCCCTGGAGTCTGCAAGCACAGTCTGCTCTTATTTTTGTGTCTGGAGCACCACTGCCTGTAGGGAAGGAGTTCTGGCCCTAAAGGTACACATATGGATCTTCGAGTTCTCTGGAAAGCCAAAGCTATTGGGGGCTTCCTGCACTCCTTGTTATCACTCTGCAGCATCTGGCTCGTGGTCAGCTGTTTCATGTTACTGACTTCTACATTTGTTTCTGAAGAAATTAGCACAGCTTCCTTCAAATGCTACATTCTGCAGTGGTTTTGGTTTTGATTGGAACATCTCGTTGTTCATCTTGAAATCAAAGTCATTTATGGAAGCTGCAGAATTTTAATGTTCCTCAGACTCAAAAGCATTTGTTTAACCACCACCAGACAAGGAGATGAATAAGAGAGACTGTCTGCTCTTGATTTAGTGGGACCAGATTTTTAGAAGAGCTCAGCAACCAGTGTCTGTCTTCAACACACTTAAAACTCCTTTGGACAGCCTGGGTATTTATTAGTGCTTCAGTGAGAATGACTCTCATGAAAACCATGCCCTTAGAGAACTGGACAGTTAATACACACTATATATTTCTATATTTCCATCTGAAGGAGGAGATTTATTCATAACTTCAGCCTGCAATTTAAAAGCAGCTTTGGAGTCTCATGATTTCTGCACGGGTTTTCTTGCTCACCCAGAAGGCCCATCTGCACCACTGCTGAGCTCGGAGCTGTGCTCAGGAACTGCTGCCTCCTACAAAATGATATGCAGGATAAAAACAAAGAGACAGGATCTTCTTAGGTAACTTTTGTTTAAGCCCTACACAGAGAACAGAATAGATTAAAGCAGTGGGAAAAGAAGAGATGGAGTCTTGTGATGTGGCATAGGTGCTCCTTCCAGCCAACCGCACTTCATTTCTCTCCTCTGGTGCTTCCAAGTGGTTTTCTAGGATACCCCTGAGCAGAACTCATTGTAATAACTGGAGGAAATAAATTAATGGAGAATTACCGCAAGGTTCATCTAAGAGAGGTTTTGATAAACAACACTTCCAGGCTGAGATATTCAGCACAGCCTGAGGAATGTGGACTTTCCCACTCTCCCGTCAGGGCCAGCGGCTGCCGGAGCCTCCGAGCCAAGCTGGGAAGTGGCTGCCACAACCACCAAAAGCAATCCTACCAATTTCAGGTGCACTCAGAGATCAAGAAGTGCCCTTAGACTGAAAAGTTCTGACAAGGCAAGAGGTGAAAGAAAAAGCATCTGACCCACCCAGCTGGCAGCAGTGCCAGGCTCAGGCTCAGCCAGCAAACTCCGAGGGGAGCTGCAACCTCTGCACTCCCAGTGTCTGTTGAGAAAATTGTGCAATCTTCAGATGGAGGAGACAGAAAAAGTCACAACAGGGGAATCACAGCCTAAATGCCACCCTGGATACAGAGAGATGGCCCACACATGTGCAAACCAGAACAAAAAGCTTATAAAAATCTGGGCAAATTAAGTATTATCATATTGCTTCTGTCTGGATTCTCCCCAGGCAGAGTCCCCTCTTGGCAAAGGGATGGCTCATCCTTGAGCATTACATTATTTAAGTCTTTTCCAGACCAAGATTTAGGCAGACCTTAATTGGTGCTGCTCTTTGGGCTGGCTGTCTGTATGGACAAAACCTTTCCCACTTGAAATTATTTTGAAACCACCGCTGACACCTCTGCAGCCACAGGTACACCTGGTACTTCTGTATTTTAAAAGAGCAACACACACCCCCCTGGCACCCTGAACCCAGGTTCTACCTCATTTCTACCCATAGGATGCTGGTGAGGTCATCATGATTGCATGGGATAAACGAAGGTTGATGTTGGCCTGTTTAAATTTGGATTTTTTTAAAAACCTGTATATTCTTCCCATTGCTAAATCTTTTACAGAGGCTACTGAGGCAGAGAGCTGCTGAGCTAATCCTCTTTGACTCCCTGCCATCCTGGCAGGTACAGCAAAGCCTAAGGTAAAGTGGTGCATCAAAAGGAAAATTAATGTCTTCTAACAGCAATTAGAGGAAATTATTTAGATATAAATCTTGTTTTATATCTTCTCATACTTGTTTTTCAATCTTTCCCCTTTGATTTTTTTTTCCTTTCAGGCTTTTCAGAAAGAAACATTTAAAATCCATCCTGTAAACCAGTGGCATAATTAGCTGCATGTTACACCTGGTATTTTACTCTTCTACAGAGTAATTCCTTTGAGCTTTCTTTTTTACTAAGCCCCGAGGTCTCCTGAAACTGAATCTACTTGTTCTCTCATCTGCTGGCTGACAGGAACCAAAACCCGGGCAGGAACTGCAGGGTGCCCTCCTGCCACCCCTTCTGCAGCTCCCAGCCGTGGCAGAGGCTGACCAGAGGTGCCAGGTGTGCCCAGGCCTCCCAGGGCAGGTAAATTCACCTCCTGGTTGCCAGCACTTGGCCTGTGCCATGGAGCAAAGCTTGTAACCTAATTGTGCTCTGATAACATCAAACAAAGTCTCTCTGATCCAGCTCCTGGCACGAAGCCACCTTATCTGGGCTCTGATCTGACAAGGCTGCCGATTGATCAAATCATTATCTGCTGCTGTAGGTGGATCATCCAACACCAGCCAAATTCCTCCAGTTGCTGCTTCTCTTTTCCAGGGAGGATGCAGGGCTGGGGTTGGCACCTTCCCTGTGGAGCTGGGCTCGTGCTCACCCAGGGCAGGCCCTGCTTTCTGCTTCCCCAAAAGGGGTGCTGTGCCCACGGTGCTACCACAGAAAATACGCAAAGAGAAGAGAGGAAAACAGTTCTCTCAGCACTGAAATCTCCATTTCCAGAGACAGCCCTGTGCAAACCCAGGGCACTGGGAACATTTCCCTGTCTGCTCTGGGGTGCCCTGACCCCCAGGGGAGCACTGACTGTGACCCTCATTCATGGAGAAAGTTTCCCAGACTTCAAGATAGACTGGAATCCACAGAAGTGATAAATAGATTATAGAGAGCAGTGTAGGTGTGTCACTGGGTGAGAAATAGAGGTTTTGGGATTTTTAGTGTGTTGTGGATGGAAGCAAGATGGAGGGCACTGGGTGTCATCCTGGGTTTCTTCTTCATGCTTCTTCTTCCTCCTTCTCCATGGGTTTGGGTGGCATTTTGTAATTGGGCAGAAAAGTCCCCATTGCAGCTCTGTGGGATCAGTTATTGGGTTAAAAGGGAAAACAATCCAGGCTCTTAACTGGATAGTTTAGTCTTAAAAGACCTTGGAACAAGAGATTGTTGGCCATTTTGTGCCTACTGTGAGTTTGCCTACTGCCCAACTCACAGCAGTGAGACTGTGTTACTGATAGGAAATAATAAACACCTGAGTGTGAACATGAACTGTCAAGTGCCTTCAATCCAGAACTTCAAGCTCAAGTGCCTTCAATCCAGAACCAGAGAAACCAATGACTGGGACCCCCCCACAGCCCTGCACAGCTAAACCTGCCAGTCCTTCCAGCTTTGCCACATCCCCCAAGCCTGGCTCATGTTGGGCAGGAAGTGGCTCTGGACCTTTTGGGCTCTGTTTCCACTTCCCTGTTCCTCCTCACAGGATGACTTGTTGGTAAAAATCTCAGCTGTTTGTACCTCTGCACACCTGATCTGCACAGAGCCTCTCCCTGGAAATGCCTTTCTCTGGAAATGCATCCCTGTTCTGCCCACACAGGACAAGGCCTGGCTTTCACCATTCCCTCATAAAGCACCAGGCTCCTTAAATTCTGCAAACAGTCTGAGAAGGAGATTTCCCTCTGAGCAGGAACACACAACTACTCCTGCTTTTAGAAGGTTGGACTTTTGCCTGGAGCTACCCCTGAGGTGACCCAGCCTGGAGGGCTGAAGGTTCCCAAGGCAGACAAGAGCAAAGCCCGCACAAACTGCAGGTCGAACCAGGCAGCTCTTCATTCTGGGCAGCTTTGCTTTGGTTCCCATCCAAAGAGGGTCAGTAGAGCAATTCTCTGAGGAAAAAAAGGAGGCAGTCACAGAACCAGAGAATGTCCTGAGTTGGAAGGGACCCACTGAAGTCCAGTTCCAGTCAACAAAACTCTGCAGACACCTCTTGGCTCTAAGCTCCTGGTGGGGCCATTCCATTTGTAGCACATCCCATCTCATCAGTCCCCAAGCAATGAAGACAACACAGGTGGATGTTTCTCCCAAGAACATCCTTCTCCTCCTTCTGTAACCTTCAATCTCAGAGTCACAGAAAGGGCTTGGCAGGGCCAGCAGATACTGAACCCATTTTAGCACCACTGATTCAGGTCAGCATTTCATCTGGCCACCTCGTGGCACTTCCCAGAGTCCTATTTCAAAGTAAGCTATCCAAGGTAATTTATGTGGTTTATATGCTTTATTTTATCCACATAAATCATGAAACAAAGTCCATAGGGAACAGGCACTCTATACTTATCATAATATGTAACTTAGTTCCCCAGAGACTGAGTATGTACAGAACAGCTAATAAATGGTTCAAAAAAAACCCTAGGTCATTAAATCTTGTTTTATATCTTCTTGTTTCCATCAAAGTATGCAGGAGTGGAAATTCTCTTTCTAAGACAGGCTCCTACTTTTCAGCCAACTGGGAATAGAGCCAGCTGAAAAGAGAGAACCCCACATACAGCACTGACAGCTGTGCACAAAATTCATGAGCTCAAGAGACAGACTGCTGCAGAGACAGGTGTCCGAGATCTAAGTTTAGCTTGGAAGATTAAAACAGTATCTACTAAGAATGCATTTATTCTAATCCTCTCTGTGCTAGAAACTCCACATGCATCACTGATGTACACATCCTGGCAACATCCTCGACACCTCTTCCTTGTGGAGGATTCCAGCCCTTTGTGCTCAGGGATAAAACAGGTTTGTGCCACGACCACAGAGGTGCAGAGCCCAGCACAGGGATGTTCCTGCTGTCTGAGGAAGGGCTGGGGCATGGAGAGGTGGGGTCCAGGCTCTGCCCACCCTGGCAGAGAGCAGCCCCACCCCAGATGTTCCCAACACAGCCAGCATGTCTCATGTAAATAAGAGCTCGGAGGCAGATCAGGTGTGGCTCCTGCAAGACAAATGTGCTTGGGAATTATGTATGATTCCATGTTTAGCTACCCCTGGTACAAATCCAGAGTAATTCTTTTGATCTTAAGGCAGCACTGCTCTAAATGCACATTAAATGGAGGAATGTACCCACTGTCCTCACAAGAGCCAAAGGCACAGGAGGACTTGGCTGTGGCACCTCCCCAGTGGAGCTACAGGTGGGAGGGAGGCTCTTCCCCTCACTGGGTGAAGAATCCACTTCCTTGTGACTGCCATTGATAGAGCAGAGCAGATTTTGATGCTTGTAGTCCCTAAATTAGAGACAGCCTGGGAAGGCAGGAGATCCAGGTTTTCAGAAGAAACAAAGGATGAATCACATATTGAGCATCATGTGATATAGTGCAGTTGCATTTATAATTGTCTATCAATACAGGTAGAAATTATCATTTTAATACAAAGAACTTGATAATTTGGGTGACATCAAAGTCAGAAAGTCAACAACAAGACAGGCTTAATAAACTTCACCTCCTTCACTCAGTGAAGCACAGGGCAGGTGCTCACCTCTGGAACACTACAGGGCAAAATTCCTGGGTTCATAACAAAAGATTTACAGATTCTTCCCCCTCAGAATGTACTGAACCATAATGCTGGAATTTTTAGAACTATTATCTCTTCCAGAAACACAAAAGCAACAGAGGGCAGGGTATTTTTAAAGGGCAGACTCTTTAGCCACAGCATTTCTCCACATCTGTCATTTCCACAGATTCAAGCAAGCTCCCCAGTTTTGTTGGGGGGGGAGAATGGGATTCCACACTGATGAAAATTTGCAAATACTTGTTAAATTCAGCACTTTCACAGGGAGACAAGATATCACTCCTGAGATCTCGTGGCAAAGCTGCTCCTAAGGCTATCACAGAGATTACTGTGCTGGCGCCAAGCAGCACCAAATTACAACCCATGGCTGGAGCTGCCATGCAATTCCTGCAAGCAGCAGCAATCCCCATCCTTGCATCACCACCCCAGCCAGCAGGAGGTCATGTGATGGGTGCTCCAGACGATCTGGGGGAGGACAGGAGCAGGGAGGATGTTTTTAATTTGTGTCTTTAACATATCTGTAATGGGCACCTGAGAACTGAAGCTGCAGAGAAACTTTTCTGCAGCCTCTGGGAAAAGCTCTGTGGGGAATTGGCTGTGGAGGTGAGGAGCAGGGCACAGCTTCAGCAGGAGCTAAACCAGCCTAGGGGTGGCCACAGCCACACAGCTGCAGTTTGGAATTCTGCAAAACCCCCACAGCAGGCAGAGAAACCTCACTCACTGGGGAAAAATTCCCCAGACCCACTGTACCCATCACCCAAGGCTGGGGCAGGTTTTCTCATCACTCCAGGATCCCAAACACCTGGGAAATAATAATAGTGATAAAAATAATAACAAGAATAATTCCTGCAACCCCCCCCCCCGCCATGTGGAAGCAGTGGCTGTCCCTGCAGTGCAGAGGGACATGAGGGCACAGACTGAGAATTTTTCCTCAGAATTCCCCATAAAATGTGGCAGACTTCCAACATGTGGTGCTTTCACAGCAGGATCAGCTTTCCATGCTGCAGACTGGTTAGGAGGGGGAGCAGTGGGAGCTCCTTGGGCTGTCCTCAAAGCCTCCTCCTTGGGCTTTCCCACAAGCACATGGCAAAGTGACTCCCAGTTAACAACTCACCACAAAATGAAAAAGCATCTCCCCCTCCCCTCTGCTTTCAGGGCAGCTCCTGTGTGAACTGTTTAACTTTTTCTGCTGGCTCCTCAGGGCTGGCCCTTTGGGGTTTTCTCTGTGGACTCCTGCCCTAATGCAACAGGAGACACAGAGAAAAAAGAATAAAAAAATCATCATTCCAGCACTGGTATTCATGAACATCCCTCGGGTTTCTGACATCCCAAGGGTTTTGGTTTTATTGAGATTCCATGGTAATTCATAGTTGGTCCTTTTCCCTGGGACCCCAGACCCTCCCAAACCCACCACAGGAGGGGTCCCACACCTGACAGCAGTGAGACCCTTCAAGGAATGGTTTCCTCAGGGCTCTGAGGGTAAAGCCTCAGGGGAAGAAGCACTAAAATGTATTTGAAATGGAGAAAACAGCTTGGGTGGTGAACCCAACAACTCTGTCCCAGAGTTAAACCCCCTGGGTCTTCCTTCCAGGGCTTGGGGACACCCTCACCATCCTGCTCCACCCAGCCCAGGTCAACAGAGGAAAGAAGACCCCAAAGAGCCACCAGGCTCATTCTTTCCTCCTCCCAACATATTACAAGGCCCCTAACTGAAAAGGAATGCTCTTTGACTCTTCAGCTTTCAACCCTTCCCAAGCACTGCTTCTTCATGGATCCCAAACCAGTTTGGCCATGCACGGTTCTTTTGGTGTACCTGGGAGTTTTGGGGCAATATTTAGCAACTGAATTAGGTGTGTGCATAAAACACACAGGGCTGCCTGGATATTAGGTGGTGCCTTGTTCTATAAAGGCAAGAACAAAGACCTTTATATTGCAGCAGGCAGGAGCAGCCCAGGTTTGTGCCCAGGTTCACTGCTGGGAAGTGAACTAAGAGCTGGGGTGTTTCAGGCACCATTATTCATGGCTTTTGCATTAAGCCATTCCCATTCTTTTCAATTCCTTTTTAGGCTGCCCCTATTATGTTTAATCCCTGCCATTTCCCTCTGGCAGAGCTCTGCAGGGCTGCTGTGGTGGAGGCTCCACTCCTGGGATCACCATCCTGAGCCCCAGCAGAGGCTCCAGCTCCGTGTCCTGTGCTCCCTGCAAGGGACAAGGAGCTCCCTGGCCAGGGGCCAGTGCCCTTCAAACCAATCTGCACATGGCCTAATCAGAGCTGTGGTCGGCTCTGTATCCTCCATTTGTTGAGTCACATCAATTTGAGTTTCCTCTCCCTTTAGAAAAACACACAAGTGCCGTTTTCTAAACACATTAACTCTCTTCAGGCTATTTTTTTGTGCAAACAGAAAGACAAGTGACTGGGCATTGCCACGAGAAACTGATGCTGGCTGTAGCCTGAATTCTTTGCAACTTCCCTGGATTTGTTACATCACTTTAATGTATCTTTTGTTTCATGATGCCATTTTGAGAATTATGCTGCACCCTTTTTCTTAGACAACTCCAGCTTAATTACAGCTGGGAAAAAACCCATAACACAGCCAGGGAAGGACGCCCTCCAGTTAAACAGAAAGTGTTGCACATCTTCATCCATGCTCAGAGACCTTCCCCAGTGCCCCAAATGCCAACAGGATTAACCCTGACGCTGCCAAAGCCACAACTGCCACCAAGGTCTTCGAACCTTTGCTCAGTCACAGCTCAGAGATTTCCCCTCTGCTGCCAGCCCCACAGCCTGGTGTTCTCTGAGCCACGTCTGGGCCAGCACAGGCATGAGGCACAGCAGCCAGCCCCCCATTCCCAATCCTGCCCAGCCCTGCTGCTCCCTCCTGCCCCTGGCAAAGGCAGCCTGGCCTCAGAACAAGTCCCAGGAGGGCCCAGCTTGCAAATGAGGAGGGCAACATAACTGGCTTTGCTGCAGGCTGCAAGAAACAACAGACAGACTGCTTCAGGTGACTTCAAGGTCAACACAAAGCTGCTGTTGATATTCCCTTCCTCTTGGAGCTTTTGCTGGTATCTTCCATCAGCCTCTCCCCATCACTTCTGGGAAGGGCAATCATCTTGGCAGCTCTTGTCCACCCCAGAACTGCTTTTGGATGCGGCTCTGTTCACTGCTGGGGAAGCACACCACAAAACAGGATTATTCCTGGGCTGCCTCTTTGCAGGGTGTTTTCCATGCCACCATGCACAGCTTGAACCAGGGTAAAGATTTTCAGCTTTCTTCCCTTTGCACAGTACAAACTAAAGCCCAATATTGGTTCCCTTTTGTGTTACAAGATCATAACCAAGCTGCCAATCATCTGGCCAAGGGGGTTATGCAAGAGTCAGGTTTACTGTAAAGTTGTACAAATTTTATAGGACCACAAACACTTTAACTACCATGATGCTTAAAACTCAAGAGCTTTTGGAGAACAAGGGGAGTTATTCAGGCTCCACACCATTTTGGCTGCATGTTTTCCAGGTGTATGATTTCACCACATGGAAAAACACAGCCACTGCCAAAGTGAACTCATAAAAACCTTTGATGAGTAAAGTTTGGATAAGCACAAATCATTTGAACCGACAGTTGGTCCAATTCTCAAAGGGGTTTGGCAGACATAATATAATTCGTGGTTTCACACACAGACCATTTTTCCCTTCCCTCCTCCCCCCCAGTCTTCACAAATTCGGAAGATGTTGTTCTAGAAGGTGCACTGGGTTGGGCTTGCTCTGTTTTTCTTTTCCCCTGAAGGGTTAGGCACCACACTCTTGCAACTCAAAGCCATTTGGGGCTGTGAGTAAGCCAGCAAACAGGTTTTCCAGAACTGTGTTTAGATAGTTGCATGATCTGCCTAATATACATTAAAAAAAAAAAAAAAAAAAAAAAAAGAGAGAGAGAGAAAAGAAAAATTAAACTCTGGGTCTCTCACCACCCATTTGCTAGCAGGCACGTAATATAAGGCAAAGGCTTTAACAATCTCTTCCTCTGACACATTGGAACATGTTATTTCAAGATGTGTGGCGTCACTGAAGGCTGTGCCATGAGATAACAGAGTATTTACATCTCGGGGCTGGGAGCAGGGTTGCTACAGCTTCTAGACATTATTGACATAATATTTTCTTTGATAAACAATCTATCAGGAAATTGTCATGTTTATTAATAACTGAGGTAATGCCAGGGACTGAGCAATCCTACACAGTGCAGGAGGCAGCTAGAATTGACATTAGAGAGCACAAGCACAAAGAGGATGAAAATCCTGCTCCAAAAGGATTTTGCTCAGCCCTGCTAGGGAGAAAAGAGTTCATTTCTCACCATGGGTAGATCCAACAGGCAGCAGAGCTTCTGTCTCTGTAAACACAAGCAAAATCTTGTTCCTCCAGAAGTGCGTGAAACACTCATCCTGTGAATAGAAAATTGAAAACTGACCAGCAATTAGGAAGTTTGGGCTATTTGAGCTGTGTTTTGCACTTTGTGATGCAAATGACAAATGGGGAAAGATCAGATGTTTAATTTCTCTGGCATAAATTATAATTCTCAGTAGACTTCACACACCTCATCTTCAACAAGTCAGCACGTTATCCTCCCCTTGGGTCAGCACACTTCCAGCAAATCAGTAGGGCTCTTTTTCCCAGCTTTCATTTGAGGAATTTTTCTACAGTTCAGGAATAATTTGTAAAATGATATTTGCTATTTGTAACTTCCCAGTGTCCAAACAAATTCTAAAATATTCAAATTGCCAAAGTAGAAACTTTGGGTGGTCACGTAATGTGTCTCTGTCCCTGTATAAAACAGAATCAGCAACACACAAGAGCTTCTTGAAATTAATTCACTCCCTGTGCAAGCTTTGCCATATTTCCTTACAAGCCTTTCCAATAAATACTCCTGAAAATTCATGCCTGCAAATTCACTGGATGGAATAATCAGGGTAAGCACATGCAAAGCAAGAAGCAAACTGAATCACCTTTTTGTTTGCTTTTTTGAAATTTTCACTATTTGCACGATTTGTCCCAATCCTCCCTCTTTTCACCCTCTTGAATAAATCAGGTTTCCTCCTACAGGAATCCCAGGATGGGACAGAAGTTGCTCTCATGCAAACCCAAACCAGAGGTGTGGACAACAATCTCAAACCCCCATCTTCCACAGCAAGAGGCAGTTTTCCCAAGAAACCAACTGTGTTTTTCCACAGCTGCACTGCTGTGACAATTGTCCTTCCAAGCATCCCTGGGCTTTTTGGGGTCTCATGGGAATGAGCTGGGCCTTCCCTCTGCAGGATTGAACCCCAACAAAGTCCCCCTGACTCCAGTGGAGGCCCTGAGTTGTGACTTGCTGCCTGCTCAGCTTCCTGGGCTGCTCTGAGGAGCTCAAGCTCACACAAGCCCAACCATTGCCCTCACTTTTACAAGCATATTCATGTTTGCTGTCAAACGCTTGAGTTACTTTTCTCCAGGCTATTGCAAGAGAGCAACCAGTAATTACTGCAACTGCACAAAATGCTTTTTTATTTAGAAATGGATTTCAAAATGGCTTTGGTGATTGTAACATTGCTCTCCCCAACGAGGCAGTCAAACTCTTCTGCTCTGGATTTGTAGGAGGTCGGTGCATTTTGATTTCCTACAGAATAATATTTCCTCTGCCCTTCCCTTCCCATCTTGCACAAACTGATTTTTACCTTCTTTTTCATTCCCTGCCTTTAGGGGCTCAGTGGAAGATTTCCAGACAGGAGGAAGTGTCTTACAGCAGAGCAGAAATGCACACCCAGTCATTGCTGGAGCTTTGCAGCACGAGTTCTCTGTGCAGAGAGGCTCCAAAGCTGGGCTGGCAGGGAGAGCCCTTGGGGAAGGCACTTCCCTGCACGGACTCAGGATGGCACCAGAGCTGGAGCTCTGGAGCTGGGTTTGCTCCTGGACACCCCACGGGAGCAGCTTCCAGAAAAGTCTCGGTGTTGTTAAATCCTAAACACCCAACACGCTCCTGATAATCCAACTTTGACTCGGTTATCCACACTTGAGTTCTGAACATCTTCCAGAAAAGTGTTCTGCCTCTCCCAGAAGAGACCCCAAAGCCTCCAGATTTCCAGCAGAGAAAAAGTAGTGCAGGAAGCAGGAATTCAAGTTTCAGCTCATTAGTTTTGTTTATGAAATCAAATTAATATATAGGTAATATATATTTATAGAGTTGTTTATATAGCAATTTACAAATATGGTCTATCAATACACCATACTTGTTATATAAATTTTAATATGTACTAGAGAAAAAATCCCACAGGCCCCCAGTGAGTTCTCCTTCCCACAGAGTCCCATGGTTACACTGACTCCAGCTGTTTCCTTGGACATCAGTGAGGACTGTCAATAGGACTTTTCCCACACATGGTATATAATTATAAGCTCAATCCTTGAGTGACACCAGATTTCACAGATTTAGAAACTACACAAAATCATACTTCTCTAATTAGCTTTTAATCAAGCACCAGCAAGTAAACATTTAAACAGCTGAGCCCAGACCCCCCTTTTTAGAAATTGCTTCCACTGACAATTAGTGGTGTAAACTTTTCCTGTTCTTTTGCAAGAAGAAAATATTGTTGTTATGGACAACCACTAAAGAACACTTCACCTTTTCATCCCAGGTTCTACAAAGGCAAAAAATGACTGTTTATTTCAGCTAAAACACAATAAGCTGGGCACTATTTCTGGGGTTGAAGGCTCCTTAATAAGCAGCTGGGACCTCATTCTCACCCCTGGTTAGAAGGTGAAGGATGAAGATGGCCTGGAAATGGTGGTTTGGAGTGGTCAGGTCTCCTACTCCTCTGCTACCCCACACTTTTTAAAATACACATGATTATTTATGGAAATCTCCAGCTCAGGTGACTTACAGAAGCTCAGCACTGCTACAGACACTTCAGCATGCAGGGCCATCACAGAAATCATAAGAAAACCTTGCACAAGGACAAAACATTTTGTTCAACATATCTGCAATGCCCATTTCTTTCAATTTTTCTTTCTTTGTGTGAAATCCTCAGCCCTCACAGAGTATCCACTGCTTCCCTGGGCTTTGATTCCCCTTATTTATCCCTTTATTCAGGAATGAAAGCATCCTTAGGCAGAAGGTGTTGTCCAGATCAGAAGCAGGTAGAGTTTCTCAGCACTAACTTTTATCCCAGCCCAAAGAAAACAGGTATATAAATTGCAAATTTATGTTGGATTTGTCACTTCAGCTGAAAAAATAAAAGTCATCAGCCTGAAAGTGCTTACACATTTTCAAACCTAAATTAATAAATTAATTTCAATTAACAAGAAAAAACTGCAGGCACTTTAATGAAAGGAAGCATTATGTGTGGAGTCAAACAGCATTTGATTCAGCCTGAACCAATTCCCCTTTCTGCTCCATTCACTACTATCACCATCCCTCCAGAATCCAAGGAGCTTTTCAAGGAACATTTTCCTTGCAGCTTTTTTGGAGCAGACTGCTCTGCCTGTTTATTCCCTGCAGCATTTCAACTCCTCACTGCCTCTTCCAGGAAAATTTGTGCCTACCAGTATCAAGACCACTGTAATTAGGAAACTGGAGGAATTCTTGCTGGAGACAAAACTGTCCCAGTTGCTGGCAAGATCAGGGACAATCCAACAGATTTTGTTTTATTACCAGATTTTATTTCTGGGAAATACAAAGCTGCTGTGGAAGGCAGATTTTGTCCATGCCCAGCCTGCTGGGACAGGAGCTTGTGAACAAGCACACCCTCCTTACCAAAAATTTTTGACTCATTCCATCCCAGAAAATGTTCCTTAAAAAAAAAAAAAAGAAAGAAAAAAGAAAATCAGATCCCCCTCAGCCACTGTCACCCAGAGGTCAGAAACTACTTAAAATATATAGATGGGTCTGAAGGAGTTTAATGGTCTGTGAGGACAGATACAGAGCCCCTCCAGCTGGATGTCATAAAAATTAGAGCAGTCCCTTTACGAGGAGATGTGGCAAGAGGGATCCCTTCACTGGTGCTTCCACCAGAGCTCCAGCTAATTACCTGCCAGATGGACAAGGATGTGCTCAGAGGGGCTGGCTGCAGTGAGAGGGGTGTTCAACCTCCCCTGCACTGCTCTGCTGCTCTCCCCTGCCAGGCCTTCCCCTCTGACTCCACATGAATGCCCAGGCTGGAACTCCCAGCTCTGCTAGGACATGGATATGGATCCATTGGCCATTTTGGCAATGCTCAGGGACATTTCTGCTCACTGATTTGCTCTCTTAGCAGCTGGGCACTGCTCAGCCTGGATCTCAAATGCAGCCCTTGACCACTGAACCTTCCCTTGGTGGTCCCATCCTCCTGCAGAGCCATAAAATGCAGCCTGTCCTGGTGGGAATGGGCTCCAGATTTGGACACCCAACAGAGTGGGACAGGTTTAGGAGGTCTGGCCCACAATGAGTGGAGAAGGGGGAGGATTCATTGCTAATGTCCTTTCACAAGCCTTTGGCTTGAAATCATGGGAAAAACACGGGCTGTTACTTGCTCCCAATGCTGCTCCATCCCTGTCCAGCTGGCTGCTGCCCCTCCAGCAGAACAGGCTGGGATTGCTTCCTTGGAAAGAGCTGGGAGATGCCAGCTCTCCTTTCTGCATTCTGCAAAGCCAGCTGTAAAAGAAAAGGAGCCCCATCTCTGAAACATCCCATACAGGGAGAGATGTTCCCAACCACACAAAGAGTGGTTTTTTCTAAGGTTTGCAATCCTGTGGCTGAACTCCCCAAAACTGGGCACAGCTCAGGGACTGTGCAGCACTGTGGGTGTGATCTGCCCAGTCATAGCGTGGCTGCTCTGGCAGGAGCCTCACACAGCACAGGGCACACCTGCATGTCCAGCAGAATTTGGGACAAGATTACTTGCAAAGCCCAAATGTGTAATCCCAGCCCAGAAAAAAATCTCTTCATCAGGGAGAAAAAACAAGGCAGAAACATCTCTGGGGCTCATGGCCACCACTTCCTCCTGTCCTCCTGATAAACCAGCCCATTCCCTGCCAGGCTGTGCTGCCGTGCAAAGCTGCATCACACCCCAGCCTGTGGGATTAGCAGAGACCTTGTGGGAGTGGGGAAAACCCTCCTGGCTGCTACAGGCACCTCACCCTCTCACCAAGGCACAGCCCGGGCTGGCAAATGGGGTCCTTTAAACCGGGCAGCACCACAAATTACAGCGTGCAAACGGGGACCACACCCTGAGGAGGGGAGGGAATTGATGTGCAGCAGCGTGACAGGGCTGGACAGAGGCAGAGAGACAAAATTGCCATCACACGAAAGCTGCTAATTGGAGTTTAACTTGTCTAACCAGCCCCTCTGCAGCTCATCAAGGATAAATTTGCTACCACCCTGGAATTTGTACTCTCGGGTCTGCATTCCTGGTTTGGCAATGTGTAATGTGTGTTTCAGGTGGAGCCAGGAAAAGCTTTCCTAAAATTGATCTTTAATTGTGAGTGCAGAGCTAAGGTGGGAATTCAGCTGGATGATTTACAAATGGGAGGTTGGAGGATTGGTGTGGTGGAATGAAATTTGCTTCGTCCACAGCTGATCAAATTCAGATCCCTGTGCAGATTTCACAGACCCAAAAAAGCTGTTGGAATCACTGAGTCTTCAGGAGAGAATTTGATTAAGGACACTAAATATTATTTTTTGAATCATTGAGCTTTCCTGGAATTGTACACCAACCCAACCTTGCAAACAGGTGTTGTGAGATGCAGAAGACACAGGGAAAGCAGCATGGAAAACCCAGCACGTGTCATTAATGTATTTGCATTGCCCCCAGATGAGGGAAGGAATGATGAATCTGACTCCATGTTCTTATAGGCTAATTTATTACTTTATTTTACTATATTATATTAAAGAATACTCAACTAAACTATACTGAAGAATACAGAAAGGATACAGACAGAAGGCTGAAAAGATAATAATGAAAACTTCTGACTCTCTCCAGAGCTTGGTCCCAACTGGCCATTGAGTCAAAACAACTCCCAGCAGAATGCAATGGAACAATCACCTGTGGGTGAACAATCTCCAAACACATTCCAGAGCAGCAAAGCACAGGAGAAGCAAACCAGATAATTATTGTTTTCCTTTTTCTCTAAGGCTTCTCAGCTTCCCAGGAGAAAAATCCTGGGCAAAGGGATTTTTCCAGAAAATGTGAATGCCACAGGTGTCCTCTCTCAGGGATGCAATATCACAGCTGGAATGTGACAGGAATGGGTGATGATCCTGCTGTAGGACAAAAGAAACCCTTCAGCCACACCAGAGACCCTCCTGTAGCCAGGCATTGCTGAGTGAGCAGAGAACCTCAAACAGCAGCAACCCAGGATGTGACCCAGCCTGGCTCCTGAGGTGCTGCTGACCCAGAGGTAACTAATTAGCCCTTTCCTCATCAAGAGTTCTCAAATGCCACTTGGCTGCCTCACTCCAGAACGCTGAAGCAGGCTAATTACCCTGGCAAATGTTTGATTGAAAATTACACTCAAATGGCAAGGACTGCAAGAGGTTCCCTCCCTCTCTTACAAGGGGCCTGATTCAAGGCTCTGGGGCAGCTCCCCTTTAAAGCCAGTGTAATTCTGCAAGTCCAGGAAGCACGGAAAAGAGAAAAAATAAACTTATTTTTGGCACACAGGCCAGATTCATTTCACCAGCAGTGCCCCCCTGATGCTGTTGCAGCCCAAATGTGGCTGGTGAGCCCATCACAGCCTTGACTGACTCAGATGTGGGCAGGAGGAGGGAAACACCACCTTATTCTCCATGGACAGCAGCCCAGAGGCACAGCTCAGCCAGAATTTTAAGCAGCTAAAATGCTAAACATCGAAGTGAGACTCTGTCCCAAAACTTCCTGTGGGTTACATTTGCACCTCAGTTTCTCTACCTGTAAAATAATAATTACCCAACACACCAGTTCTTGTAGGGCTTAATTAGCACTTGTCAACCTCTTAGAGCTCCTCAAGGGAAGAGGAGCTGAGCACCACAAAGTACTAATTAATGGACAGAGCCTTTGGAACAAAGTACACGGTTCTGTTGTTGTCAGATCTAATAGAGTCATCAAAAAGCAGGGCTGGAAGGGATATCAAGAAGTAACCTAGGCTGTCCCCCTGCCCTGAGGCATGATCAAGTATATCTAAATCACTCTTGATAGATGAATACCCCTAAATCTTGGGATGCTGGAGCTGTGGATTAAAATAGATGAAGATGGGCTGGTGTTACACGTGTGCTGGGCTGCGTGGCTGTGCTGAGCACAGACCAGCTCCCTCACATGGGGCCTCTCCAGGGCTCTCTGCCTCCCTGCCAGAGGCTCTGCTGCACCCACAGGGTGAGCGCTGAGCTTTGTCACTCCAGCTCAGGAAAGGAAAAGCCCCAAGGCAGCACGCAAGCCCTGAACCTCCAAACTGGAATGGATGAGACTCCCAGAATGGGAAAAACTGGGAACAAAGCAGAGAGGAGTCAAAGGATCTGCTCGTGGCTGTGAGGAGAACAGCCAGAACCAGAAAATGAGAGCAGGTCACCCAAGCCTCACACATGGCTGGGGTGCAAGGCTTCCATTCCATAATACCTCCTGACCATTTCTGTTGTGGTTTTCCCCCTTCTGCAGTCCCAAGAGTCCCTCTCAAATACCATTTGCCATAAGGTATTGTAAGAAATTACACTCACTTCCAAAAATTTAAAATGTTGATGATATTTTGATATTTTAATTGTGAGAGTCAACCACTGCATTACTCATCCATCACAGTACCATTCACACGTGGCTTCTGAAGCGTTGCACAGCCTTAAGTGTAATATTCCCCTTTTTTCAGCTACACAAAGATTTTTAGAGGGTTTTGTTAAATGCTTTAATTGTAAAAACGTGTCAATTCAAGCCATCCTTCCAAGACATACATGCAAAGTAGAGTAGGAGATACCTTTTATTTGATTAACTTCATGCAGGAAAGCTTTTGAAACTTATACTTTCTTCATCAGCCTGGTGGATAAAAGCTGAGCCAGGCAACTGATACAGCACTGCAGAAGTTTATTAAATTAACCAATTAAGCTGAGGCAATACACAATTTACAGAGGCCAAGGCAAACAATAGAAGGTGGAACACACTCCCAGGGCTGAGGCCATCGAGTGGTGTCAGCATTTCCATTATGAAGCTGCTTCAGAGTTATTGTGGGAGGTGTGCAATAAAAAAAGAAAATTGTTCAAACCACTGAATTCAGCCATTCTTAGGGATTCCCAGACATGCCCAGGCAGATGGAAGAGCAAGATGCAAACCAGTTTTTCCCTAATTTTGTCACTCAAATTAGAAAGGAGGCGTGGCCTGGGGGAACAGGTTGGCAGTTCCAGGGGAAACAAAGGGAGGCTGGTTCTGCACAGTGCCCTGCTCCTGGCTGGGTGAGAATATGACCATAATGAAGGTGATTAATCAAGTGCTGCACGTTTGTGTGGCTGAGCCAGAGCCTGCCCAGTAACAGAGCCCTCTGTGGGGATGCAGCAGCATCCTGCCCTCATCCCAGCCACCCCACACCAGGACAAATCACAAACCCTGCAAAGCTCTTTGTGTCCCCAGAGCTGAGCCCCACAGGGGTGCCTGACCCTGGGATTGTCACCTCTCCAGTGCTGAACCAAAGGGAATGCTTTTCACAGCAGGGAGAATCGAGTGCAAGCTGCATTCCCCCAAATATTTGGGTGGCTGGCATCAAATCTCAGTTTTCAAGCTGTTCCCTCCCTGTAGAAGCAGCACAGATTCTTTGGGTAAAGATCAGGTTCTTTGGGTAACAAAGATCCAGTGGTTTCACCTTGCATTTCACAGCACATGAAAACCTTTTCATGAGGTGCAAACCTTTTCACACAGGGAAAAAATAAAATTAAAAAAAAAGAAAAAAAAAAAGAAAAAAAAAAAAGAAAAAAAAGAAAAAAAAAGAAAAAAAAAGAAGAAGAGAGAGCAATATGGAAACACTGACACTACATTTACTGTAACAGCCTGATCAGCAGCAACTATAATTCTCCTTCAAAAGGTCACACCCACAATGCTTTCTTTGGCCTGTGTACCTTGTACATTGCCTTGGTCTAACTGGCTAATTTAATAAGCTCCAGAAGTATTTAGTTGCCTGGCTCAAGCAGTTGGACACAATTTAAAGCCAGGTAGCCTGGCATGTGACCACAAGTTGGTTTTGGGATGGCATCTCCAGGGTTCATTGCAGCATCCCAGCCCTGCTCCATCTCCTCTCTGGAAACCAAACAAGCCCAGCTCAGTTCCCAGCAGCACAGAGCAGCCACAGGGCTCTGGGAGGGCAGCAGATTGACCAACCAGGGGTAAATTGAATTATCTGACCCCCTCCATGCTGCAGCTCTGCAGCAGAGTTTAGAGGAGCTCTGGGAAGAGGCAGGATGCCCTGGCAGATAAGGACCAGCCAGGAGCCCAGGAGACCCACTGCTGCTCCTGCCTCTGCCAGTGGGCCACCACATGACCCTGAAGAAGCAGCTCCTTGTGGTCTCTTTCTTTCCCCTGTTTCTCTTTTTCTGCTCTTTGATGATGAAGTTTTCCATGTGGTTTCATCATCCCGTTTGTACAAAATATGTATTTGCATAACATCTCTCACAACAAGGCCCTGATCACAGCTGGGGCTTCTAGACATAAAAGTTAGGAAGAGACATGTTAGCAAATTCAGAGTGTTTCAATGCCCATTGTGAGTATTTTGTAACCAGCACTGGAGGTTCCACCAGAATCTGTTGTTTTGCCAAATGACACAGGACAGAGGAGGGTCCTGCATGGAGAATGTTGGCTGGTCCTGCTCCTTGCAGGCAGGACCTGGGGGGGCATCTTGGGAGATGGAAAAGGAATTAATTATTTTTTAGGCTAACAGCAAAATCCTAGAACAGCTGCATAGCTGCAACAACCCAAAAAAAGGCATTTTTCTACCCCAACCTCCAATTTCACCAGACCTTCTCATGGGATGTTGGTGCCTTCAAACCCAAATTCATTGGTTTGGCCTCACATGGACACACTGTTCTGTCCTAATCTTTGGTTAATCATAACCAAAGGCTGTGCCTGAAAGAAAACCTCGTGGATCATTCCCAAAATAAACATTATTTCTGCACAGTGTGTCTGCCTTTATACACATCTTCATTGGCTGTTCACTCTAAAATGGTGAACAGCCAATGAAGAGGAGAAAAGAAAATAAGACAAGTAGTGCCCAATCTCCCATGCCCCAGCTTTGCAGTGAACAACTGTGACCAGAGAGCTGCAAAAAAAACCATCTGAGCCAGCAGGGGCTGAGCTGGAACCTCAAATCCTGGCAGTAGCAGTGGCAGTGCCCCAAGAACAATACTCAGAAGGAGTAAAGCAATGGCAGCAGCCCCTAGGGCTGTCCAAGACCTGGAAATCCCATCCTTCTCCCTGGGAAAGGTACAAGATTCCTGGTGGCACCCAGGAGTCTGGTCTTACAACCTACAGGAGGGAGAAAAACCAGCTGTAACCTTTATGGCTTTCCAAAGCCCCACAGATGTCCCCAAAACAGAGGCAGGACAATGACACCAGCAGCAAACACTGCTGGACAGCAGGAAGGAAGCAGCATTGTCAGACCTTGAATTTTTTTGTCATTTGTCCTGTGAACTGAAATACAGATTGGATTTGGATAAGGAAATCCCACACAGGCCAGGGAAATAATGGAAATGCAAGTTATCAACATCCACCTGGCAGTTCCTGGGGGTCTTGAAGGCTCCTGCAAAGCACCCACTTGGACAGTGCCAGGAATCCTAACAAAGTGCCACAATTGTTCCAAAGAAAATCAGATGGGCAGGTGCAAAACCAACTTGTTCAGGCGTTTATTGAGTCAGGGACAGAATTTGGGATGCTTAATCTTCACCTGGTGTCCTGCATCCCCAGTGCCAAAGGGCAGGATCCACCCGAGCCTGTGCTCACCTGCTCCTGCTGAGCTCGATGGAAACCCACCACAATTTCTGCAAAATTTGCAGTTGAGGTTCTTGCCAGGCAAAGCTGAGGCATTCCCTGCACAAGTGCAGCATGGACAGCAGCTGGGGAGCTGGGATGGCAGCACTCAGTGCTGTGCAGCACAAGGTGCTGCAGCCCTGCAGAACAAACCCTCTGACACTGAGCATTCCCTCCCTGAGTGCTCCAGCTGAAGCTGGATGTTCTTTTCTGATCTCAGTGCCTGGGAGGGGGGTTTGTTGTTTTTCTTTTCCTATTTTCAAACTCCTTAAATTGAAATTGTCCTTTTAAAGGGGAAGGCAGGCTGGATGGAGCCAAATTCCTGTTCCCTTTGGTGGTTTGCTGCACGGGCAGCTGGGACAGAGCTGGCTGGGATGTCACATTCCTGCTGCTTTAACACAACAGGGCCATTTCCCCCCAAGTATTTCTCTAAGAACTCAAAGATTTCCTTCTCCAGCAAACACCTGAGCAGAAATGACTTCCCCACTGTGTTGGCAACTGGCACAGCCCCCTCAGCCCTGGTGCCAAGCCTACACTCATATTGCTGAAATACAGAAAAAGGGAATTTTCCTTCTGTGGCTTCCAAAAGGGTTTGTCCATCTCTGTCATAGAAACATTGAATGTCCTGAGCTGGAAGGGACCCTCAAGGATCACTCAGTGCAGCCTCTAACCCTGTACAGACACCCAACAATCCCACCCAGGGCATCCCTGGAGCTTTTTCCAAGCTCTCCTGGAGCTCTGGCAGCCTTGGGGCTGTGCCCAGCACCCTCAAGAGGCAAACCCTTCCTTAATATTTTCCATAAATAGCAGCCTTGTGCCTGTTTTTGTTAAGAGGGGTAAGAGATAAGTTGGGGTAAAGCATATTTGTAAGACCAGCCATACAGAAAAGTAATTTTTTTTGAAGCTCATGAAACATTATAATGCATCTATCCCTAATCAAATCACTTTTTATTTTTTCTGCCTGACTTCCTTCAAAAATACTGCATATATATGATCATGTGCATGAGCATGCATCTCTAATACCTTTGGAATGAGTTGGTTGCTTTCAGCCCAATTTGAGAGCGAGACAGGAGTTTCAGAGCTGTCACGTTGCCACAAGTTTCACAAAAACAGGCAACTGGGTGGAAAAGAGAGATCCAGAGGCTGGAAATGTGCAGAGTGAGCTCAGCCAGTGTCAGACAGACCCCACAAAAATGGCATTGCAAAGGCACTGACACTTGGAAGAGCCTCCATGGAAAGTTACAAGTGGCCAAGAGATAGAAAGTCACAGTACACCAAGTCCCACCTGAATATTTTTCTGAGGGTTATCATAACAAAAGTCAAAAAATGTCTGGCCTTCAAGATACAGCACTCAAAGGAGCAGACAGGACAGCTAAATACTTCAAAGGAAGCCTACAAGCAAAAGTCTTATTAATTTTAACTAAATCCTGGGCTGGACACTCCTCTTACACCCCTGTAATCATTAATTTCAGAAAAGTGACTTCTGATATAACCCATGGTAAGCCCCAGATCATACAAATCCACTCTTTATTGCCTGAGCAGTGCTGTTGAAAATCAATAGGATTACTCATAATGGCAAAGTTAAGCACCTGTGAAAGTGTCTGCAAGTCTGAGGCCTAAGGCCTGGTCTAGGCACAGCTTTTGTACCTGAAAACCTGGTTCAATTAAAGATTTGTTTCGTTTTTGGTTTTGTTTTTAAAGAAAACAACAGAATAATTAAAGCCATGCACCCACTTTAAAATGGACACACTTTTATTGCTATAAGGGGAACTTCCAACAGCACAGCCATTCCCAGGTCACTTGTGCTGCTCCAACTGCACTCCTGGAGTAGGGAATTGTGCCAACCCTGTTAACAGCAGCCACAGCTTCTACACCTTGAGCAGCTCAAGGAGCAGTGCCAGCCCACTCTGTCTGCTCAAAGCTCCCCAGGTAATTCATGGAAAGCACCTGAAGGAACAAGCAAGAGCAGTGTTTGAAGGACATTTGGTCTGGAGCCTGTCAAAAAGTAAGATTTTTTTTATTTTCTCTCTCCATCATCTTCTTGCTCTCCTCTGGGTGTGCACACATGGGGGAAAAAGGCAACACCAAACACACCTAAGAAACTTTTGAGTCTGACTTTCATCTGTGCAGAATCAAGGAAGGTGAAAGAGATCAAGATTGCCCCACAAGAAGAAGAAGAACAAAAAAAAAGGAGTGTGCATTCTGTGGAAAGCACCACAAACTTTAGGAGATGCCAGGAGGAAGAGGGGGTGGAACAGTGAACTAACATGTCTGGATTGCTAAGAGGTTAAAAAAAATGTCACACTTTCAAAGAAGAAAAAGACAAAAGACATTAAGAGTAAACAGGAAATTTGGGAAATCTATTTCACTCAAAGTAGCAAACATCTGGAATAAATTGTCAAGAATTTAAGACCATCAAAGCAAAGTATTAATGAGGTTAAGAGGCAGCTAGGCTGGAGGAGGAGACTGAGGAATACAGGGACAAAGGAAAGAGGTGGAGCTGAGAGAAACCTGGAGGCAGCAGCCTCTTTAACCAAAGGGCTTTGTTTCTCCCTCTGCCCAATACTTCCTTATCTTCTGATTGCTCCAGGGGTAAAATATGGGCAGTTTCTACTGGATTTTGCTCTATGGAAAGAAAACAAGTTGGTTTTTTTTCCCCCCCTAAGAATTCCAAGCTGGGATCCATGACATGGTACATCATTATTGATGTTGTTTAACTCAGAAACGTTAAAGAAAACCAAACACATGCTACCCCTTCCACCAAGAGCTTTCTGAAATCTGAAGTCTTCATCCCTCCCTTTCACACTTCAAATTAAGAATAATTCTTACTTTTGTTTCCAAATGTTGCTTAAAGATGAAAAACACCATCCCTTTAATAAAGGGATTTAGCAAACATCTCCGTGGATTGAAGAGCTGTCTTTTAAAACTTTTTGGTTTAAAGTAATTCAAACCAGGCTAAGCAACACCTTTAAAGATGACAAAACCCAGTAGGCATAAATGAGTAAGGAGTCTAAGAAGGAAATACTTAGCATGACTTATCCTTTAATATCCAGTTCCCTCTCTAGTAGGGATAATCAGAAAGCTCTGTTGGCCCTTACTCAAAAGAAGGGAATGGCCTTCCATCTCTGCCTGGACTGTTATTAACTCTATTGGTTACATTCATGGTCATTAACATCCTTTAAAAGATGATCTTGGGATTTCATTTTCCATCTCCCGTTATTGAGCAACGGAATATTCCTAAAACAGTAGGCAGAAACAAGTCAGAAGAAAAAGAAAAGAAAAGAAAAGCTCCAAGTTCCCAACCCTGCCAGTTAAATTACACTAAAGCAAGGATTCAGCAGCAAATTGATTTGGGAGTGGCAGGATATATGCACACACATGAAAAAGCACACTGGGGGGGGATGGAGAACAATAAAACATGCACTTGCCTGTCCTCTGCTCTAATAACCACAGGCAAACCTCAGCCAAGCCTGACAGAGTGGGAGAGCTTTCAAAGATATGAAGTTCCTGTGGGTTTCACAGGGCAGGCAGCTGGGTGAAGGACAAAGATGCACTGGAGGGCTCCACCAAGCTCAAGTGTTTATGAGACACAAGAGAATCCAGCCCAGCCTTCATTGTGGTCTGAGAGCACAGGGCCCTCCTGCTGTTTGCTATCAGCCAGGCACCCACATCTGAGCAGTCAGTGTTTTATTGGGAACATCTGCTCTTGTCTTGTGAGAGCAGCTGAAGCTGTGCCTCAGCCTCTTCTCCATCAGCTGCTCCCAAACCCATTCCTGCCCTTTCTGCCCACAGGGAGCCAGCAGGGCTGGTGGGAGGTCACAGGGAAGGCTGAGGGGCTCTTCCTCAGAGCCCCCCATGCTCCCACACAGTGCTGGGGCTTTATTTTTAACCCAAAGTCCAAGATATGCCTTGGTACTTGCACACAGAGCACTGAGTGATGCCACAGGAGTTTTGAATGGCTGGACATGTTCAATGTACCTGAGTTATTTGGTGAATTTAGCCACCAACACAGTGGTCATGAGAGCAGGGGTGACCTCTTCAGGGAAGGGGTTCAGAGGTCTGAAGTGGCCTCTGGTCTGTCCCTGACTGCACTGAATGCAACAAAAGCACCAAAAATCCTGTTCCTCACATCAGCCCTTCCACAAAATGCCACCAACACCCACAGCACTTAAACTGGGCCAGGCCTCTTCCTTTCCTCCCAGTCCTACCTTGGAAAACCAATGACAGCAGGGCTTTCAGGAGCTCTGCTCCATTTTTTGTACTGTTTTACCTGGAGTTTTAAACACAAGTAGAGGGATCCATCTGGGATAAAAATAAGGATTTTATCTTCCCCTCCTTCAGCCAGGTACATGGCCAGGCAGCCTGGAGAGGCCCTGCCATGTAGAGGGAGAGGCCCATGCCATGCAGGCCCTCCCTACAGGAGGCCCTGCCCAGCACCCCAGGGCTTCCCCCATCCCAGCAGGCCCAAAACACAGGAGATCTCCAGCAGTAAAAGCAGGTGGTTGTTTTTCCAGGGCCTTTAATGAGTGTTGTAGTGGCTGGAAAAGGTGATAAGCTTTCTGTGTTATATGAAAAGCCAGGGGGTTACTTTCTATAATCAGCCACAGCTGACTAAACAGGGCACTGAAAGTCACTCACAGCCAAGGGAAGACAAAGCAACAAAACCCCACAACCTTCCCATCCCTCCTCCCAAAGAATCCATTCCCCAGGCACCATCCCAGGGCTGTTCCAAGCCCTCCAACCCCCTAATTAAATTCCTCCTTGGAAAAAAACCACTAGCCTACCTTGGCATGCCAAGGGCTCAGCCCCACCTGGGCTGTGCTGGAGCAGGAGCAGGGCAGGACACGGAGCAGCCCTGGGATGAGCCCTCCTCATCCTCTCTGGCTTGGGGCAGGGCAGCCCCTGGGCATTAACAGCCCCCTGTTAATTAACCCGGGGGGCTGGAGGAGCCCCAGCTGTGGGACAGCTCCTGGGGCCTCCCTGTGGTTTTTCTCCCAAGGTACAGAAACACTGGAGCTAAGAAAGAGGTTTCAAACACGTTGCATTAAATACTTGCCAGTTGTCTTCAGCAGCAGCTCAAAGGCATTACAGGGTTTAACAAATCAGGATTTGAATTTGGCACACCTGAAAATATTTCACATGGACTCATGAGGCTGCAGTTTAATGTAAAAATGCAGGTGGGAAAGCTCACATTCACCTGAGGGAGAGGGGCCCTGGCCAGAGCCCTCAGCTGGTGGCTGTAGCTCAAGGTGGGAAGGTAAAACCTGGTGGCATTTGGTGTCACTGCCAGCAGCCAGGCTGTGACAGCCTCAGGGGTCTGCCCACACTGCCACATACGTGCTTCACCTTGGAACAAAACTGGATTTTCCCACCTTTTCCAGGGCAGTAACACCCTGTATTTCAGCATTACCCGTTTGTACAAAGCTGGATGAGCTGTAACACCAATTTAAAAAGAAATCACTGGTATTTCCATAAGGCTTTTTGCAATTCCAGGCAAAATATGCATACTTGTACTGCTTCAGCACTTGGTTCACACCAGGATTATTTTTCCAAGCATTAAGTTCTGTCACAGCCTTTGCACTCAGCCTGGTTGGGGAGGGGCATGATCCTGGCTGAAACTGGCTAATGCCTGTTCTACAATAATAATAATAATTAAAAAAAACCAACAAACCAACCCTTTCTGGCTGCCATTTAATCTGCATCCTTTTTACATTGATATCTTAAAGGCACTGGCTCACCAGGAAATTCATGGAGATTTATCTCTTTCTGGCCTGTTAGAGGAAGCCTCTCCCCATCCCACCCTATTCTCTGGTCATGAACTTTCAACTCATCACAGCTGTGGTGGTACCTGTAGCTCCCAAACCTTAAAGGGACAAAGCTCTTTGGATCTCCCCTCACTTTTCCATAGGTCCTCTTACCCCAGGAAAGGGCAGCTGCTGTCTTTTAATCATTATTAAAAAATATCCTGCCTTGGCATCTGAGCTGTGTATTCCTGCTGAAGCAGCTGACCAAACACAAGCTTGCTCATATATTTTGCAAAAAAAAAATTATGTTTCTCAGGTCAACAGGCACATTAAGCAATTATTTAAACTGAAAGGTCCAGTAACAAAGGGCAGCAGTTCACCAGATAAGGACTCAAGGAGGTAATGCCATGCTTGACCCTAAATACCTGAGTTAGCATTCCTGGGCTCCTGCTTTCCAACCACTGGGGTTGGACAGATGCTTGTGGGGCTGAATCAGAGGAGAGAGGAGGTTAAGTGCCACAAAATCCCTGTTCAAGGATCTCTCTCCCTTCAGCCTCAGGAGTCCTGCAGAGAGGACCCTCCTTGAATATCCACCACATCCAAGTGAACTCAGTACCCATGAGAATCTCCCAAGTTCCATAATCTGATAAAACTTCCCAGATCTGTGTGTCAGGGAACTGTTTCAAATATTGTGCCCACATTTACTTCAGGGATCCAGATTCTGGCTCCTTCCTGTGGCTCCCAAAGCCTTGAGTTTGGGAAAAGCTCCACAGCAGGGAAGGGCCCTCAGATGCTGCAGGTGGTCAGAGAGCTCTGCACAGCATCCCAGGAGTGTTCCTTCATCAGCTGGGAACTCCTGTCCTGGGTTCACAATCCGTGGGATTTGGAGATTTTCTGGTACAAGCCATGGGCTCCCCTCCAGGAATCCAAGTGGATTTACTCTTGCACATAACCCAGCTGGACTGAAGTTGTTTTTCCCCATTCACAGAGGGAAATCCCCTCTGCTTGGGCACAAGCACTGGCACAGGTTGGCTCAGAGAGATGTGGCTCATGGACATCCTGCTGGTGACCAGCTGAGTTCAAACAGAGGAGGAAATGAGTGAGGCCCAAAGGTGCAGACCTTTCTCTGTAGCTGCAGGCAGGTTAAAGACCCTGAGTACAGTTAAAACATGTCCAAGGTGAATTCTCATTGATAAAATCATTTCAAGATGACAAGGGAGAGGGGAAAGGAGGAGGATGAGACTGTCCCAGGGTCAGATACTCTTCAATATTAACATTTTGGAGTGTGAAACAGAGAACATACAAAATTTTGGATGATGGGCTATAAGCTAAAGCAGCTTATGTGGAGTTTGAAGGATTGGGGTAGAATTTGGAACAGCTTTAACTTAAAAGAGATAGAAAGGCAATGAGAAGGAATTAAAGATCAGTGCAGGTTGTTAGCTGTTAGAAGAAAGTAAAATTCAAGGTCAGTACTTGGTCAGGGTGTAGCTGCTGAGGAAGGATCTGGGGTTCAAAGTGCAGCACAGATGGATCAGCTGTCACCCCAGAGCAAGGGCAGTGTCCCCTGGACTGTGCTAACAGTAACATCAGCATCCCAGGGGTTTGCAGTGAGAAGGCACCACAGGGGATTGTCCAGACCAAACCTCCTGCTCAGAGCAGCATCAGGATTCCCAGGGCCAATTCCAGCTGGGTTTGGGATACCTCCAGCAATATTTGGGAACTGCACAACAAATCTGGCCAAGCTGTTCTGATATCTGATCACAGTCCAAGAGTTTAAAGGGGCTTTCCTTATTCCAGCATGTCCATTGCCTCTCACCCTGTGCATGGACACTGCTGGGAAGAGGATGCATTTGTTGCACTCAGTCCCATCACCCAGGTCATTGATGAAAATGTTTAATGCTCCTGGCATTGTTTTCAAATAGAAAAGGGAGGCTCCAGACAATCTACACCTCGTTAACATTCCTGAAAATTCAAGGTATATCCTCAGATAACCCCTGCTGGCACATTACCAAGGTAACAGAGGCAGAGGGAATCAGATCTGAGGAAGTTCTGGGATAGACAGAAGAAGCTACAGGGGGACCAGAAACAAGCAGTTATTAAGGAAGAGAGGTCTGGAGTAAACTTCTACCCACATTGCCTAGAAACATTCATAACCTTCAGTGCTGCTCCATCACAGATTGGTTTGTTTGGCTTTTCTACAGACAACCAACCTCTGAAATAATTATTCCAATCTTGCTGGTGCTGGAATTTTGTGTCCAAGTTGGCATACGATGTTTAAAACCAAAATATGCACAAATTTAAGGTAATCCTTAAGAGAGCAAGAAAAATTAGGAGTGGAGAAAAGATTACTGGGAGGAAAAGTTGGAAAAAGAATATTGAAAAAAAAAAAGAAAACTAAACAGGCTTGCACTGTGCTAACGTCATTACAGAGAGGATGCAAAGGATGAAATTGGCTTAATTTGCAGACAGGAAGATTTAGGTTAGGGGGAAAAATGCATAAATCTAAGGCTAGCTTTGGACTTGAGGCTACCTACAAAGTTTAGGCAGGTCAGACAAACGTTAGTAACAACAATCCTGCCTCTAAGCAGTACAACAAACGGGGGGAACTCATGAGAACCTTTCTCTGCAGTCTGTTTCAAAGGCTGCTTTACACTTTCACAAGGTTTCAGAAAGGTTTAGGGGATTAAACTTGCAAGAGTTAATAAAATACATTATCAATTCTACCATGCTTCTTTGTTTTTTCCCTTCCAAATAGGAATTGTTTATGAAAGGGCTGACACTGAAGAGCAACTGCCAGGGTTCATGCAAGTTCATTTCCCATCTGATCGTTTTAATGATGCTTGGTGAAAATCTGTTTTGTGGAATTAATCGTTGCTCTTTGTTGCCTTTGGTTATTTGAATCTGCATCCAAACCCCATGAGCACAGCCCTATGTCCCCCTGTGAAAGTGGAGATTGAAATGAAATTGGGGTTGATACAGGCTTGTTTTGAATCTTGAATATTTTCATGATGCTTATCTGAACATTTGTCCTTCCCCTTTACAGAAGGGGAAGCATGACAACCCCAAATTGTCTTAATGATGGTCCAAGGGTCCAAAGTACAACCAGATTGGTGGCACAGCCCAATCCAAAGGTCTCCTCAAGCAACCTGCAACAGGCTCCTGAGCTGCACTGCCCTTGAAGTGCCATAATTCTGGGGTGACAGAAAAAAAAAAGTAAGAAATGGGTTTTGAACCAAGATAAAAGTGCAGCAACAAGGAAGGAGCACAACTGCAAAAAGCCTGAAGGCACCCAGGGTCAGATGGAACCCGGGGCTCTGCACAGCCACAAACCACTTCAGAGGGTCTCCAGAGCTCTGGTGGTTGGGAGCACCCTGGTGGTGCTTCACTGCTTGGTGCTGCAGGGCATCACAGCTGCACCCTGGTTTGGTCCCACCAGGAAGCAAAGGGAATTTGGGTTGAATTTCAAGCAGAGCCTCTGGTTTAGCTTCCTCCAAAAAAAGTTGCCCAGGTTGCTCAAGGTAAGTAAGAGCAATCAAGTGATTTGCTTCAAAACTGCAATCCAAACTAAGCCTCTCCAAGCCTGGCTCAACCTAATCCATGCTCAGGTGGTCCTGCTTTCCATCCTCCCCACTGCTCCCTGCTCCTGCCCCATCTGCAGGTGTGAGGGAGCCTGCAGCAGGGCAAGGCAAAGTGACCTCAGCAAGATCCAAACAAGGCAGAACTACAGAGGGAGGGATGTTGGCTCCCAGAGTCCAGAAAGGAAATTCAGGGAGCAAAGAGGTTTCTTCTCAGTCAGCACCTGCTGTGTGTGTTTGAGCCCTAGTGCTGACTGGAGAGAGGGAGGGGGTGCAGGCAGGGGAAGGGGAGAATGTGGAGCTGCTCAGACCAGACTCCCATCAGCCTGAGAAGTCACAGAAGCTGCACTGGAAGAAGTCATGCAACAGTTATGGATGAAAAAGGGCTCATCAAAAAGGGTGCTTTGATGGAAAAGTGTGACCTCATCTTTCAAGAGCATTATCCTCCAAGTTCTCCCCTACCAGCTTGCAAGAGGAAAAGTAAATCTCTCTGGATTGAAGGCCAAAGGTAAGCCTGAGTGCTGTTTCATCTCCTCTTCAGCCTCATTCTGAAATCTTCACCGTGTAAAAGCCATAAGCACTGTCTGACATCTGATGCCTGAGTGACTGCAGCTCAGTACTCACTTGGTGGGAAATGTGATTTTGTGGGGCTTATGCAAGGTAGCATTACACTTTGTGCATGTGTTTGTGCCACAAAAGAGCATTTTACAGACCCACCTCTCAAAAAACTTCCAAATCAGGTCTGCAAATGAAACATCCATCCCCATGAGCAGCTCAGTTCTTTGCTGAGAGGAGCTGTCACTTGCTTGGGTCTGCAGAAGAACCTAAAGCAGAAGCTCGTACATAAATCACCTTTTTGACTGTGCTGACAGAAAATTCTCAATCTCCATGACCTCCCTCTGCCAATCTACAACCCCATCCCCACAGTGGTCATAGACCTGTGAGGAAAAACATTCTGGGGAGAAAAAACAGTGGTAAAAGCTGGGCTTGTCCAGGAAAGCTCAGGTGGTGGAAGGACAGGTTGCGTGGACTCTTGCATTGCAAGAAGATTTCTGAGTCACCAAAGCCCAGTGAGGCTGCTCATGGTGTTGGGAGGGAAGCTCTGGGTGGTGCTTCAGTTGCTACAGGAACAGGTGAGAAGTGCTAAAGCCTTGTCCACATCTGCAGCAAGATTCCTGCAGGAAAGGAGTGAGTTTTGCCCTAGCTGTGCCCACTGATGCATTTAAAAGAGATAATTCCTACTGGATAAAATTGGGAATCTACTTGTTATACTGGAAAAACACTGCTGGTTGGGAATGTTCACACAGCTTCTGCACACCGGGGCAAGAGGAAGTTTATTTTTTTTATGAATTTTTTGTGTGCTAAGAGCCTTCTCAATCCAGTTATTCTCTAATACTGAAGTGCACAGAGTTCAGGATTTTGCTGGAACAACAGAAAATGCAGGTAGGGGTAAATGTCACATCCCTGAATCATGCAGATGTTAGAGCTTTCTCATGGAATTTCTGCCCCTCTTGATGAGGGCAGAATTCAGTATGTTGCCCTCGAGTTCTCTTCCTACAAAGCCTAAGAAGATGGAAACAGAAAATAAGTGGCTTGTTTCTTCCTCTCAGTGTCTGTGGGACTGTGGCTCCAGCAGCACTGATGCACAAGGAAAGCATTTTCATGAGCTGTTAAAACAGCAGAAGCTTGTTTTCCTTTGGCTGCAGCATCCTCCTGCCTCCCACGCAGGAAGTGTTCATGCAATATTCCACACAGGCAGAATATGTCCCGTTCCTAGAAGTCTAAACACAAGAAACTGTAGCCCATTTAAAAACCAGGCTGCTCTTGGATTAGAAAAGTGAGAGGTAATCTGCTTTCATGGGCTGCAGTTCCCAAATTGTCCTCTTTGTCCCTAGGCTTGATGATCTTTGGCCAAACACGTCCTTGGTGTGTGTCTAACCTGAAACCCAAGGACAATGGCCAGAGGTGACACACTGGTGATGCTGTTGTGTCATGGACAACCTCCTCCACATGATGAAGATGTCTCTGAAGGAGGAAATTCATTATTCCTGCATCCTCAGTGCACCTAGGTGAACTTTACCATGAGAAAAGCAGTCAATATTCCACTACTTCTGCTCTTTTGCACCAAAGCAAATGAGCCAAGTGGTTTCAGGAACTGGCCACATCACTGGGATGGGGAGGGCATATTGCATATTCACAAGAACTTGAGATTGTTTTATTTACACTTCCATTGCTGGGGGCTGTGGAATGGAACATAATTCTATTTGCCAGACACTCTTCCTGGTGCAATAAGCTAGAGGAATTCTCAATTAATACATGGAGCTTATGTATAAAAGACAAGAGGTTAAGTAAAACTGCAGTGCCCAATGGACCATCTGGTGAACATTAGGTTTGTCAATAAATCACAAAAGCACCAGTTCATCAAGAAAATTCCATTTCAAACCACTGACAGGAAAAAATAAAGATGGGGGGAAAAAACCCTCACAAAATTGGTATTTTGATATTTTATAAAACCAGGAGCATAAAATAACTTTAATCTATTTTCAGTTATTTTATTGGTTCTCTTCCAATGACGACATGGTTTCACATCCTGGATGCTTGTACATGAGAGCATCATGAAATTACTGGGTGCATCAGCACAGGAGAAACTCCTCTCCTTGCTCTCAGTCCTTCTCCTCACCATGGGTGATAACATAGCAGAGGTTCTTATAGTCAAGGTTCCCAGAGACATCTGGAGGGAAAGCAGCAAACATCTGGTTGATCTGCCAAGCAAACAGAAGTGTCACAGGCTGTGGGACAGCAACATGAACAGCTTTTCATTATACACCCAGCTCAGCTCCCTGCTGCCCTGGTCCTTTAACCACCAGGGAGAAGTTTTCCTTGGGCTCAGTAAAGTCAAAACCAGAGTTGGATCATGACTGGTTAATAAAGTCCTGCTAGAATCCCACAAGTTCCCTGGTGAAAAGAGCTTTCCCTGAAACCCAGGTAAGCCCTGGTGGATAAATGTCCAGTCTCTGTCCTGACTGGAACAGACTGTCCAGACTGTTCTGTCCACAGTCCAGCTCCACTCCATCTCCTCTTCTGAAAATAAAGTCCCCCTAAATTCCTCCCAACCAGCAGAATCCATGCTCAGTCTCACACAAACCACCAAGTCAGTATCTCATTTCAGATTTCAAACCAAGTAACTCACAGAAAGGAAAAGCAGAACTCAGTCCCCACCCAAATCCACTTGGACTCCAGTAAATCAATTGCCCAGCTGCCCATGGGGAGGAACAGCACGAGATAGGCCACACTTGCACTTGGATGGGAGTCCAAAGAATCAATTTGACTTTGATTTAGCCATGGAGCTCTTCAGAAGAGATGCTTTGAATTGTTTCTAATTGCCAGAGCTGGCATCAACCTCCTCTCAGGCTGGATTTCAGCTAAATTCATGCATTTAAAGAGGGGCAAGGATTCCTGTTTTGAATAAAGTTCCTTACCTCTTCTTGACTGAACCGGTCTGCCTGTGTCATGAGCATTTCTTTGATGCTGTTCAAATAAAATGAAATACCCTGATTAAAGGGTGATAATGGCACATGACAATTCAGATGGCAAGATCCCTCCTGAAGTTGCATGAAAGAAAATCTGTGTGACCGCATAAATTAGAGCTGTTAATCCTTACATGATATTGTAAGAGATTTTCTGTGGGCACCCATCAGTGTCAATGCCTCGCTCTGCCAACTTATTTCTCTTTTGTGACACTTTATAGAGGTTTAAAATTGTTTAAGGTTATTACTGTAATTGAAATACAGCAATTTTGTATGCTTATCTTAACCTAAAATGGTAGGTTTCCTCACTTGCTGCTTAAACTTTGGATCACTTAACAAAGCCAAAAGAGAGAATATTTTCTGTAAAATCTGAGGATGAAAGGAACAGAGCATGAAATGAGAAAGAGGACTTGAAAGAGAACTCGAGCCTCTATTGCCAGTCCTCACCCAAGAATGCTTTATTTGCATGCAGCCATTCCCAGAGGAGCTGTGGAGCTGCATGAGCCCTGCTGTATTTCACGGTGCACTGTCTTGATCTGGAGTCACAGCACTGGAACACGGAGCTTATCCCACACACAATCTGCATCCCGTGCAATCACATCAAAGAGAATATTTTGGGGGCAGACTCTCAGCTGATTTACCCTCTGTTTTAAACCCATTGTGGGAAGGCAGTTGAGCAGGTAATTTTATTTTTTTTTTTTTTTAACCTAAGTTTAGAGGTGAATAGAAAAGCCAGGAAGAATTATTTGTGTTTCTCATCTAACCCCTGTACATAAAATGTCTTTGTACCTCCCCCAGTTTCTCATGTACTGAGGGCAGCACATGCACCATGTGCTGGGACATCCACCAGTATAAACTCACTTATATTCACATAAACATCCCTTCAATAACACCAATAATTTCCTCTTCCTGTAGAAGAATTCCTATATTAATCTCACAGTTTTCATTCACGCTGAAGAGGCAGAGTTGTCTCCTTTTGTCACTACCAAATGTATTTATACATTTGCAGACACAGTTCTGAAGCAGTAAAACAAACTGTAAAGCTGTGATAACAGGTGAGCAGTGTGTTCTACAAAAACAAAAGCTGAGGCAAATATAGAAATCTGGTTTGGTTTGTGGATTTGAAAAAAAGCTGCCTTTTTCAAGAATTTGTTGGGCGGGGGGAGTGAGAGCAGCAGCTCTTCTGGAAGAAGTCCTTTCTGCTTTTTAAAGGGAATATTCAAAACTATTTATAATAGAAATCATGCCTGAACAGGAAAATTTGCAGGGGAAGAAAATTCACCTACTGTGGGTGCAGATGTTCAGGCAAAACAGTAAATCCTCCCTTTCTGCACGAGAGAGAAGTCCCCCAGACAGAAGTGCACTTTGGGTGGCAAAGCTACAATGGCACTCACAGCTCTGAATTTATTTTTTTTTCCAGGAAAAGGCTACCCATCCCAGTCTGTGGCACAATCACTTTTGCAGCTCTTGTTGGTATAAATGCACATTTGGAAGCCCAGAAAGGGACCTTTGAAAACAATGAAGAAGGACAAATATAAATATATTGGTGCAAGCTTTGGGAACAGACAGAGCTTAAGCTATTTGGTATATTTTTCCTGCATTACTCCACCATTTTCTGTAGTTAGCTAAGTTTCTTCATCTCTTTGTCTCAAGTTTCTGTCTCTGTTCTGTTCCTCTGGCCATTTGGTATTTGATATGTGACTGATTATTGAAGGCAAATTCTCAAATGATCAGTGGGTGCAAGAGTAGAGAGATCATTCCCCTGAGCATAAATTGATTATTGGATATATATCCCCTTGACAAACAGCATTAGCAAATGCAAATGGGAAGTGTGATCCAGGAAGGAGCTTGGTGAATAGAAGGAAGCACTTACAGCAAGTTTGTCAGAAGTCACAAATAAACTTCATTGCAAACAAGCCCGAATTAAAAAGAGATCTGGGCACTGTGTGTCTTCTATTCACATGCTTAAAGTATTTAGGGGAAAAGAAAAGATCAAATATCTAATTATAATCTTCTGATGCGCAGCCCAGTAGGCTCTGGCACACTCACAAGGAAGAAGGACTGACTAAAGGATCTGTGCACATTTTCCATTATTTATTTTATAGGGAAACAAACACTCACCATTTCCAAAGCCAGAAATGATGCACTTTTTTTCTTTTTCTATCTTGTTTTCTTTATAAATCTTATATTCTCTTCAAAAAATAGTCCAAAAACTAAACCAACCCCCCCACCCCCCTTAAAAAAAAAGTCCATTTGCCTTGACTTAGGAGTCTAAATATTATCCCTTGTCCTGGCTCACATCAATTCCTTCTACAGGTACAAATACCTTGTTGCGTTCTGATGTTTTAAAAGCCTTTTTAAAAAATTATCAATTAAATCTCTGCGATATTTTTGGCTTTCCTCTGGGTTTGCCTTTTCTGCAGCGCTGTCTTGGAGGAAACCAGGTGAGTGGGAAGGAGCAGAGCTCTAGAGCTATGGGCAGAATCATCTCCAGCTCAGCCAAACTCCTCCAAAGCCCAGCATGCCTGGGACCTCTTCCATCCCCCTGGGTCCATTTTCATTTGGCCCAAATCTGAAAAGTTTCACTGGCCTCAGCATCAGGCACAGTTGGTGTTGGCCTGACTCACTCTGCCCCACGAGTGGCATTTGGGACTGAATCATCCAAACCTTTCCAAACACTGCCCCAGTCTACACCAGCTGAGAATGGGACTGGGAGCTTTTTCTCTTTTTGACATCATGCTGTGGGAAGAGTTTTATGTGTGGTATAATGATGCAGACAAACAAAGTCTGTCATTGAGTTTGGAAGTAAGTTATAAACTCCTGGAACTTCTGGAAAGGTTAGAAGGCTCCATCCCAGCTACCATCACATGGACTAAGTGAGTAATTTCCAGACTAGAGGTGAAAACACGCAGAGGGAAGAGACATAAAAATCCCCAGGAGGATGTTAACTCCATGGACATAAAAATGAAGTTCTGATTAAAAGGTCAGCATGGCTGGTTTTTGAGAGAAACATTCCAGGATTTTTTAATACGGAGAAATATTATTTATTAGCATTAACTGTCGCATTGAAATGGCTGCATGAGCCAACAGAAAAATGATTTCAAAACTTCAAATGTCTACATTTTGGAAGCATATGAATAGAAGTTAAACCTCAAAGACATCCACAGAATTGATTTAATGGTTTGTTCTGTAATGATCAACATTACCCTCGGGTCTAATAAGTAAACATTATGCTCTGTTGTGGTGATGAACTAAAACAATTGTCTAATGTTAGCAGTGCAGTGGGGGTGGGGACAAGGTTGACCTTTTCCATCAAGGAAAAATAAAATATTTCTCTCTCATCTTCATTTTGGAGTGTGATACTGCATTCCTAATTTGCCCCAAACTCCAACTGGTTTCCAGCATCCAAGGAATGTAGAGCTGGACACAGGGTGGCAAGCTGCAGATTTTGTATGCAGGATGTTGTTACAGATAGTGGTGGGAAATATAACATTTCATGGGTTCTGGAGTATCAGAAGTTCGTATTTCATGGCTGTGATTTCACTACTCTGTGATCTGCCCTATTTGGCAAAAGGCTACATTAATTCTGTTGTTTGTCACTTCTGATATGATCCCCTGACTGTTTTTCCCAAGATCTTTGGGTGATGTTAACCTCAAAACCATCAGGACAGCTCTTAACCCTCTGTTCCTTCTGATTGATTGCTACATCCACTTATGTTTTAATTAATTTGCAAGTTCTTACTCAAAGGACTGTCTCTCTTATTATTTGCATATTGCAAAAGTTCTCAGACCTACTGGGGTACTGCCATACAAAACCACCTTGCTAAAGGAAAGAAATGTTGTACATGAATCTTACATTTTCAACTAACTTTCATTAATTATTGCAGATAATATCATGGAAATCTCCACAGGGTTCTGGTCAGAGGCTATCACAACATAAGCAGCAATAATTGATGTGAATAGAATTTTGTGACTCATGGTTCCCTGATAGATTTCCTATACACATCATGCTTTATAAAATCCACATGAAATGGTTGCTGCAGTAGAAGTACAGACCTCAAATTCACCAGGAAATTTCAGCATATGAACAAATTTAAACATATGCATAAATCTAGGTAGATAAAACAATTCTCTGGAGCAATAGGTCCAATCTCCTCATCCCCTGCCCTGATTTGATATCATTTATCTCACTCACCTGAAAGTCCTGCTTGCACCATTCTGGCAGTGCAAGGAGAGTTTGCATTTGTGCAAATACCTCCTAAAGTCCTTTTAGATTGCTTTGTTGGTGCAACAGGATATGAATACAAATTAGGTTCTGCTTCCTTATTTAAAAATAGCCATATTGACAATAATTGCCAGATTATTAATAGTATTTGGTTTGGCTCTCACCATATCTAGTGGAATTTTACAGCAAATTATTTCTAGAAGCAGAAGGCTCAAATGATAAACACATAAAAAGGAAAACGTCCAGCACTAAAACCGTGTCTCAGAGTTAATTAAATTGATCACGTTTTTAAAGAGGGGAGTAGCTTTCCCATTTTAGCCAAGCACTGAGAGTTAGGCACCCGACATTCATTTTAATTTTACATATGGAGTTAATTTACAAAGAGTCATGTGTCGATTTATATCCAGACCTTCAAAAAGAGGCTATCTAATGGCCTACATGTGATTATATTTCCGTTGGCTCTTGCAATGTCTGAAGACAATAACATCTCTTTTTGGTATACAAATACATTCATACAACAGTCCAGACTTTTAGCTCTGGCTTACAAAGCTAAATGTTTCTCTGCCTCTTAAAATACTGTGAAAAAATACAGCTTTTAAGCAATTCTTTAAAACTCTGCAATTATTATTATTGTTGTTATTCTTCTAAAGGATTGAAAATAAACTTACTAGTCTGCCTTTATGCGGCCTTTTCCTTCTGGGTCGAAAATCTTAAAAGCATTCAGAATGGTTTCTTCTGGGTCCGTGCCTAAAATTAATGAAATATAATTTAGAAGCCTGGATGTATTTCTCTGGCTGCAGAATACTTGCTAAGTAATTACATTCGCTTGAAAACAGTGCAAAATGGAGAATTCTGCAGTTGTGGGTTTGAAGACAAAGGTTCCCTGAGTCGGCAGCATTTGTCATGTCAGATAAACAATAGAGGTGAATAGTTCAATGCTCAGAAGCTTAAAAATAATAACTCATATCTATTCTATGTCTGCAGGAGAGAAAACTTCCAGGAACTGGTCTCCAATATCAGTACCCAGAGGATTAGTGGCTTTCAGAAATGAAAATATAACAAACTGTTTCCCTCACTGGCTTCCTTTAATCTTGCACTGTACGTTCCCTGTAAAAACACTTTTTGATGTTACTTGTTCTTGGCCATATAGAGAAGAGGTTATTTCCCTCACTGAGGGAAATGGAGCTCATCATAAAATCCAAATGCCAATGGAATGCAATGGAAACAGGATGATCAATCTGAGATGGTGATCTGCACTTAAATCCCATTGTGCCCTTCTCCTTAAGTGTCTCTTCATTAAGTGTTACTTACAGAAACAGGATGGTTTAAAGAATTAGACTGTGGCTACAAGATTTTGCTTCTGCTCTTAGCTGGGGCACGGATTTTTGGTATGACTTTAATATCCGTGTCCTTCTGTTCCCAGCAGTAAAATGATTGTAATGGTCTTCCTTTTCTTCCTTCCATTATCTATCCCATCTCTTTAGACTGGAAAACATTTGTGTCAGGGACTCGTTTTCACAGTGCCTTAATCTTGGCTGGGGCTTCTGACTATTCTGTAATACTGCAGATTCTGAGTAGACTCATTTTCAACCCACACCAAAGGATACACTGTGTACTCTGTTCCTGACTATTCCCCAATATTTCAAAATATTACCGTAGTATGCACAATACAAATCTTTGTAACTGTAGGAAACCAAATTTACAAGGAGATGAACTGATTCCATGGACAAAACGAAGCTATTTGGTATGCTGAAAGAGTGATTAAAAAAGGCTACAACACAAAGGCGTTGCAGATTCAAAGTTTGTTTCAAAGTTTGGCAGAGGTAGATCCAGAACAGAACCCAGCCAGGGTTCCCCTTCTCTACAGACTCTCCTGATGCCTTCACAGTTTGCTTTGTTTGAAAGATTTCACAAGGATTAGCAGGATGCTGCAGGATATAATAGTGAACACACCTCGGGCTATATGGCCTCCTCCTTGCCACACAATGGCCATGTACATTATTTCTGCCAAGCTGTGGGCAGTGTATTCAAACTGCAATGAATCTGTGATCAATACAAAGAGCATTGGTGTTTAATGAGTGTTTGGATTGTTCCATGAAGAGAAACATCCCCCAGCTCCGAGGAGAGGGCTGCATTTTAAGTAGTCACCGCTGTGGGGGGGATTTTTTTTTCCTTACTGTGTTTTACATTTTCTACTCTGTCATATCCTTGGACTTTGGCTTTGAAGAGAAGCAATGCAGCAGGCATTCTTTATTGATTAGCTGGTAAATAAAGTGGTTTCTTTGATGTGCGGCATCTCTGTTTTCTGTACAAATTGTATTATTCTGACTCCCTGTAGAAGCAGCTCCATGTGGTTGGCATTAACATAAACCGAGTTTTGTTAGCTGTTCATCTGGCATCATAATCTCAACATACAAAGCTAAAGCTCATCCTGAAAATCCCAGCTTCCCCTTTATGACAGAAATCAATTATAGCACAACAAATTTTACTTAGAAAGCACCTTTCACCAAATTCTCTGAGTGGTACTTAGTTAATAAAGAGTGTTGCAAAATTGCCATATCCACTTCCTCTAGCCCTTTCTCCCTTTCTAATTGCACTACAAAGGCTCTTCATCCCAATTAGTTTTGATTGGGAATGTGCAGTCTTTTGGCTCTGCTTTCTTTGCATGACAAACCCAACCAGAAGGGCATGACAAGCACAGCTGTGATTTTCCCTTCACCAAATGGAAATTAAAAAAACCCTCCTCCTTTGCTAGTAGCCAACAGGAAACCTGCAGACAAGAGGGTTCTGCTTTGCCATTCACCTTCCTGTGCTGGCTCTGCTCTTAGGCCACAGGATTGGCAGGGCCAGAGGCTTTGCCAACTCCAGCAACTCTGTGGGGCAAGGGGGAAGAGGGGAGAGGAGGAAGAGGGGAGAGGAGGAAGAGCTCATTTCCATGCTCACAAATGGAATGGGCAGCAGGGCACCCCACAACAAACATTCACATATCCCAGGAGGAAGAATATGGAGGAGGGCACTCCCTACTCTGCCAGAAGACTCCTGGAATGTCCTGGTGGAGGTACCAGACACAGGCTGATGTCTGGGCAATAAAATCTCCTCCTCAGCCACTCTTCTCCATCACCCCTCCTGCTTCCCAGACTTCCTGCCCTCTTTAGCAAGAGTGTCTTTCTTCCAGAACCAGCTACATGAATTCTTTCTTTCAGAGCTCTCTGTTTTCTATTCCAAGCATAGAAAACCCTTCACTGGAATTGTGTTCAGCAATACAAAGCCAGAGTCCATCAACCAAACAATAAATGTTTTTAAGAAGATAGGATCAGATTTTTCCATTTTTCTATTCATTAGTTATTGTTACAAACTTCTGGAATGTGCTTGGCTAAGGCCAGCCCTGCTTTGGAGGCTTTCACCTTTCTCTTATGCCTGTAGGAAGATGAGTGGAGTTCTGTCTTGGCCTCATACCCCCTCTCTTGCAGTTTCTAGCCATTAACTGGAGAGGAAACATGACTAAATTACCAGCTCACACAGCAAATTTACTACCCACATTTCCTGAACTTCCCACAGTGTTCCCTATATATTCTGTGGCAATGGGTAAAATCCCTCTCCCTTATCATTGTAAATGCACTGAAATTTAATTATTTCAATTTATCCACTCCATGAAGGGTTATTCAGTGAAATATTCACCTAATGCCAAAATCACCTCAAGTGACACAGGCTGGACCATGGAGTTATAATGAATACAGAAAATGAGGGAAGCCCATGTTTGCTTAACGTGACAAAGGAGTGCAAAAAGGGTGGGTTTTTTAGAAATACTTAAAACCAGGTAACACTGGGACTGCTATGACTAGAGCATGAGTTCAGCCCAGGAGCCTTCTGATGGTGAATAACTCCCCTGCTCTGTGCTCCAGGCTGCTGAGGTTTCATCACTTTCTGGACCCCAGCTCAGCCCTTTCATGTTAGCTTGTGTAAGCCAAACCACACCTTTGAATTGTCCTCTGCACCGTCCCTTAGCCTTTCATTCTTCCCCTCTGTCTGCAAAACTGGAGGTCCCTCCTTGCCTCTAAGCATTGTTCTGTGGAGACATTATTGTAATTTGCAAGGTGCTGAGATATTTCAGTGCTGAGGATCTTTGACAGATACCTCTCCAATCCCCCAGAGGTACTTACCTTTCAGCTTTTCCCCAAACATAGTCAGGAAGACAGTGAAGTTAATAGGACCTGGCGCCTCCTTCACCATGTCTTCAAGCTCTTCATTCTTGACATTCAGACGACCTGCAGCAGAGATCATTTTTCATAATAAATCACAAATTGTGTTTCAAAAAACGATTCCCATTCATCTCCTCCCACTGGGGAGCTCAGGGCTCTGTGCAACTTTGCTAATAACATGGTAGAACACAACTCCCAAATACCCCAGTGAAAAAGAAATTGGCAGAGCTGGCTCTGAGATCAAAGGGTGACTGAAGGAGCAAGAAGGATAAATAACACAGACATGGCCAGCAGTGGACGAGAGAAGGGAAACTTCCAAATAAACTGCTTTTTGAGTTGGGGCTTTTTTTTTAACCTCAGGTGAAATATGGGCCCCACTGATATTAATATAGCAGAGATCAAAGTGACTGAAGTGAATCCAAGGTCTCAGTCTTTGCCCTCCTGGATATTGAGACACCTCTCTGAGTAGAGGGCAGATGGATGAGATCCCTTCCCCATCCTAGTGCAGCCCAATTGATGAGAATACAGACCCTGGCAACCCTCCTCAAATTGAGTGGTAATTTGCTGTGAATGTACTTTATAGGCATTGAAAGGCTTCACTGAACAGGAAAGATAGCAGAACTTGGCCTTAAGAAATAAATATTTCAGGGTAACAGTAGCTACAGGCCAAAGTTTGCAAACCTCATTGTCACAATAAAGAGTTCAGGAGCTTCTGCTCCTTGCACTGACTCTGCTGGCGTCTGATTCCACCCCAGGGAGCACTAAAGATTCTTATCAAGCTCTTTTTAATAAGCTCCAGATGGCAAAAGCCCAAATGCCTACATCACTGTTCAAGCCTCAAATGCTGCAAGAAGGCTACAACTCCAGGTTTGGGATCATGAACGTTTGAGTTTTTTCATTCCTTGGGAAGATTTGCTCTAATCTGCTTGATATCAGCAAGATTGTGATAGCCATGGAATGGACAATACCTAATCTCATGACATGCACATTTCACCCCACACAAACTCCCAGCAGCACTGAACTTCACATGAAGCCCTCCTGGGTTTGTGTGGGCAGAGGGGCAGCTAGTCCATGACTGCAGTGCTAATCAGTGGATATTCCATGGCTCCCAGATGAAAAAGCCTGAATTCAGAGGCAAATCAGAAATGCCTGGCATGGACCCCTGCTTGGGTGGGCTTCTTCTGAAATAGTTGCAGGGGAGGGATCAGATCTTCATTCCACTCCCTGCTCAGGACACTTTCCAGCTGGAGCTCTGTAGTGAGATCCCAGCCACCACAGGGAGGAAGGTCACACAGAACAGGTTTCCTTTTACCCCCTGTGTATCTCATTTCTTCCCCCACTGTCATTCTAACACCAACCTTTCTTCTGTGCTTGAAATTGAGACAGCACATCTCTTAATATTGAATTATTCCTTTACCTAGTGCAGCAAATGTGTCTCTCAAATCTGCTTTGTCAATGAAGCCATCCCTGTTCTGATCCATGATGGTAAAAGCCTGTGGGAAGAAAAAGGAACAGGAATTGCCATTTCCATTGCACAGGACAGTGCTCCAGCCACACACACCAGTCCGTGGGAGGATGATATTCATGCTGTAAAAAGGAATATTTAACTTCCTTTGATTCCTCCACATCATTGCACTTTCCTCACTTTCAACACATTACTGTATCTTGGCAAGGGGCTTAATTAAACCCACCCAAACTTCTTCTTACAAAATTAAAGCTCAGTGCAGCGTGCATTGGGCTGAAGCCAATGCTGGCAGCTCCAGCCATTCAGCCCTTAACCCATAACAGTTTGAATTAGGGAGGCTTTAGTCAGGGCAGATTTAGCCAGAGGTTGCTCTGTGTTTATACTTTCCCCATACCCCATTCTTTGAATGAGTCTGAAATGTTTCTGTAAATCATTTCATTTCTGTGGATATCTCTCTGCTATCAACCTGAGGTTGATTCCTCCTGGGCCTTAGAATGATCCATCACACAGAGATAGCTGAACTTTCAAAAGTACAGAGAAATGTAGGTTCCATAAGATTGTTTATTCAAAGTTTTTTCCCCTTTCCAATACACTGCATCTCTGAGACTGTGCTGTGTGCTCTGACTGACACTGATGTGCTGACCTTAAATACCCTTGTCAGGCAAAATTTAACTTTTGATAGATAAAACCAGTTGTTTTTATTTTTATTTTCAGCCAACACAGACTTGGTGTGCTCTAGCCATTGTTTACCAAGCCAGCTAACTGCTCATCTGTTTACCCATTTGTGTGCCCATCTCTTGGCTGCCATCACACTTATAATGTTTCATTGATTTGGAAAGATTTTAATGACCTGAAATTCCCCTGGTCATGCCATGGGGAATATGAGTTGATCCTGGCATGACTCTGAAGCTGGTTATCTGTCTGCCAGGCACATCAATATGGGACAGTATCTTTGCAGTGGCCAGGAATTATTCTTTCTTCAGACAGTGTTCTCCTGAGATTGCAGTAACTTGCAGAGTTTTAAAGTCTGCTGTCCTACAGGGTGCATTTCTTCCCATGAACAAGTTATCTCCACATATCTTCAGGTATTTTCTCCTCCAGTTTCTTGCAAAGCCTCACTGGTCACACCCCAGTTTGCCCACGAGGCTCCATTCAGCATTATGTTCATAATCTTATATTTACCTTCCAAACCACCCCGTTACAAAAAATTAAGCCCAACTCTTTAGAGGTGTCTTGCCCTTGCTTTAAATGGTCATTCCCCATAATTTGGAAGCAAAAGAGAAAGAAGATATGAAGAGCAAAGCCGAACCCAGGCAGCTCACAGGAGACAGGAAGAGCATCAGGCACCGTAATGGATGAATTTTAAATAACATAACAGCAATGCTGAAACATTTGCTGATGAGCTGGTTGAAATCTCTAGATAAAAATATTCTAATCCAAACCAGGTTTTCAGAAATATGTGTCCCAGATATGCAGTTCTTAGACACAACATGGTTTTGGGTTTCACCCGACCACTCCACTGCCTCATGCTTTTGCCATTATTCTGCCACCATCCCCCTAGAAATGCTCCTGGTATTATCATGTTTAGAGAAGATCAAATAATGGCATTCTGTCCTGTCCTTTGTGTTGGTCCATCTTCAAACAGTAATTCCTGGAGAAAATAAAATGGAGGTTCCTATGATATGGAGAAGAAGTGGGAGAAGAGAGTCAAATGTTCCCATTGACTGTGGGGAAATGATTTGTGATTCCAATGAATTTAGCTGGGTCACATTCCCAGGCCTTGCCTTGGGTTTGGTCTCGTCCATCACTGAGCTTTCCTGGTGGGAATCCTCAGGAAAAGTAAACTTGAAAGCCACGTGAAAGCACAACATGAAACAGCAGACATTTATCACACTGGAAATTGCTTTGGAGACATGAGTTAGAAAAAATGGGGAAGAAATCAGTAATTTAAAATGACAAACCAGTTCAGAATGTGAAGGTCTCATGGACTCTCTAGAATGTCCCCACAGTAAAAGAGCAGAAACTCATAAAACAGATTATCTGTCTTTTATATTCTGCAGCTTTTAGGCCACCCATCAGTTTTAGCTCTTCACAGGTAACTGGTCAAAGAACCTACAGTGCCTGGAACACCAAATCCCTTGGGAGCTGAAAGTTGCTTAGTTCCACTCCACATGTTGTCTTGTTTTATTGGCATTGGTGGAGAAAGCTGAGGGCTTCTTGGCATTTTCATTTCTCCTTTGTGGGCAGCATTAGAAGGGCACAGATGAGTATTTTCTGTTGCTGTTGTAGAACAGAACAGGAATGAAAGCCCTGGTTCAGCCTGGCATCTCTATTCAGGACAATGCTTGAGCACATAAGACTGTTCTTATTTAAAATACCACCTAACTTTAAACATGTGCTCAAGTGTTTTCCTGAATCAGGGCTGAAGTGGATGAGATGATGCTTTTCCTTTATTCTGGGGTGAGGCTTGGGTGCTTTTCAAATAAGTCTAGAGCGAAACAGGGGAGGGAGTGAGGGAAGTAAAGAAAGAAAGAATGAAAGAAAGAACAAACAAACACACAAGGAAAATGATCTACCAGCCAAAACCACAGGGATGATTCAGAAAACAACTGTGTGTTCTATTAAAGCAGATGGAGAATTGAATAAGGATTACAAACAAAACCTATGTTATTCATTAGCAATAACAGGAGACTATAGAGAACAGCAGAGTGGTGACCAACCTCTTTGAACTCCTGGATCTGGGTTTGTTCAAACATAGAGAAAACATTGGAACCACCTTCTATCTTCTTCTTTGCCTTTTTGGGAGCCTGTAATACAAATAAGAAGATCAAATATATATTCCTTTGTCTTTTAAGCACCCATGATAACAAATTACATCTTCAACAGAAGGTAAAAACTACACAGTCAAGTAATACAAGAGGATTGTGCTTTGTTATTACAAGGTTTTAAAATTCAATCTTATAGACAGATAGATTTAGATATATAAATATATACATATATATATATATATAGATATATAGATATATAGATATATAAGATGGAATATATATATAGTTATATTTATACAAGGGATAAAAATTGGTGTCTTATTAACAGATTGAGGCTTTTTGCCACTCCCTGCTGTGTCCTGGGACCTGACAGCTCTGACACACCAGGACAGTTTGTCACTGTGCTGCCTTTAAAAAGGTGAGGGACCCAAAGTGTGACTCAGCATCCTGCCTGGTGCACTGCTGGCTCCCTCAGGAGCTGCCTGTTCCTTGGACAGGGTCACCTCCACCTCAAAGGATCCCAGGCCATGTCACACAGGGACCACTCCCCTTCCACAGTGGCTCTGCAGAGTTCAGGGGTGACAGCCCTTGCTGTGGAGTGGTGTCACTTGAAGCTATGAGCTAGAATTTCTGTTCTCAAGAAATTCCAGAATTCAGGTAAGTGCCTCCAAGGTCTCCTTCTTCCCAGTTCTCATTCTGGGACTGGCAGCCAGACTCCAAACAAGGCCCTGCATGAAGATTCAGCTCAGGAACTAGAAAGGGAAGTTATATCATTTCCTACTCACACAGAAATGTTTGGAAATCTGCTTGGTCTGGACCAGCACTGACAGAACAGATTAATCCTTCCCAAGCAGGAACACCTTCCACTCCTGGAGCCTCTATTCCTGCAGCAACCTATGGCACTGCAGTGCAGTACCTTACCAGACCATGTTATTTTAATATTCAAGATAATCATCTCAAATGAAAGGGCAGGACTGCTTTTATCACCATTCTCAAGTCTGGAGGCTGAGACAGAGCAAGACTGGGGAAAGAGCTACAATGATATCTAAGAATCTAATGCTCACTAAAATCAGTCAGAACTAGGCTTCATTAAATATCTTTGAATAAGGGCCCAACCAGCTTGCCTAAGACAATATAGTTCTTGTTCTGCAGTAAAGAATAAAATCTGGGATTCCAAAGGATTACAGAAGTGTTTTAACTACAGTGTTATCCTTACTTGGGGCAGGATAATGAGCTGCAATGCTTTTTGAGTTCCCTTCCAGACAGATTACTTTTTTCTTTATCATTTTTACTCTTAAACTTCTGTATCATAGTCCCACCTGGTTCTTGTGTCACAGAAAATTAGTCTTACTTAGTTTGGGCTATTCTGCATGAAACAGAAGGCAACTTCTACTGTCTCCTTTCATCAAAATAAAAAAGCCTGTGAAAGTTCAAATTCAATACTGATTTCAAATATCCTGAGGAGCAGAGCAGCTCAAGAAAATATTCCCACTTGACTCTATTTGAAGCATACATTGTCTGATCAATTTAATTTGCCAGGCAGATTTCTGCACTCAGCCACCCTGGTTTAGATCCCAGGATATGGAAGGGGGGAAATTAGGGCAATGTTAGACACTCTCCCACATACCCACACTCCAGACCTGTCAAGCTCCTATCAGCTAATTCAAAGAACTAAAATCTGGAAATAGGAATGGAAATTAAGTGAAAAATATACTTGTAGTGAGGATAAAAACAAGGATAGAATGCCACCACAGGCATGGAAAAAAGAAGTTAATAAGTGGAATGTTTAATGAATGTAGAAATATTGATTTTGGAATAAACAGATCCCCTCCTCCTCCTCCACATGAACTAAGTGTTATTTTGAGCAGTAATGGGCAATCTTCCACATAACGTGAGGTGCCTGGAGGAGGCTTTCAACACTTCCAGATCGAATGGAAATATTCAGAACAATCCTGTGGATTTCCATGTATTTGTTCCCTGAGGTAAAGGGGGAGCAGATGTTCCCCAGGGGAGAGCACTGCCAGCTGTGGGGGAACTGCAGGGCTGGGGCTGGTTCTGCTGGGCTCCTGGAGCTGCTCCTGCTGGACACAAAGCAGGCTTTGCCCTCCTCATGGTCTGTTCTGCTGGGGCCAAACACAGCATCCATGCTCAGCCTGATAAACATTCCCTGTGCTAGCAAACCATCTGCATTTTTTCAGCCATCACCACAACCATGGGCAGTGGGGTCCAGCTCTTCTAAATGCCAAACACTGGCAATTCCTCCATTGTTCCTCAGTTTATTGGGTTCTCTGGTGTGTAAGGCTTCAAGCAAGGGCTAGAGCTGTAAGGAAGGATCAGATAAATGCAAAAGCTGCAGCTCAGTATCAATTAGAAACTGACCAGAAAATCATAAAACCACCCAAAAAGCTTCTGTACGTTAGTGAAGTTCTTCTCAAGGCAAAGATTGAAAACTGATTATACAGGGAACAATTACTGTAGCATCACAGAATCATAGAATGATTTGGGTTGGGTGGGACCTTAAAAATAATTTACTTCCAGCCTAGAAGAAGTACTAGAAAAATTCATCCTATTTGCTCACAGTTACTCTCTGATTTGTTGTCTCCTGGGATGACAGAGGACATCAGTGCCCATGATACTCAATCAATTTTTAGTTTTTCTGCTGAAGGTCTGGGTATAGATCCCATTTATGACCTGCTCATAAATAAGAAGGGGCTGAGACCACCAATACATTTCATAGGGGCCCATGAAGAGCTGCCAGCTGGGGTTGGTTTCCATCACCAGGTTCAAGCTAAGTCTTGTAGCATCCAACATAGAGCACCTTGGATTACCAGTTCCCAGTACTGGGAATGCAGCTTACCTGCCCTAAAAAGCCAGAAAATTCATAATCACAGAAAGAACTGCACCCCAGCTTTGGACAAGCTGTGGGCAGGGAGGTTCTATGAGGGGGAAGGCTGAGAGAGAAGTAGGTGGAGCAAGAACAGAACAGAGTTCATTGTTTTTCTGGTGGGTAACTTGAATTAAAAGACAGCTCTAAGAGAACAAAAATAGGTCTGTGTTTCAGAAAGGAATCACTCTGAGAATAGAATAGTTCTGTGCTGCTGTCTGACAATTCCAAACACTCCAGAATTTTTTAATGAACACAATCATGGTTCTGACTCCAGAGTCTCTCTCTGAAAGAATGGCATATTAAAAGGAACATCACAGAGCTGAGCAAACATATGGCTTCTAAGATGTCAAGGATTTAGTAGGTGACCCACAGAGGAGAAAGTGGGTGACTGACACATCACTTCTGCCTGCCTTGATTTCCCCACTCTTGAAACCAAAGTGTGCCAGGCTGCACTTTGCAAAGATAGAGCAGCTCTCATTGCAACATGTGCTGTGAGACTGACATACAAAACATGCCAGATGAGAAACTGAAGAGCTGAGGGTCCCCTGGGCTCGGATTCCGAGGCCTCAATAGCACAGCAGTGGGAAGAATGTTGCAACAACTGAACAAGCCTATTAATATTCCTGCCTGAGAGTATTAATCATCCCATTGTGAAGAAAACAACACTTCACTTTAGAGGAGAAACCACAGGCCTGTCGCATATCACTCATTTGTCTTTCCAGTGTTAGCACTCTTTCAATTAGCCTGGATTTTAAAGGGTCTTTTTTTGTTGTTGTTGTTTTGTTTGGTTGGTTTTGGTTTGTTTTAGAGGCTTTAAATGAAGAAATGGAACCATACCAAAATCTGGTCCCAAAAAAACTCTGTTGTATTCTTTGAGCTGAGTTTCCTTCACTGAGGTTCTTTATATTTCTCCTTTCTGGCAGTGTCAGGGAGCCCAAAAGAACCAGGGTGAGCAGGGACACAGGCAGGCAGAGACAATGAGTGTGTGTGGCCTTTGCCTCTCTGGATGTAAGAAAAGGGACACATTTTTTATAGGTTGCAAAGGTGGGAGGGGGGTGATGTTCAAGGGAATCAGAAGGAAATTTGATTTCAGGGTGACCTAGAAGAAAAGGGGGTGGGGAATCAGTTTCTGCCTCTACATACAAAGGAGGAAGGAGATAAAAATACCTTGTTCTTACTTCAGAACATGAGGCATTGTTTGCCCTGATAAATTCATAAAGAGGTGATGCTAGAGCAGACCCATGGCACTGGATTATTGCAGAGCTTTATCATCTCCACCCCTCAGTGCATTTTGCAGGCAACCAAGGAAAATATGGCAAACCAGGCAAGTTGCAGCAGGGTGAGCAAGGTCCCTCAGTGGCTGCTCAGGGGCACACTTGTACCCTTCAGTAAGCAGGAAATAACCAACCTCCACTTGGCATTTCCTGCAGCACGGGAACATCTCCACTGGCAGTCAGGAGAGATGGGCAGCACTCTGCCACAAGCCACAGCTTTGGTTTGGTTTGGTTTGGTTTGGTTTGGTTTGGTTTGGTTTGGTTTGGTTTGGTTTGGTTTGGTTTGGTTTGGTTTGGTTTGGTTTGGTTTGGTTTGGTTTGGTTTGAGGAGGTCACTTTCTTGTTTAGCCCACCATGCTCTAAGCCCCTTAGAAAATACTCTTAATAATTAACACAGTGTGGTGCTCCTGACAGCAAAATCATTAACACAAGCAGAAACATTTCCTACTCAGCCACTTATTGTGTCTCCTTCTAATTTTTCTACCAGGGACAACTCAGTGGATAAGCAGGGAGAGAGCCCTGCAGGGAGAATCAGCAGTGGACACTGTTAAGAGCCTGATTCTGCTGTCTTGTACCCTTAAGTGTTTATTCAGTCCAGGACAAAGTAGACATAAGATACCACCAGGTTTTTACTGTTTCACATTTTGTACTTCCTTCCTCTGCAGCTACATCTACAACTACAGAAAAGACAGAACCATCCATCATTTTGCTCAGACTTTGTCCCCTGCTGTGATCCACTGTATGATGTCAACTCTCAGTTACTATTACTTTTTCATCCATCACACTCTCTCCTTGTTTTTCATCCACTCTGGGATCTCAGTGCTGACATTTTCTGTCTTCAAATTTCTCTTATCATCAAATACAGCTTCTGAATCAGAAGTTGCATCTCAGGCCTGGACAAGGGATTGCTGCAGCATGGGATGGGATATTTGTTGATTTTTGTCTCACAGGTTTGCCCTGCTGAGATAATTTATACTGGATCTGCACCAAACATCCCAGCTATGGACAAGCCACTGTTTTTTAGAGTGGTTGAGGTCCTTTCCATGGCAGGTGAGCAGCACAAGGCTGACCCAAGTGCATGCCTTGGAGGGAACAGTCTAGAGGAGTAAGCAACACAAACTGCTCTAAGGGCACAATTTGCATTTCAAACAGGCAGCAGCCTCAGATCATTCAAATAAACCACGTTATCAGAAGTGAGAAAGAGAAGATCTTTTTATTACCTGCTCTGCAGTCACAAACAGACCCCTCCCTTCTCATCCTCACTCCATTTGTGTGCAGTCCCAGCCTGCACACACCCACACAGACACACCTTTGATCCCTACTAGGTACAGAAATCTGCTGGCCTGCAGCCTCCCTGCTTCACACTCTGGACACTCCAGTGTTCTCCTCCTTCCCACAGAAAACCCTTCCCTGTCACAGGCTCCTTCTCCTCCTGCAGACAGAGGGAAGGCCTTGTCTCCCAAACTCATCCTGGAGCAGCAGAGCCTCCCCAGCCTCAGGCTCCTCCACCCTGAAGACCTCAAATTCAACAGATGGGTCAAAATCCAACAGATGGGCCAAAATCCAATAGATGGGCCAAAATCCAATATGTGGGCCAAAATTCAACATCTGCTTTTCCCAACCCAGCAAATCTTCTTCTCCTTCATGTGAGCAGATGAGCTGTCCCTGTGTGCTCACACGGCGCTGTCACACACAGACACATGGTCACACACACATGGACACACACACACACATATGGGGACACACATACACATATGGACAAACACAGGGACACACAGTCACACACATGGACACACAGACACACAGGGACACACAGTCACACACACATGGAGACACACAGACACACAGGGACACAGGGACACTCCCAGGGCAGTCACACACATGGACACAGACACGGGGACACGGGGACACACACACTCTGACACACATGCACATGGACATGGACACACACATGGTCACCCCCAGGGCTGTCACACACACTGCCACACACACACACGGACACATGGACACACACAGACACTCCCAAGGCTGTCACACACACACTGACACACACACACTGTCACACACAGTCACACACAGGGGCACTCCCAAGGCTGTCATACACACACTGTCACCCACACACTGACACACACACTGTCACACACAGACTGTCACACACACACATGGGCACTCCCAGGGCTGTCAAACCCACACTGTCACACACACTGACACACACTGTCACACACACACTGTCACACCCACACACAGACACTCCCAAGGCTGTCACACACACACTGTCACACACACACTGTCACACCCATACTGTCACACACACTGACACACACACACTGTCACACCCACACACAGACACTCCCAAGGCTGTCACACACACACTGTCACACACACTGTCACACACACACTGTCACACACACACACAGACACTCCCAAGGCTGTCACACACACACTGACACACACACTGACACACACACTGACACACACACTGTCACACACACACTGACACACACACTGTCACACACACTGACACACACACTGACACACACACTGTCACACACACTGTCATACACACACTGACACACACACTGTCACACACACTGTCACACACACACTGACACACACACTGTCACACACACTGTCACACACACACTGTCACACACACACACACAGAGACACTCCCAAGGCTGTCATACACACACTGTCACCCACACTGTCACACCCACACTGTCACCCACACTGTCACCCACAGCCATGGCAGCAGTGCCCCCAGCAGCCCCGTTTCACTGCCAGGCTCAGTCAGTGTGGCTGTGGCTGTGGCTGTGCTGCGGCCGGTGCCGCTCTCAGTGCAGGTGGCACATTCCAGCCTGCCCAGCACATCTGATCAGGATGCAGGCTATTTTTGGGCACACAGCTCCCCTCAGCAAACAGAAATGTGCTACAAGGTGTCACTTGAACTGAGCAAACGAGGGATGTTTGGGGGAATAGGAAAAAGGCTTCCCTCTCCTTCCTTGTGCCACTGCCCTTCCTGCTCCCCACCAGCACAGGACAAACAGGGAGACATCACAGACCAACTTGTCTGAAATTCTCTGGAATAAACAGAGAGCCACAGACAGTTCTCAGAGCTCCATTCCACAGCTCTTGTGTGGTCTGCTCTTGTTAGAAAAATTATCTCCCTGAACCCTGCCTCTCTCACTGTCATCAGCCCTGGATGTCAGAGCCTAGTAGCACTGGCTGACTTGTAATTATTTTTTACTATGCTGCTTTGTCTGCACTAATCCTTTGAAAGTAGCTTTACTGCACATCTGAAATATTATGATGCTATAAAACCTCTGTAATATTTATAAATCCCTTAAGACATCATAAAGAGAGAAAAAAACCTCCCCACAGAGTTCATCTAGCATAATTACATATACATTTCCCTCTGATTAATAAAAAATGATCACTTCCTTATGTAAAGATATTCTTCAGCTTTCTTTCATTAAGGCTATTTTTTTCTTTCCATTTTAAATCTGTTTCATGTGTCCCTGTATAGTAAGGTACCTCAGAAGAGATTTTCCCAAAACAAAAGGCACAATGAAAAGAACCACCACAGAGCATCGTCAGTTGAGCTGGGAGCAAGGAGACAGACGAGTCTCTCACTATATTTTCACATCTCCTAACTTAAGCATTTCATCACAGAATGTCCTGGAATATCTTCAAACGTCAGTGAGTGTTGGTGTGTCATTGAACTAAGTAGGCAGGGAAAAAACTGATAAATGAAATCTTGGGGGAAAAAAAAGAGGGGAAAAAGAAAAGCTAAGACCCAGCACTTGTCCCCCACCCACAAAAGGGCTGGCTTAGAATTTACTGAGGCTGATAAAAGGGAAACCTGTAAATCCACACCTGAAGAGGCATAATCAGCACAAGGCACTGGTCCCTTCTGAAGCACTGGTGAGGAGCATGATTAGTGTGAAACCACTGACACTGGGCTGGCACTGGCTGAAACTGAACCTGTTTTGTGCTTGGATTTTAAAATGCCATTGAATGTGGTTTTGCCCTGCTCAGAACAGCACGTGGATCACATTCATCACCTGCTTAAATAGGATCAAGCTTGAACTAAGCTTTGAGAAAGCTTTTCATATACAACTCCCTCTCTGGTGTTCTCCCCAATGAAATATTCCATAGCCCCAGGGAGCCACAGGGCAGCATTGCTTTTAGACAGACTGAAAAGGACCTGCAAAAAGGTGCAAAATAAACAAACACAAAATCACCTGCTTTTTTTTTTTTTTTTTTTTTTTTTCCCTAATACTGTTGTCTCATTCCTCTGAATTTGCAGGAGACAAAGATCTGCCCAGTCTGCCCACAGTTCCTTAGGCAGGAGTTCTTTGCTCCTTGGAATCACATCAAGTGAGGTGGCTGGTGGAGTCCCAGAGCTAAAAGTCATCAGTGAGCAGGGAAAGACAAGACAAAGAAATTTCTGCAGTGCTTCCTACTTCTCCTCATGGTCCCAAGAGCAGCCCAGTCACAGTTCCAGAGAAATCCCTTTCCTCAGTCCCCATCACACCACAGCAGATCTTAATTCTGTCTCACACCAGCTGTGCCAGGTGTGTGAATGTGGGACAGAGCTGCACAAGCTCTTCCTTTCTGCAATTAAATCTATATTCTGTGCCTTCCTTGTTTGTGAAATACATGCAGAGGAGTCCTTGGGAGTTCCCAGCTCACTCTGTGGGGTATATCAGCATTCTGGATGTGATACTACAATGAGAATTCATGGGATGCTGTGTGATCATTCCTGCTCTGTTTGAATCATAAGAGTCAGACAGAAACACAGAGATAAACAGACATGGGGAAGGATAAAACCTACCATGGTGCTGCTGCTCCTTCCACCCCTCCTCTGCCAACCAGTCAGCCAACAAACACAATGCCAATTGTCTCTTTATATAGTGTCACCAAGGAATAAAAATATGCCTGCTCCAAGTTTAGACAATGGATGTAAGGTTGGAAAAGTGCAGTAATTGGATCCCAATACCATTCCAAGCATCTGTTCCACGCACAGCTTTTGCTTTCACAGAAATAATGCAGCAGATAAGTAGAGGAGGCAGTTGGGATACAATTGTACAGCACTCACAGCAAGCTTAGGCTGAAGGGGTTTTCCCATGTACTGCTAAATAATGAACACAGGGCATGCACTGGAAGATTTTAAGTGGACATGGCATTTTGAAAAAGCAGGAAGGGAACTCAATACTTGAGAAAATGCTGGGGAAACCAGCAATAAATCCTGGCCACTTCAGTAGCCCCAGAGCCTGGTGCAGGCATTCAGAGCTCCAGCAAAACATCTGAGGCTCTGCAGAACTGCATCTACACCTGGAGGGTGGAAAAGCACCTCTCTGCAGATGGCAATGAAGTGACTCTGGTCAGCTCTCTTTCCCCTGAATCTACATGCCTGAAGTCTGGGGCTGTTACTGTCATATTTTCTGGAAAAATCCCCTTGCCCAGGATTCTTCTCCTTGGGAGCTGAGAAGCCTCAGAAAAAAAGAAAAACAGTATTATCTCATTTGCTTCTCCTGTGTTTTGCTGCTTTGGAATGTGGTTGGAGATTGTTTATCCAACAGGTGGTTGTTCAATTTCTTTCTGGTGTGAGTTGTTTTCACTCACTGGCCAATCAGTGCCAAGCTGTGTCAGGACTCTGGATAGAGTCAGGAGTTTTCATTATTATCTTTTTAGCCTTCTGTCTGAATCCTTTCTGTATTCTTTAGAATAGTTTAGTTTAGTATTCTTTAATATAATATAGTATATTAAAATGATAAATTAGCCTTCTGAGAACATGGAGTCAGATTCATCATTCCTGCCTCCATCTGGGAACCCCACAAATACAAGAGGGGGCCATATCCCAAAATACTGCAAGGTGGTGGAGAGTCATGGACTTCAAAGCATGAAAGAAGAAGTGTGTGGTAATGAATGTGGCAGTGGGAGTAGGAGGAAACAGAGGCAGTGTGTAGGAGCCACAGGGGCTGTGTCTCCCAGGGAATGCTCATGGACATTAATACACATTCCATCCCATTGGAATTACTGCAATGAGCCAAAACATTGACCACTATGAAATTGCATCATTCCACTGACATGAAATCATGGTTCCTAAAGGTCTGGTCTCTGTGTCTCTCAGAGTATCCAAACAGGAATATCAGAACATTAAATCCAGCAGAAACAGTAGGTTTTTTCAGAAACCTGCATCTGAAATTCTTCTCTCCATCAGTCATTCCAGCTTTGAGTCACAGCAGTACTGAATCAATTAACTGAACTTTGAGACAGATGTGCATTCAAGTTTCTGGTTGAACAAGAACAGGAACCTTGTTCTTTCTCCAGGTCCAGCCCCTTGCAGTGCTGTCATCTCTAATCTTAGATCTGACTGCATGCTCTTCAGGGCAAGGACTGCTCTAGCTGTAGTGGGGCACCTCAAACACCTACAGGGATAATTGAGTGATAAATAGGCAGAACACAGCTCATCTGGCTTTAGTGAAATGGCTGTGGATGCACATTGGAAGGTAGCCTGGTGTTCATCTTTCTGAGTTAGTGACATTATACCAATCCCCAGTGTAACAGAGCATGAAAAGAAATCCCTCAGTCCCTCAGCCTGCAAGTGCCTGCTGGAGAGCAGCCCCAGGTTTGTGTCCTAGGCTGGGTCTGGAAACCTGAAAAACTCAGAGTGAGGTTTCTGAGGGAAATCCTACCCAATTTCCAAGGTTCATTGTGATAAAGATGTGTCCTGTTCACTGGGTTAGATCCTGATTCATCAAAGCTGTTAAGAATCCACTTAACTTTTAGGGAGGAATAATCTCACTGAAATCCACAGGACAGCTCACAAACCTTCATGTGAGAATGTGGTTACTCATTCTGTTGGATTAATGCTCTAATCCAAACAATAGAGACAAATGAGCAGCAGCTTTGTCACCTGGGCCTGGGATTCCATCCTGTGAATTTTGTGTCCTTTCTTGGAAGAATCCTTATCCTTTCACCCAGCTATTTCATGATTTTCTCCTAGCAGCTCTGTTAACAGACTTTTGTGTTGTTTTATTGGGAGTTTTGTTTTCTCTTCTCTAGTATATCATCAATCATCATTGTTATTATCAATTTGCTCCTTAGTCTTGTAGCTTGATCTGCAGGCATTTTCCAATAGTGCCTGTATTTTCTGCATTGATCTTTATATTTTCACAGAATTTCTATATTAAATGAATCCTTCCAAGCTGTTTCTAAATGACATGACACATTGGGATAAAACCCACACAAGGCAGTGTGTTTGTAATGCACATGTCCTGAGAGACCAGAACCCTCTCTGCTCAGTCTGTGAAACAAATCCACAGAGGAATTAAGGGAGACATACATCTTGGCTTTAAAGGTCTGCTTGCTTCTGCAACTGCCTCCAAATTATAGAAAGGCTCCAGACTGGAGAGGGGAGGGAGAGAAGGGGGGAATAACATAAGGACTGAAAAAGAAAGGCTTGAATTTAATTGCCCTAAAAATTTCAATCATTCAATCTGGTAATTAGAGAGCTGGCTGATTCAGAAAGCAATTTCATTTGGAAAAAAAAATAAAAAAAGAGCCCAACAAGATAATTGATGCTAAGTGAATATTTTACCTGAAATATTAAATACCAAACTTAAGTCTGCCTCCAGGGCCCTTTCTGCTACCCCTTTTTGATCTGTCTTTCTACTTCTTTGTATTTTCCTCTCACATGACTCAACAGAACAGGACACTCCTTCAGAAAATCAGATTGTCACAGGGACAGGTTTATTTGAACTCTCTGTGCTGTGAAGGAGACAACATAATGATTTATTAGTAAAGAAAATAATAATAGGAAGTCTCCTGAGATGCAGCCTGGCTGCAAATCTCAGTGAGATTTTCCAGTGCTGAGTCTCTGTGTCTGGCCACAAGCACAGTCTGATGTCCTACCAAGGGGAACATTTTCCTTAGGAGCTGATCAAGTACAGGGTAACAGCTTTCTTTGTCAGCTTAACAAGGATTAGCAGAATGTTTCATGTTTAATTCTGGACTCTCTGGTGCCATGAAATGATACTTCAAGGTAGAGCAGTGCAGTCCTGCAGAGCACTGTGGGTGTCAGTGTCACAGGGGTCTGATTGCACAGGTCTCTTGGCAGGGTGGAGAGAGGAGCTGCTTCATTGCACACTGCTCAGGGGAGGTAACTGCTCATTCTCTGATATTTAATGGCCTAATGAACAAGGGCAGCATCCCATACACACCTTAAAGGAAAGTTGTGTACCTGGAAATTAGGTAGATAATAATTTATGCTACATTTATAGATGGAGAGATGATAAAGAAAACTGGATGTGACACATTGGGCTCTGGTTTCCTGTGCTGTTCTAAGTGCTCACTTGTGCAAAGTTTTCACACAAATGTTACACTTTATTCCTGTTAGTAATGTTACATTTTAATCTTAAAAGACCTTTCTAAGTGAGATTCCACATCTATTACTGCTCAGGAAGCCCACATCAAACGTGGGCCTTTGCAATTTCCAGCTTTGAGACTGATCCTGAGAATGTTTCTGATCTGTACAACATTCAGGATCTAAAAAGGCAGATGACAGGTCTTGGGGACAATCCTTGTGGGGAGATGGGATGCCAGAAGCAGTGCCAAATGGAATGTGGCCTTTTTTTTGCAGCCAGAAAAAAATCCACTAATGCTGAATATGCTATGTAGGAAATGTGTGGTAAGTATTTCTGCAAGTATTGGGGCTGTTGCAGGTTATTGCAGGTTTTGAGACCAACTTTATAGCACAACATGGCTGTGCTCCTGCCCACAGAGAGTCTCCTGGCCTGTCTTTGAGGGGATGCCTTCAGAAGAACACCCATGGCAGTTAGTCAGGCTTGGGAGCATCCTGCCAATAGGTGGGGACAATGCCCTGACCTTTAGGAGAGCTCCATTCCATCCTTCACACCAGAGGACTCCAGGTTCTGTGCAAGCCCTGGAGCTGAGCAGACTCTGGGTCAGGAGTATAAACCAAGCACTAAAGGGAGAACATCAGCTAATTCCAGCAGAGCCACCAGGCACAACCACCAAGCTAAGGTGGATTTCAAGCCCTCCACAGAAAATTAGCAACTTGCCTTGAACCACCCACTTTTCCTTAGTCACCTTAAATTTATCAGAAGCTCCTGTTCTTTTAAGAGCCATGATGATGCCCTTTTCTTTTCTCCTTACAGTTGTTCTCTCAGTAGCTGATGAAATTCATCAGGGCACAGGTTACCCCGTGCTGCTCAGGAAGTCTGGTCTCAATACTGAATTTTGGAGCCTGGCAACAAAGCAAATCTCAGGCAAGTGAGCCTTGTGTTCACTGTGTACAGAGCTCCTGCAGCACAGGTACAGAGAAGAACCTATTAAAGACACCTCTGCAGAATTTTAGAGAAATTAAAAAGGGCAAATCCCACTGTGAATCTCCTCTCTCCATTGAGCAGAGACAAAACCACTGTTTTGGAAACAGCCAGGGCTGCTGTAACTGTTAATTAAGTTCTGTGCATTTGTTGTTCAGGACAGTAAATGCAAACCCCCTTCTCTGAGGTACCCCTCCCTCTCTGAGAATTCATAAGCACTATCTAATCTGACAAAAACTGTGTACTCTTTTATACTTGGAGGTCACTTTGTGTTACTTACAGTGTGTTGCCTTGTGTCAAAAGGCATAACACAACATAATGAAAAGCAGACTAATATAACTCAACCTGACATCAATGACATAATATGATGTGGCTACTGAGAAATGCACTGTTGTCATTGTTTTGTGTTTTCATCTGATACCTTCTTGCCATTCCAGCATGGGGCAATTGTTGCAGAATTTGGAGAAGAAGGTTACAGACTGAGCACCCCTGATTCTGCTGTGCCTCCCAAAATTTTTGCACTCAGATCACTTGGTTGGATTTGCTGGGGGTTCCTCCTGATTTACACCAGCAAGAGTCAGGCTCTACAAAATCATCACATAAAGAGCAATTACGTTAGGAAAGCCATCAAGTTGGAAAATGCAGCTCCTGGGAGTAGGGAAATGCCAACCCTGTTACAGTCCCTGTAACCTTAGCCATGCCCTCCTGGGCAGTAAAGGAGCCTGCACTGGTTTTCCTGCAGGATGTCAGTTCATTTTGTAGGACTGTGCAGCAAAGCAGCTGTTCAATATTTCTCTTAACTTCTTCACATAGTCTGTGGTCCCATATCTCATTTGCTGCACATCAAACAAATCCTTTTGTGGCTTAGGTAGTTTTCTCCTTCCTGTTTTTATTTGCTATTGTATTGTTCTAATTACAGTAGATGTGTATTTCAAAACCAAGGCTGAATCTATCTTCCCAATGCACCCACAAGGTTGAAACACACTGTTATTCCTTCCTTGTTCCACAGACATGGAGCAGAAACACAAAATTGCATCTATAGACCCAAAGGGAAATCTGTCCTAGACAAGGCTACAGCACCAGGAAGCAAAATCCCAACCTTTTGCATTAATTCTTTATTTTTATTCCCTGGCTACTTTATCCTGCCCAGGTCCTCAGTGGAAAAAGCAGGCATGAGCCTCCTTGGTGAAAGCCTTGGGCAGCAACAGGTGAAAATTGATTGTTCTGGTGATGAATCCATCCAGCAGAACCAAAACAGGAGACCCAACAGTAACCAAAATCATTGAGCTGATGGATTATAATGAAACCCACCATACTTTCCACTAGATTTTTACAGACAAATCCATCAAAAAACCCATCTCTAGCCTCTTCTCCTCTCTAACACAGGCCATAGAGTTTTATATACCAGTTTCAAGCCCGTGTCTTCTGGTTGAGCTAGAATCTATTTTCAAGCATTGCTGTTGTGGTTATTATTAATAGTATCTTATGTTGATGGTGGTTGGCCAAACCAACAGAAGCCATGGCTTTCTCAGGGACAGAATTGAGCCCCCAGTGACTCTGAGTGACCCTGAGGGTGGTCAGAGGACTCAGCCTCACATTCCTCACTCCAGCACATCCCAGCTTGTGCTGCTGGTCATTCCATCTCTGCAGGGATTATTTGGGGGGCCTTGGAAGCAGTGGGACAGATCACTGCATTATTGCTGCAAGATAGGATTTGATGAGAATGTAATTAGTTTGTGCTGACAAAGCCTGTTCTTCCTGGCCAGAAACCCTGCTGAGAAGTTCAGGTTTAGCAAAGCAGAAGTCAGGAGTAGAGGGAGGTTCAAGGAAAGCTAAAGAGCTCTGGGAAACCAGGTGAGGTTTAGACATCTGCCAGGTATCCCCACAGAAAGGAATTACATTCTCTTAAAACTTTCAAAGAATGAAGGAACAAGACTTGACAAATGGTTCTCCCTGTCAGAAATTTACCTAAATATTTCTGTCTTTTATGTAGCTTTTGATAGGGCCTACCATGCCATTTCCTGTTAGGACAAGATGTTATTTTCTAAATTAATCTCCTGTATTTGTAACTTCTGCATGTACACATGCATAATTTTTTCAAATGTTTACAATATGGTTTGGAGCTTCCTAAAATTTTAGGGTGAGCAATTGGAACTCTTCACCTGAAATTTTCCAATGTAAGGTTCTACCTCCTCTGAAAAACTCAGCACAGCAAAATCCAATTTTGTTTACAGACAATAGTATCTAAATATTGACCCAGTGACTAAATTGATGGCAGGTGTTTGTGGTTTCATTGCAGATGAGTATCAGAGTTGGCTGGGTCACATCACACAGAGATTTGGAGCCAGTGATGCTCCATTGCAGACACACAGCAGCAGTACCACCTCAGAGTACAGCACAGATTTTAGGCTACACCATCTTTAAAAGCACTAGAAAAAGGACTGCCAAATGAGGGACAATTCAAGAATTCAAATGCAGTGGGAAATGCCAGCTGAAATAGTCACTTTGGAAATTATGGATATGGTAGGTTGGCATTGCTCTGCAGATGTTGAATGCAGAACATGGTAATATCCCTCCAGCACAGTAGCTGTAAATCCAGGAGCCACAAAGGCATTTAACAACTTTTTGTAAATGTCACAAGTTCCTAATTCAATCCTTTGGCACTTTTCTAAAAAATCATTATGGGGGAATCATCACATGGCATAGTAACAACCTCCCCTGTTTGTGCTAATGAAACAACCCACCCCAAACCTGGCTTAAAATAATGAAAAGGAGCACAGCACATAAGAAAGGTGCCATATTCTGACCTCACCAACAACAGCATAAACCCATTGTCACCTCTTAGAAAAGGTGGGATAATTTGGGACTGACCACCCTGAGACTGAGGACAGGATCTGGACCCTTGGCAGCATTCACAGAGTCATGGGATGGTTTGGGTTGGAAAGGAGCTTTGAAGATCAGTTCATCCATGGTGCTGGAAGCAGTGGTTCCACTGCAGTGCAGGAGCTGCAGGTGCAATGTGCAGGAGGGAGGTTTGTCCTGGCAGTGGAGGCTCAGCTGTCACCGTGGGTGACAGCACATCCTGCCAGTAAAGGACCTCCAGATGGGACCCTGACAGTGACCAGCTCTGAGAAGAGCTGAGAACCTCCTGTAAAAGTCTTCAGAAAACAGACAGACACATTCACAATGATGCTTCAGCACCTTCCACCCTCACACTGGGGACTTTCTGCCTGAGTGCTTTGGTGCTGTGGGTAGAACCCACAGACCCAGCACCCTGAGCTGTGCCTGAGTGTCTTTGCTCCTGCCTTTGCCAGTCTGTGCTAATCCTTACTCTGAGCTGAGACTAATCAGGTTCTTTTAACTTAGGGCCCCCCAAGCTATCCTTGTTCTGTGGGATGGATTACCCTGGTGTGACATGTCTCGACCTGCTGCTCCACTCAGTTCTCCTGCTAACCCATTTTATATTCCTGGCACTTCAAAACACAGACATTAGTTATGTATGCATGTGAGCCAACCCCAATGTGCTCAGAAATGCAACACAAAATCCCGAGGTAGTTTGAAAATACACACTACAGTCACTCAAACAGGAGGAAATGCAAATGCCACACTCAGACACATTGGCATATTCCCATTTAGTCCACACAAGTATCCCAAAAGCAGGACTCCACACCCCAAATGTCATGTTTTAGAGGACATAAGGTTTGAAAAATAACAATAAATTGTAATAATTGCCTCTCAGGTGGGCTGGATTACTCCTTGAGGAATTAGTCTTCCTCCCTTGTCTGTGAAGGAAATACCTTTAACTTGAGCTTTTTGATTTAAATGCAATCTGAGCCATGAACATCCTGGCCATACAGAGACCCCTGAAATCCCAAAGCCTAAAGCCCAGAACATGAGAACAGACAAGACTGAAATGATCTGGGTGCACAGACGGTTGGACTTTTGTAAGAAACAAACTTGACACACACTGTACCTTAGTTGAAGTCAAGACCAAGGTTCCTAGAAGCCAGAATCTCTCCTGAAAGGAGGAGCAGCAAACAGGTCAAGGTACATCCTTCCCTAGTGGGTTGCAGGTTGTGGTGACACTGCTCCTCAAACCATCTGCTGTCCCCTCAGCTGGGATGGAAGCTGCTCCTTGCTGAGGAAAGCAAGTGCAGGAGAGAAGAGCTGTTGGCTCCTCTCTTCCTCCAGAGCCCAAGAAGCTGCAGGGTCAGCTGGAGCCAGGTCCCTGCAAAAGGGGGGACACTGAGCACACACTCTGTCCTCAAAAGAATTGGGGAGAGGCATTTCCATGGTACTGCTCAGCACAGCTGGGGGTGGATATCATGGAGCTCCTCACTGAAAAAGTACAGAGCAATGCACTGAGGAGAATCTCCTTTGGGAAAGGAAAAATATTTGGAATCTAAACTGGAAGATGCTTATCATGAATAACTGTGGCTTCCAGCCTAACTTCCACCAGCAGCTGGAATACAGGGAATGGCAATGGCTGCAGAGCAGGGCCACCAGAACTTCCCACAGGGAGACAAAACCTTAACAAGCTCCTCAAAAGACAGAATTAACAAATAGCCACCTTTTTCAAGTTTTCACTTTTCTTATGGTGAGTGAGTAATTCTCCCTCATCAATGGACAGGCAGTGAACTCATTCTGTATGAAAGGGAAAATGCAAAATAACCCAGGAAATTCTCCATGTTCACTTCCAGACATAAAGATGGCCTTCAGAACTCTCTGATTACATGCATGTATCAGTCATTGAGAGCACAGAAGCAAACAAAGTCCCCCAGGCAAGTCTGCTGTGAACTCCTAACCTAAGGTTCTTAAATATGCCAGGCACAAGGAAATCCAATTTTCATTAACCTCATTAATCCAGCTACTCTTTTGCCTGCTGAGTGCCCACTTCAGTGAGGCAGGTAAATGTACAGTCTGTTTAAACCCTATTTTTATCTCTTGTTTTATGTGTTTATATTTGACCAACCCCTCTTCACTCATTCAGCCACTGTAGCTGTGAAATTGTGGAAGAAGCCACGTGGATAAATGTGGGTTACTGATGAGAGAGAGGTCATTTGCATTTTGGTGTTTGTCAGTGTGACATGCAAAGAGTTTCTGTGCAAGGAGGCATCAGTGGCATGTCATTCTGCTTTTGGTGTTTATAATTTTATTTTTTTATATAAGGAAACAGACAAATATTCAAGGCTAATAGAGGTGCAGAAAACTGCCTTTAGCAAATCCAGTCATCACTCCACACTTGTCCTGGACAGTTTGCCTGCTTCTTACCAGCAAGCTGACAGATCATGGAAGAAAGGACAAACTTTGGGTACATTACTCCTACATTACCTCACTCCAGTCTTTAGGTCAAGGAATGTGTTATGTATCCTGAGATTTCAGTGGGAGCTCTTGGATACTCAGGGATTTTTTAATCAACTCACTTATCTACTTGACAGAATGTACAAATTTAGTTCCTCGTGTATAAGATAGGATGTCGAGGTGTCCTGCAACGTTAAGTGGTTAAAAAAAATACACCCCAGAGCTCTTCAAGTAGCTCTTTCTCCTTGTAAACCATGCTTGACTTCCTGATTTGTTTGAGGAAAAAGCCACTGAGTGTGTAGACGTCTTTTATCCCTCTTAGCCACAATTCCTTTGAGAAATCCAACAGCGAAGGTGGATACAATTATTGTAAATAATGTTGGATAGAACCCAGAGCAGATGAAGGTGGGAGGATACAGCTCAACAAGAATAGAAGTGGTTTCTAATGAGAGAGGGAATATTTCACTCTCAGCATGGCTGTTATTATGTCCTACACATTAATTCAGCCGAGAAGTCTTGAAGTAGCAGAATGAGTTTGTATTCACTGAAGTGGCAAGCACTGGCATGGCTGCCTTCCTTTAACTCTTACAATTAATACTTTCTTGATTTCTCAGAGAAGAATATATGAGAGTTAAACCCTGTGAGGCTTGAGGCACCTCACAAGGTCTCAAAACTTGAAATATTGCAGCCTAGTCTATTCACAGCAGTACATATTTCACTTTCAGTTTTATTTTGATTCTTTTCTGTATTTTTCCTAGAACTGTGGGATATGATTCACCTTCTTAAAAAATAAGCCCTAATAATTCCATCAGAGATGTGAATTCTTCTGCCCAGGAGCAGCCATGCTTGGACAGTTTCCTAAACCTTCCCCTACAGTTCTTGTGGAAATGTCCACTTTGCCCTGAACTATCCTTTTTACAAGTGAGCAACTAGCACATGAGCTGGTGTAATGGCTTACCTTAAAATCCAGAGGTTTTTCCCTAGCTTTGTTTAAATCCATGTACCCTCACTGTACTTTAATTTTCTGGACATTTCTGACTTCTGCACAGGTGGAAGTCACCAGTCCTTCCAGCCAAAATGTGAATAAGTTCCTTTTCTCCTTTCCCTGCCAATGTCCTGCAGGAGCTGCAGGGCAGGATTATTGTACTCTTTATGAGGATCTCTTTTCATGCTGCTTCCCAGAGCTAGAGCTGACAGAAAAGAGGACAGGAAGTGTGAGGGGATTATTTTCAGGCTGACAGAGGTACCCACGAGTAACAATCTTTAGTGGTGCCATTCTAAACCCTTCATCTCCATTTAAGAACTTTGCATTCCCAAACCTGCTAAAATCCTGAAAGTTTGAAGTGGAATCCTGCTATGGTTAATTTAAGTCAAATACAGCCTGAGTGTTTGGTTCCCTAAAGGATCTAACTATAAATCATATATCCTTGTGACATCTCCCACAACACAGAAGAAGAAAACTGCCCCACATCCTTTTTCTGTGTGTTTTTCTTGTCACTTGCCTTGCACTCACATCTGCCTCTCCCTGTGCCAGGAGCTTGTTCCTTGTTCCAGAACTGTGCAGCACTGAATACAACAGACCCCAAGCCCACAACCTCATTTCTGGGGTGCTATTGAAGGCTGATTGAGAGATAACTGCAGCCAGCAGTGAAAGCTGCTTTCCACAGAATTCACAGAATCACTGGGTTGGAAGAGACCTTCAAGATCATCGAGTCCAACCCAGCCCCAACAGCTCAACTAAACCCTGGCACCCAGTGCCACATCCAGGCTCTGTTAAACACACCCAGGGATGGGGACTCCACCACCTCCCCGGGCAGAACATTCCAGAGCTTTATCAGCCTTTCCATTAAAAACTTTTCCCTGATATCCCTTGGTGCAGCCTGAGGCTGTGTGCTCTGGTTCTGTCAGTTCCTGGAGACAGAGCCCAGCCCCAGCTGAGCACAGGCACCTCTCAGGGAGTTATGGAGTGATGGGGTCACCCCTGAGTCTCCTTTTCTCCAGGCTGAGCACCCCCAGCTCCCTCAGTGCTTCCTCTCAGGGTTTGTGTTCCCAGCCCCTCTCCAGCCTCATTGCCCCCTCTGGACGTGCTCAGTGTCCCAAGGTCCTTCCCAACCTGAGGGGCCAGAGCTGGGCACAGCACTCCAGGTGTGCCCTCCCCTGTGCCCAGGGCAGGGGCAGAATGAGCTCCCTGCAGGGCAGCACAGTCCTGGAAAGGAACAAATCCAGGCAAGGGTGTCACAGTCATATTTTCTGAAAAATCTCTTTTCTCCTGGGAAGCTGAGAAGCCTCAGAGAAAAAGGAAAACAAATTCTTATCTGATTTGCTTCTCCTGTGTTGTGTTCACATGTGGAATGTGTTTGGAGATTGTTTATCCAACAGGTGATTGTTTCATTGGTTTCATATGAATTGTTTTGACTTTTTGGCCAATCACAGCCAAGCTGTGTCAGGACTCTGGAAGGAGTCACGAGATTTCATTATTATCTTTTTAGCCTTCTATAAGTATTCCTTTAGTATAGTTTAGTACAGTATTCTTTGATATAATATAGTATCATAAAATAATAAATTAGCTTTCTAAGAGTAAAGAGTCAGACTCATCATTCCTTCCTGCCATGGGGCACCCACAAATACAACACAAGGGCTGCATTCCTGCAGCTCCACTGCCTCCAGCCCGGGCTGGGGTAGCTCAGCTCCTCAGCATCTCAGAGGATTTATTCTGCAGCGTGGCTCCTTGTGAGGAAGGCAGTGTGTGACTGGAAACCACAGCTCCCAGCCACTTCTCCCTGCTGTTGAGTGAGAGCCTGAGCGCTTGCAGGGCGGCCCTCACCTTTCCCAGGCGGGAATAAAAACAAAACACGGAGCTGAATTTATTTCTAGCCAGCGGAAATTTCATATTGAGGGTTACAGGCGTCCTGTGCCTCTTAAAAGCAAGTAATAAAATGCTGCTCTCAATTACAAATTGTATTTACATTTTAAACCCCCATATGGTTTGGGGGGGGTGGAGGGAGGTTTCGAATGCATTAGCAGCAGCGCTGTGCCATGATTAGTTACAATTTTTTGCTCTTTGTAATGAACAATTAATGCCTCCACTTTTTTTTTATTCTCTCTCTCTTGCAAATTTAGCCTGTGGCTATGCCAGGTATAGTCAGTAAACAAGACACAACTCCTGCCTCATGTTATGAACCAAAACAAGCAAATGCATGGAGATGACCATCTCTAAAAGGCCTCCTGGAACAGGATTCACACGCTGAGTATAAATTCCATAAAAATTGATTTTTCTCAGGTATCTTCCTGGGCTAAACTTTTCAAAGTGTAAGGACATTTACCAGGAAAATGCAAAGTGCATGCAAATATGCTCAGCTCTATCATCCTGTGCTAGAAAGTAAAATTCCTTCTCCCTGCCCTCATGCACTGCTGAAGACAAAGCACTCCTTGTGTTACATGGTCACAACAGGACCTGCTAAAGGATTTTACCCCAACATTCTTATAAGTCCCCTTTTAAGTACCAAAAGGCCACAATTAGGTCTCCTTGGAGCCTTCACCAAGTTGAAAAACCCCAACTCCATCAGCCTTTCCTCATAGGTGAAGTTTTTCAGCCCTCAGAGCGTTTTTGTGACTGGTCTCCTCCAGCAGGTCCTTCCCTGTGCTGGGAGCCCAGATCTGGACGTGGTGCTCCAGGTGGGAACCCCACCAGAGCACAGGAGAGGGGCAGGATCCCCCCTCACCTGCTGCCCACACTGGGGGATGAGCCCAGCACTCAGGGCTGCTCCTGATCCCTCCATTCCCAGCTTGGATCCATCCCAGGGGCTGCCCTGCAGAGCTGGGAATAGAACTGGGAGCAGAGCTGGGAAGAGAACTGGGAGCAAAGCTCTGCCAGTTTACCACAGTGAACCTGCTTTGCTTTTATTTACAAATAATGCATTTATGACACAAAGGCCATAAATGCTATTTCATTACTTTTACTGCTTATTTAGATACTTCCCTAGAGGGCTAATACAGCATTACTGTTGTGTTGTTATTTCAGCTTCTGTTTTTACAGAAGTTTGGTTTGCAGCTAAACCATTAGGCCCATCTGGGGCTAGGCTGAGCTCAAAGCTCAGCTTTGGATGAGAAGCACATTTGGTGTAATTAGATTTGTGGGTTTAGGTGTTTGGGGTTTATTTTATTTACTGTATAACTCTGTAATAAAATGAAATGGCTGTAATTTATAGCCCAGCATTTGGCAAGTGGCTTGTCTGGTCCAGGTCTATTTTTTTTATGGCTGAAATTTTAAATTTAGGTGAGAATTTCAGAGAAGCTTAGTACCCACAATTAAGGCAGATGTTCAGTTCTGCCAAGCTCAAGCATTCAAAAATCCTGAATCAGGCATGAAAATACCAGTATTAACTCAAAATAAGAAGACATGGACACAAACTCACACCCACACACTCACATGGATATACAAGTACCTCTCAATAAGGCTAGTATTTAATTTTGTATCAAATTCCCTCCTAATGAAAATTTCTGTTTTCATAAAGGATGTAATATTTGTAACACTGAAAAAATGTTATAAGCAAAAACATTTTGATGTTGGATTAAGTACACTTAAGGTAACAAAATTAAAAATATTTTTATTTTGCTGAATAAGCAGCAGTTTTCATTGAGAACCTGGGAATAAATTAGTCTCTATGCCACAATATTGCATCAATTTGGCTCATGACTTTGGGTTCCTTCTTTCCATTCTGGTTTTTGTTTTCCATGTGCATTTTGTTCCCCAAGATTTTCTCTACAATAATGAAAACTCAAAAATTCCTGGTTTGAGTTTTACACAAGCTGAGATTCTCTAACCATCCACCTTTGGGAACTCCACACCTTAGAAGAGCACTAAGCATGATAAGAATCACAAAAATATCAGGAAAAACATGGACAAGGTGTGTTGCTTTCCTTTATCAAGAAAGATGAATCTTTGCTTTCTTTGCAAGAGTTCAATCCCCAGCATAACAAATACCTGCCCATAAAAAGAACTTCTAAGACCTTCTGGAAAACATAATTGCTCTTTAGGTGCCTTTGTAGAACAAATACTCATCAGATGGCACAGACAAATGCCAACAGGAAGAGAACTGAAGTCAAAACATGTGCTGTGAGTGCACCCACATTGCACTGCACATACATGAGTGCATTTACAGAACATTTACTGCACTCTGGGAATGGATTTGCAAATGTTTAGGCACTGTGAAAGAGGGAAATGCAGCACTGACCCAGCTTCTTCCAGAGGTATCCCGGAGCAATGGGAGTGTGCTGCTGACTTCCACTGAGCTGGGATCCAGTCCTCAGAGTGAAAAGGTGAGAAAGGCTCTGCAGGACTTTGAGAGCAGGCCCTGCATCCAGAACTTTGAGAGCAGGTCCTGCAGCCAGGACTCTGGGAGCAGGTCCTGCAGCCAGGACTTTGAGAGCAGGACCTGCATCCAGGACACTGAGAGCAGGTCCTGCAGCCAGGACTCTGAGAGCAGGTCCTGCAGCCAGGCACAATGGGAAATTGCTGGTTGTATCCTACTACCCCAGTGCACAAAGGGCTGCAGGGACTGGTGCTGTTTTCCTAAAGCAGAAGCCCACTTGCCTGTGTTATTGTAATGCACAGAAGTGATGCCTTGGTGCTGAAATCCCGAGAAGCAATGGCACATTAACACCATGCTGCTGGAATACATCAGGGCAATTGTGCTCTCGTGCTGTTACTGACTGCAGGGCACGGCAGTAACAACACTCCAGTAACCCAGTCCCCCTGCTGAGGTGAAAGAAACATCTTAATGGGAGACCCTGACATTTCTGCAGGCCCATCTACATTCCTGCAAATCAGCACAGCGATTGCCCTCGCATGAGGTCACAGGGAGCCCTGTAAAAACATTCAATCACAAAAAAGTCCAAACCCCAAGTCAAAACATAACTCACAGGAGTAGTGAAACCATACTGGGCTCCCAGCTAACTGCACTGACTGGGGAAACAATCGGGGTGGTGAAAGAAGGGCATTTCAGAGCTCTTCAAGAAAAGCTTTAACAGCACTCTATATCATGAGTCAAAAACTCAAAAGCCTACAGTGGTCACAGAGCAATTCATTTGGAAGAATTCATGCAAAGTGTCATTTGTTCTGGCTACTGGATCTGAAGCTACCAGGGTGTATAAGTGTTTATTCAGGTTTTAAAGCAACACTGATCCTCCAGCCAGGCCTGGGAACATTTCAGCAGACCCTGCAACAGAAAGAATTACCTATACAAAAGAGCTGCACAAGATAAACTGAAATAGTTTTTTAAAAAGCATAAGCCTGTCATGGAGAGTCTCTTTCCAGTTGCAGTGACAGCCTGCTGTTCATATTGATTTTGGGTAAGTACAGCACCAGCTGGAGATTAAACCTTGCCCCCACCATGGCTCTGACACTACGAGTCCTTCTTTTGTCTCAGCCAAAGCTCAGTCAGTGTAAGGGGGCTACAATGGAAAGTTTGTGCAAAGTGAACCAGAATATGACTACACAGCAGTCACCATGTAGAAACCAAACTGAGAGCTAAAACCACAAAGGCCTTGTCCCCTTCCAAAGCTGGGACAGTGGGGATCAACATGTACTCACCAGTGCAGCTGGAACTCACATTCAAACAGCCCCGGAAAGCATCAGAGAAGATGTTCTGTGATCTGGCCTTTAAAGCACAAAAGCATTTCCATGGGCAAGGTTCTGCTTTCCTCTGCAACAGAAGAAATTTTATTCAGAACTTCCCTTGGAGGTTTTGGGTTCATTTTGATTTTAAATTCCTTTCATCGTGAATTCTTGGGGCTTGATTCTTACATCTTGAGAAATCCTCCATGTCTGTGCAGAGTGGAAGTAAGAAGCTTCCTGCTGAGAGTATCTGGCAATCCCCACTCACCTTTCCAGGGGCACAATGTGCTCATCCCAGTGCCTGCCTGTTCCTGCCCAGTGTCCCAGGGCAGATCCACCTCCAGCAGCAATGCAGGCTCCATGGGGACACAGGTGATGGCACCTGTCCTGCTCTGCCAGCCCTGCCACAGAGCACGTGTCCTCTTGCAGACAGGTAGGACAGAGCACACAGAATGTTAATTAGTTGCCCAACCTCATTAAGGTCCACCAGAGTTCATCTGTAGAATGAAGCAACATGATTCAAGCTAAGTTTCAGCCAGCCAGTGACAAACACTGCCAGTGGAACCTCTGTTTTCTACATCCCAGTGACCAAGCTCTTGCTGCTCATTAATATTTTACATCATTTTTATTCATTAGTGTTTTTGGCAAGGTGCTCTGCCAGAGGTAGACATCCACTTGCAAACTCACGGCAATCTCTTTCAAGCAAACCTGTGAATGCTTGCAACAATCTTTGTGCATTTAACTGGGATTTCATAGAAAATTTGGGATTTCATTAAAAAGCTGCAGACCTTTTACAATGTTTGTTGTTTATTTGATTTGCTGATGGTGGTTTTGGTGAAAAAAAATTGAGTGAAACCTGATTAATCAAAACAATCCTGTTTCTGAAAGAAGACTGGATGTTTTCAGATTTTCAGACTAAATCAGAAAGAGACCAAAATTTGTGTCAAAACATGTAAAAATATGACTGTTCAGATTTAAATGTCAAAAATAAATATTGTGTCAGTTTGTGAAGAACTGAGCACAAAGCAGCAGCAAAATGTGAAAATCGTATCATGAAACACATAAATATTCCTTCTTACCCAGCTACACAGATGCCACTGCTCAGCAACAGATCCCATGAATGTGCATGGGAGAATGCCATCAGCAGGAGGTTTGATCTTTAAATATTAGAAATACCTAAAATGCCAGAGTGAAAGCATAAAGGGCAAAGAGATTTAGTAAATCATGCTGATTCCAGCTTTCCCTGAAAAGGTTTTAACATCACCTGCAAAGTATCCAGAGGAGTAATTATTTCTTTTTTAAGTGAACAAACAAAACTTTGAGCAGCCCATTGCTGTTTGTTTCTGTTGGGTGCTGGTTTGTGCTGTGATTCCCATCCCGTGCCCAGCACACAGCAATGAGGTTAAATTGGTTTGGATGATATCAGCTATTTGTAATTAAACCAGCAGCCCATGGCTGGGCCTTTCTGTGCCCATGTTAGGTGTTAAATTAAGGTCTGATTAAGAGTGTGCTGCTGCAGTGAAGGTCAAGGACTAAAGATCACAAGCTTTGTTTCATCTAATAACAATAAAGACTGTCTGGCTGCCAAATACCACAACAGCCCTTGTTCTGCTATCAGACTGCTGTCCAGCTAGAGGGATCTGATTTCACTGGTATCCCTTTTTAAAGCCCACTTCTAAGAGGGTTTGTAGCTATTTCATCTGTATTAAGCAGCCCTGTGTTACCCGAGGCTATACAGTGCATTCTATATGATCAAAGCAGAAATGCAGCCGCTTCTGACGAAGAGTTAGCGTGGCTGAGGGGAACAAAATATCAAGGAAGGAGGAAAAAAAGATACAGAGCTACAAAATACCAGGTCATGGCACCAAAGTAAACACCCACAGGTAAGTTCAGAGCAGGAGACCACACAATGGTGGGAACTGTGCACATGTGCTTGCTTGGAACAAATCACAGGCTTGTCCCACCAGCAGCCAGCAGGAGAGATGTGGCAGACAGGAGAGACAGGAGATAAAAGCAGAGTGGTGAAGAGAAAAGCCAGCAACTTATTTGTAGGATAAAGACAAGAATTGGTGCATAAGGGCTTCTCCCTGCACAAGTGTTTTCCACAAAGACAGGTCAGGAGGCATTAGCAGAACAGTTATCTGTTAGGAAAGAACAAAATTCCTAACAGCCCAGCAAAGTCTGCTCCCAGAAGATGCCCATATCCCTCTGCAATGAGTACAGGGTGCTGGGACTTGTTAGTTTCCTGAAAAGGAGGGTGGAGCAGAGTAAGAAACCATATGGCCCCAAAATAATCTCTCACAGACACATCCTATTCCATACTCGGGGTCCAATTTCAGAGCAGATACCGATTCATTTTTCAAGAGTCATCTGAAGTGTCTTTCATGTGCTCCCAGTACTTCACAGACTATTAATAGAGCAGTGTCATACCTGGAAGGACAATTCTGCTGCTCTGTGAGGCTGCACACAGAAAACTCCTCACAGGGACCCACAAACACACTAAAGCCAGAGTTTGGTCAGTTCTTTGTGAATTGCTTGATACATGTGATCAAAAAAGTTCCTTGAGGACTCTTGTTGCTCTGCATTTCAGGATTGGAGTTTGTTTCCTGACAAGCTCTGAGTGATTCCCAAAATATTCAATCAATGATCCAGCTCAGCATGGAATAACTTCCAAGTCCTTGCTGTTGCTGCTGAGCTACAGATCCTGCAGAGCAAACTTTGCTTTGGGAGCTCCCAGACTTCCTGGAATCTGAGTTGTATCAGAAGTACAGTGAACACCACAAAATAGCCAGGTGTGAAAAATGACTTCTCCAGAACAAAAGAAATATGTTCACCACTGGGAGCCAGTGTCTGAACTGAAAAGCAGCACTTTACTGAATTAGGAAATTCCTCTACACCTCATTTCTCACCTATTTGTGAAAATACAATGAATCATGTGCTAGTCCCACTTGAGTCCAATTTTCTAATGATAATGAGAAACTTTTTCTGTTGCCACTTAAATTTCAGAACACCAAACCTAAAATTATTCCAGTCAAAGTCAAAGATTTGGTTTGGTTTGGTTCACCTCCTGATCATTTTTATTCCTAAATTTTGCAAGCCAAGATTGTAAGCTGAGAACCACAGTTTTATTGCCATGCTAGAGATGGTGGTGAAAGCTTCTAAACACAAAGGTTTAACACTGAAGATATATATCCATATCATCTGGGTGACAGAGCTGAGAAGTCTGATGAACTGCTACAAGTCAAAGGAAGCTGCTTTTGGAAGTCACCATTCATTTTGACAATCAAACCTCTGCTGCTAAGGTACATTTCAGAGATTTAAATTTAAGCACTTCAGCCTGGATCCAAATAACATCAAAGTTCAGTCCAGGCAGCAAGTCAGGAGAGCACAGCTCAGCCCCTTGCTGGGGTAGCATGACAGCATCGTGTCCTTACATCTGTGACTTCCCAGGGTGAATTCCAGGGACTCTGTCACCAGCAAGTGGCCCAGGGATCACTCTCACCACAGACTGGGAGTGAACTCAGGCTCCTGCTCCTGCCTCTGGAGCTGTTGAGAGAAGGATTGCTTTTGAAAACTTTCCAGTCTTATCCTGGGGAGCTGCATGACGTTATCTCAGTATCTGCACCAGTCCCTGAGCTACACTTAAGCTCCTATAAGAGGGATTGTTGTACATATTATGGTAATGTCATTTATTTATTTTACACAACTGGAAAATTTAAGGGCAACCACTTCACTTCTGTGCTGTGTAGATTAGAGTGTTCACAGTAACACCTGCTTACTGAACAGACAGCAAAAAGGCCCTTATATTCCTTCTTTATTGCAATTTATTATTATAGCTTGAATGGTTCCTAGTGACTTCCTAAGATTAATGTTAATATTCTAATCGGAGTCTCTCCTCTGGAGTTTTATTGTGGATTTTGAACATTCATTTCATTTAATATACACATGGGACCAAGTCTGGTGGTTCCAAAAATATTTGTAGTTGGAAATCACAGTGATTTTGTGTTAGGCTTGGTGCCAAAGAAATCACAAATCAGAAGTCTGTTATAGAGTAGTTCTAATTTCTTGGCATCAAAATTCCTCTTTATGTATGTGCATAGTGTGATGTTTTCCTGGGCTGTATGGCACTAACAATTAACTGAGAAATGCATTGCTTATCTGTTTTCCAGGGTTTCTGGTGGAACTAGAGAGCTTGTCTAGCCAGCTGGGGATTCACAGGGATTTTATGGACTTCCTGTGTGAGCTGGAGCCTGCCTGTTGGATATGCATCACTCCCTATCACAGCTGGTGTTTTCAACCAAAAGTGTGGAGTAGAAATTTCATCCCTGATTTTTTTTGGCTGGATTGATTGTTTAGTCTAGGAACTCTCAAGGAGACTTTCTAGGTGCTGGAATTCCTCTTATTCTTCAGTCAGCAGCTGATGCTGTGTGGTGAACATCAGAGTCTAGATTCACATCTTAGTGAGCAAAGATTTATGTTCCTCCTAACGCTCCTTGACGTTAATGAGTATTACAGACATGGATCCCCATGGATTAAGCTGAGAACATACCCCAGAGTGTGTGTGGAGTTTGTCATTAGGGTATCAGACTATTAAAACCAACAGAGAAATTCCAAGGGTAAGAAAGCAATTGGATCTCTTTCCTCCTCTCTGCTGGAGCACATGTGAGAGATACACTTTAAATCTTCTCCCATTTCCAGCCCTCTCACGACTCCTGTGCTTGTTTTGGGTTGTTAATGACTTCAAAGAAGAATTGATTGCCACTTTTAAGGCACTTCCCATAACAACATTATGGGGAATATGTTGCTGGAAGAGAATATTTCTGTAGCTTTAGAGTGGTCTCTAATGAAGGAATTTCCATGTGGCTGGGGGAGACAAGGGAGGATTTTTCCTCAGCTGGCAGTTTCAGGGGTGGGATCAATACAATGGGATGATCTGTGCACTCCTGATCTGGGGATTGTGACTCCTTAAGGAAGGACTGTGGATCCCTGGATGAGCCCCCTGAAAGCAGAGCAGCAGCCACCAAAGGGACAGGCTCTGCTGCAGCACAGCAGATCCATGTGCAGGTCCTTGCTCTCCCCAGCCCAGGGCTCCAGGTTTTAGGGATATTTTGGGTGGCACACAGTGAGCTGTATGATCTGGACATCTGGGGACAATTCAGCTGCAACCCAGATAAACCAGACACAAAAAACAGACTCCAGGATGTAAATTCAGTCTCCCCCAAAGCCACGTGTAACTCTGACCTGTGGGAGAGAGGCAGTGCAGAATCAGCACATCTCTCAACCCCATGATCTACCTACAACAAACAACTCTGGAGCCAGGATTCTTGGATTTTCTTCCCAATAGTCCAGCCATAGGGCAGTCACAATTACTGTGTGTCTGGTTGACAGGAATTTTCTGGGCTGACTCTTGTCACACATGAGGTTTATTAGCCCTGTGTAATCCTGCCTATACCAGCACACTGAAAGATGGAAATAAAAACTTCATGTTTTCCCTCAGAGCTACTTGAGACCTTTTGGAGAAAATTTTCATAGGAGAATTCTAATTTAGCTAATTTGCAAGCACTGGCTCCTGGATCAATTGCTCCCCTGGAAACACACCCATTTCTCCCTCAGTAACAGGAAGAAAACAATACTAACAGAGATTTCTAAAATACTTTGAGATCTGTGAATATAAAGGGCTGTCTGTAAAGTGTTTAGAAAACTTCAAAAAAAAAAGGTGCTACATAAATGCATATTTATTGCAGAGCTGACATTCTTGTGGCAGCTCTGAATGCAGAATCAAAAGCAGAGGGGGCAGAATGTAAGTCAGAATAAGAAACTGTCAGCCTTTAGCCTCTATCTTAAACTACTTTGAAATGTTGCAGACATTCAGAGAATCTAGTTTGCCAATATTGTATGTCCTACAGTAATTACACCAATCTGGAATATAAATTTTCCTTCCCCCTTCTGAGAGAAGACAAAGCTCTTAGAGATACACACAAATGGAGCTCTAATCCCACAAACTTTAATGCCTGTACCTAATGTCAGGCAGCAGAGCTGTCCCACTGATTTCAGTGGCTCTGCTCAGATGCATGTGTGGAAATGTTTGTGTGATTAGAAGTTAATCATAATAAATGCCAGTTCATAAGAGATCTCTGTGTAAACAATCTATTTCTGCATGCAAGTGATGATTTTATTGCTGTTCTGTAATTCTGTGTAGAGGCTTTGTGAAGAAGTCTTATATTTTCTAAAGCACTAGAATGTTTCTGATAGTGTTTTTCATTGCTAGCTCTTTGGAGGCTAATTAAAAGAAATATCTGTTAAATTTATTCATTGCTTGGTTCCTTGAAAGCAAGAAGCACCTGGTGTAAACATTAAAAAGAAAATCAGGCAGCAACCAGACCTCATCTTATATTAGATGCATTAGGACACTTTATTTATAAATATGAAATTGGTTTTAATGACTTCAAAAGGAGGAAATGCCAGGAAGAGCATAATATGAGCAAGCTCAGTAAAGCTGTCATGAAAATGCCTAAACCCACAAAAAATCTAGAAATTGTACTTGCTCCCCCCTTCTCCTCTCAAATAGGAAGTGGCAATTCCAGCTGCAACTGGCAAAAATGTGCATGAAGAACTGCAGCACTAACCAAGAGAAGCAGCAGATGAGCTGGAGCACCAAGTGCCTGTCTGCAGGGGAAGTGCCATCAGTGGCAGGTCAGAAATAGCTCATTTCTACTGCCCTGACTGATTCACTGAAACAAACCCTGGATTTTGACCCCTATGATTTAAGGCAAAACCCTTAAGGATGTGAAATCCATCCTTCTGTCAGGACAACATTTAAAGAGGCACTTACATTGAGCATATGCTTTACATTCCTTTGACTTTAGTTTCAAACAGGCTTAGCACTGTTTCATTCTGTTCCCATTACAGGCTTCAATAAATCAGTAATGAGCAGTGACTCAATACCTTATAATCCAGCCTGCACTCAGCAGTGTCCCACAGAAAGATGCAATAAATTAATGATCAATAGACTGTGCAAGTGAGGAATATCAGCAAGAAGTTCTCGTTCATGAAGAAAAAAATCTACTTTAGAAGTAGATTTCACCTTAGGACACGGTATTGCAACAACATGCTGATTTGAGAAAGGTATTTCACAGGAGTAAATCTGATGTTAGTGAGATCAATGACCAGTTTTAGTGGGAGGAACCACAGCATTTTTCTCATTTAAAGAGCTGAAGTTTTGAGCCAGGTGTAATCCATAGGAAAATGTCCAACGAGGTTGAAAGATTTATGTTACAGGACTCTCATCCACTGCTATTTGGGCACTCAGAAAAAGTGCTAAAAAAAAAGAAAGTTTGACCTAAAATGATGAAAGAGCAAACTGATTTTGATAAAACAAGAATCAGGATTTCATTCCAAGTTCACCTGGTATGTGACAATCTAAGACAAGCCACAGATTGTATCAAGTCTCCAATGGACCTGCTTGCTCCTACAGCTCTTCTAAGTGACACTTGAAACAATTGGCCATGAACAGGAAGTAATTGCTTTAATCCTGGTTGGGAAAAAAACCTTTCAGTAGTTGTTGTCATTGCACAGAGTGCAGAACAGTTCCTTGATAAGCAGTGTGAGGAAGGCAGGTAGAAGCATTTTTTGGCATTTTTAGCACTGCACAGACTGATTCTGTGGGCAGGGAATGTGACTCCATGGCCAGAGTGCAGGAGAGAAATTAAGAATCTGTAGTCTCAGGATGTTTTCTGACCTGCTGGAATCCCATAGGTGTGATCTTTTCAAAGAGTGATTTCCCAGTTTTAAAGAAGCAGAGTTTTGTTGACTTCTTTAATCACACCAGAGGTGCCTTGTTTCTAGGGCAGGAATTTTCCTCATGCCCTTGCAAAGAAAACAAACAGACATTGGTTTTCCATCCTGCCCTGACCTTTGGAAGTTGTCATCTCTGCCAGTTCTGCACTTTCTGGCTCTGGAGAGAGCAGTTCAACCCTGAGTGAGAGAACTGAGCCACCTCTGGAATCACCATCACACCTCCTGCAGGTGTTTTCCTTGGAGGTCACTCCATCCAACAGCTAACCAGGTCTGACCATGTTTAACTTAGGAGATCCAAGCAGCAGGATTGTCCAGACCTCCAAAATCAAATCTGAAACCCCACAGAGCCTCAGAGGAGCCTGAGCAGGAGGAGCTGCAGCCAGAGACACTGACCCAGAGCAGAGTTGCAGCCACAGGACACCAGGGCAGTGTGTTGTGGCACCCATCCTCCAGCCCAGGTGACTTCAGGGACTTGTCCAAGTGACTGCAGGGACTGGCCCTGGCTGGGTTCAGGATGAGAGCAGGGCCAGACAAGGGGGAGCTGCAGAAATTGTAAATTATAAAATTATTCATTCCTATGAGCCCTGTATGTGAGGCTTCTGCTTCCACCAAGGATGACATTTAACCACAAAAATATTTAAGGTGCTTTTTACAGGGATGTGCATCACTGACTATGATAAAATACAGGGGTGTGGGAGAGTCAGGATGCAGCTTTTTCAGTGCAACTCCATATGAAGGAAAAAAAAAGGCAATAAAAAGGAAGTCTTGGCATAAAGAAAACATCCCAATGAAATCCTGTCCTTTAATCTTGGCCACAATCTCTTCTCATCATCTTTCCTGCTTTTTAATGCTCTGCTGCACTTTTTATATTGTTCACTTTATCAACTTCACCTGTCTCAAAAGTCAATAAAAGCAGAGGCCACAGTTTTAAAATCCAGGCAAATGAACTGAGGCACCAAATTTCTCAACTTCTCCAGAGGTGCTGACTGCTCACAACTGTCAGGAACAGCAGCACAACCTGTGGGTGATCAGTGTCTTTAAAAATCACTTAAGTGCTTGAAGAGGAACATAACTGGAAAACACAGAGGATAATACTTTCAAAAGCTTCTTACTCAAGAGTCACTATTTTACTTTCAGAAGTGATTTAAGCACTTGGGAGTTCAAGAACTACTTAAAAATCAAGTGTATTCTGAAATGCATAATACTGTCTGTGTATGGTGTACAGATACCTCTTCTGCTAATGTACTTACCCAGAGTTCTAGGCCTCTCTCAGAGGAGATTCAATATATTGAAATTCCAGGCCAGGATTGGCCACACTGTCACCTACAGGAGCTCCATCAATATTCTGATGGGAAAGTAACTTCCCATGCTTATTGCCTGAGGAAACCTCAGTAGAAGAATGACCTAAACAACACTGTACTGATTGCTCTTGAACAACCTGAGGAAAGACTCTCCTTTTCTAGTGCCTCTGATGGAAAATGCTTTTTTCAGGCCTTCTCCTCTTACCTTTTTTTTTTCCCTGACATCTGTTCATTGTAGGCACACAGTCTGGGGTGATTGGGAGTGGGGCTGTGGCTGAGCCTCATCCCCAGTGGGCTGCAGCTGTGAGCAGCAGGTGAGCAGCATTGAAAGCAATGAGCCATGGAGTGCCCAGGTACTGAGCAACGACCCAAGGGAGCAGAGGGCACTCAGGTGCATTGCATGAACAGGAGGGGCAGAAAGAAGGGCTGGAGAGCAGGAAGGGCAGCTGTTTGCAGCCTTTTGAGGTGTGTGGTGTTACTCTGTTTGGGCAGATGCTTGAAGCCCTCTGATGAGGTGTGGTGTTACTCTGTTTGGGTGAATGCTTAAAGCCTTCCAAAATTCTGTGGTGGCACTCTGTGTATTGTGGCTGTGTCAGCTGTGACAGTTCACCACTAAGGCAGCAGTGCAGTGTCCCACCACGATGTGTATGAGCTTCCAAACCTCTCTGAGCAGGAGGAAGAGATTGCTAAGGGTACAGAGACAGCAGAGACACTCATGTCATGGCTTAAGCCAGCTGGTTGATGGAGGAGGTTTACAGCTGTCATTAGTGAAATGGAGAAGAGGCTGCTGACACAAGCTCACACCACTGACAGCAATAGATCAGGAAGAAATCTCAGCACATGGCAGTGTCTCACTGCTGAGCTGTTGGCCTGCAATTCTGTTAATATTTATCCAATGTGCTGATCTGTAACATTTGGGCTGCTGCTGGTAGCAGGGAGTCAAACCAGCCTGAGGCCTTCCCAAGGTGAGTGTGGTGTGTGGCCAGGGGCAGATTGGCAGTCCTGCCAAGAGCCCAGAGGCATCTGCAGCTCAAGGGGTCAGTCAGCTTGTACCTCCTTGGGCTGAGCTGCCTGGATCTTCAGCAGCTCCTGAAGGCACTGGGGAGGCTGGGGTGCTGCAGGTGAGGTTTGCACATATCCCATCTTTACATCAGCAATGTGGTCAGTGTCTTAGACTGAACAGCTTGGTCTTGCCTCTGGGACAGAGGCTTCCAGGTCACTGTTTTCAAGTGTTCTGACACAACCATCACTGCAAGAGTTATCTAGAACACACTGGGTTTAATATCTTTGAAGTATTCAGGTTTCAAGCCTTTTCTCCTTGGAAAGGCATGTTTTTAATAGAAAGGCACATGCTATTTTCTCTTTCACTGTCTCTAAAGAGGAGGAAGGTTCTCTGTTACTGTTTTAGAATCTCTTTTCTCTGATTCAGTTCAAGCTCTTTCTTCAGAACAGCATTTAAGTGCTTCTTCCTTAATTTAGACAAGGTTTAAATGAGTTCAAGCTCTTTCTTCAGAACAGCACTTTAGTGTTTCTTCCTTAATTTATACAAGGTTTAAATCTCATATTTTGATGCATTCATTTTTCTTTGGTTTTCTTTTGCACAGAGAACCTGTTGGCTTTCAGTTCTTTAACACCATACACCACTCCTAATCCAATCCTAGCCAAAAAAAGTTTTCTCTCAGTTTGCTGATGTGCTGCTTAGATCTCTCTCACTGCAAGAAGCCTTCTGCTATTCATCACAACAATTTCACATGCTCCCTTCAGCTGTTCTCTCCACAGGCTGGTGAAGCTGGTACGGTTGTTATCCTCTTTATCCTGTACAAAGTTAAAAAAAAAAAAAAAACAGATTATCTATGGATAACACTGGGGACCACCCATACAGCAAGAAAAATTGAGAAAAAACTCTTGTTTTCATGCTTTGGGCAGTTACACACATGCATAGCTTGGATCAGACAGTCCTTCCCATTTGACTTCTGTTCTCAGTAAATATTTGTAGCTTTGCTGATAAAGCAGTGCTGGATTTCTCAGCTGGGCTTCCATATGGACCATAAGCTGTGACACTGGATTATAGAACTTCATTCAATAACAAGCCTTCTTGAATAGTCATTTGTTTCATTCTCTAATTTGGTCATGAAAAATCTGTTTAGGAATCCAATGGCAGAACAAAGTCTCCAAATCCAGCTGCTTTGGCTGCAGTATTGATTGCTATGAGGCCCATGACTATAGTAATGAAGGCTCCATGGCATGCTTTATTTTATTTATTGTGACCTAAATGCAGGAATTTGTGTATAGGAAATAGCAAAAATGTGGAGGACTTTTTATGTATTATATGATTTCTATTCAATGCACCTTATTTTTGTTTCAGTCTGGTTTTACTCCTGAACAAAGCACATTTCTTGTTTGTGCCTGCTCTGGCTGTGCACAGAGAAGCTTCTGAGGATGGGCACTGCCTCCTGGGGGGCTGAGTGCTCTGACCATGGCAAAGCTGCAGCAACCTGAAGGAGGGAGCAGAGTGAGCACGTGCCCAGGGCTGGGGGTGCACAGAGAGGAGATGTATCCCAGGACAGCCCCTGTGCCAGGAGAAATCAGGTGAGGGATCTGAACGTCTGACTCTGAGCTCAGCATCTCTGGCTTGCCCCTGACCCAGTTTTCCAGTGGGACACCCAGAGAATTGTCACCCTGTGTCCCCTGGAAATGACTTTCCCTCCACCTGCACACAACTCAGCCACAGGAAAGTTTCACTCTTGACTCAGAAGTCAAAGCTGTTGGCCACTTTTAAGTTCACAAGTTTGAAGTCAGTAGTTTCTTCCCAAAAGATAAAATAATACTAAGAGGAAAAAGACACAGAAAAATAAGGTTGACTTCAGACCTCAGTTTTACAGCTTTTTCCCTTTTGGAACTAACAGCAACTCTAACACCTCCCTTTTGCCCACAGAACTCAAAGTGCTTTACAAAGGCAACAAACATCACTGACAGCACTTTACAGTGAGGGAAACAGGAGCACAAAGGGGAAGGTTATTTATCTGAGAACCCTTCAAGAGACCAACAGCAGAGGTAGGAATACAACCACTAATCTGCTGTCTAGGAAAGCTGATCCCTGGACATGCTGCTTATAGTGGTCACATTTCTAATGCCAATAAAATCTGTGTTTTCAACCTCTCTGACCCCCTTATCAGTTTTTCCCTCCCTTCTCAGCATACACATTCCCAGTTAGTCATCATGTGACAATGAAAGTCCCTCTGGGATGGACTTATTGCTTCTATTGCTAAAGCTTCTTTTTCCAGGACTCTTTCTCAAGGTACAGGTTCTGGTGTTTATGAGATAAATTTTATGTTTTGTGCAAAGCAGGGAGATTAGGCATGGGGGAGATTCAATGTGTTCAATAGGTAGTTGAGACAACATCTTCTATATAAAGATTATTTCAAAACTGCCCTGGGTGCAAGCTGCAGCTGAATTTAAATGCAGTCTTAGCTTTTTTTGCAATTTCCTGCCAGAAGAGCAGCTCTCAAACTGTTTTGAAATAAAGACACAAATGCTGGAAGGAGGCAAGTGGGCAATTGACCTCATCAGAGCTCAGTGCTGGTGTTAGTCAGGCATTTTCCATCTAGAGGGGTTTGGGTTTTTCCATTATTTTGGGGGGCAGGGGGAAAGAAAATCCTGATTTTTTTCAGAACTGAAATGTTTTGCAGGAAACACATAATTTTCACAAAAGTCTTTCTGGGAAGAATCTTCCTGCTCAGCTTGAGACTGATGGAGAAAAACTGATTGGGAAAGGATCCCAGCATGGCCAGTGGTCAGCACATTCCCTGGTGCTGTGGATTTACACCATGTGATATAGGAAAGGCTGAGTTGGCTCCAAATAAAGCAGAGCAAGGATTTGACACAGTCTTCCCACAGGCACTGCAAATATCCCAGCCTTGGGGTCATCCTCTCTCCTGTGCCCCAAGAAATGGGATTTTTATGAAGTCAGGACCAACCCAACAGGAGTAATTGTGCTCAACATATTGGTGCTACTCAAGGAGGTGTTTTAGACCACAAACATGAACCCTGGTCTCCTGCATCCTATAGAAATATCCTCAGGCTTTGGCATGCTGGGAGCTGAACCTGTTTGCTTACTTGTTCTTCCTTCCTTCTTATTTTCATTTTGATGAGACAGAAACTCTAAAACATCCCCATTTTCCCTAAAACATGTTTTGCTTTCTAGCCACCTTTACTCAGCATTTTAGAAGAGAGTCCTTGGTCTGATACCAGACATTTAACATCTGCCCCACTTTGAGGTTGCCACTGACACCAAATCTAAAAAAAATACCAAAATAATACACATAGAATGAGAAGCTTTTTCTCTTATCTCACCAGGCTGTGAATCAAACCCCCAACTCCAACAATTTCCCAAAAAGTGTCATTAGGTTTGTTTACTTGTTTAATAGAAAATAAAAGATATGTTCTTTACACTGAACCATCATTTAGAGAAGCAGGAGCTCACACAGGAAAGGCCCCTGGGCTGCTGCTCTGCCTTTTGTACATTGCTGTTTGTTGATTTTTTTGTTCCTAGTGTTGGAGATAAACTAGCAGGAATTGTGCAAGGTCCTTGCAGAGCTGGAGCAATGATCCCTTTGCTGCAGCTCTGAAGCTGCTGGAACACAGCACTCCCTTCAGCTGCTGACTGCTCCTCACTGTGGGTGAGTAACTGCAAAGCTCTGTGGGATGCACCAGGTGAGTGGAAATCAGGGAGCTCTCAGTAAGAAAGGCTGCAAATCACCAACATCAAATTTTCACTAGTGTCACCTTTTCCTCAACATACATGATAAATAAATCCAGAGAGAAGGGAAGGAAGGCATGATCTGGAAATGTGTCAAAGAATCCTCTGATGTCCCAGTATTGAGGGAGGCTGTGGCAGGTTTTCTCAGAGGGTCAGAGAGGTGCCTGTGGTGGAGAGGATTGTAAAATACAGACTTTCAGCTCACTTTCTTAGGCTGAGGCAAATAATTAGATCCTTCTTTCCAAAACTGTTCAGGCACACAGGAGGGATGATGCTGACTAAAGTTTCTTTAACCCATTCAAGTTCCCTTTTGGAAATAAGCTCTTTCCCAACCCTACCAGTATAAAATAATGTTTCACTCAAAGCTAATTCTTCTGAATTAGGGTCTACATTTACATAGAAGTAAGGATGACAATCTGAAAGAATATTAGCTGAAAGGTGCTGAAGAATAATGGTATTTTTCTGTCATCACTATGAGGAGGAAAGGAAACTGTACATCACATGAAAGGCTGACCAGCTGCTCCTGTTACATAATGGATGGAGGACATTGCTGATTCAATAAATGCTAAGAATACAGAAATTTATCTACAAAGACAGATACTCTTGTGTCCACATTAAGATTTTACTAAAATATATGGCAGAAATATACCACATATTTCCTGCTTATTTCTCTTTGCATGCTGGTTTATTTCATCTCTTTCCCCGCAATACTTTTTACAGGCACTGAAGAGGAGCAGTGGGGGGAGATTGGTCTTCTAGCAAGCAAGGACCTCTTCTTAACCACATGACAGGGGAAAAAAAATCATTTCCAGACGAAAGAACTAAGCACTTACTGAACCTGAGTAAGATTTAAAACTTGAGTGGCTGGCACATCACAGCCCACCTTCAGAGAAAGTGGCTGCAAATGAGAGGGAACCCCAAGAACTAATGAGCAGATAAATACTCAGTTCCTTCTGTCAGTATATTTACAACATACTCAAGGAAGACATAAAAAAAAAAATCCTCAGACAAATTCTAAGTTGTCAAAGAAAGAAAAAGAAAAAGGAAGAAAAGAGCTCTTATTTAAAAAAAAAGGTCAACATTTCTTAAATAAAAAAAAACATGGTGCTGAGCCTGCAGCTGGATTCAAAGACAATGCTACAGATACCTGGAAGAAGTGTTGAGAGAGAGAAAACTTCTATTCCTCACACACATCTGGTGCTTACAGATCAGAACTGGATATTTACTGAGGTAAGATTACCTCACGCTGGACTGTTTAATTCCTGTCCTGTCCTTTGCAGAACTCAGTTCTGGCTGTATAAAATACTCCAAAAATGTGGAAAACAGAGACATAGACATGAGGAGAAAGACAATCACATCTGCTCGTGTAGGTAGGCACGTGAAGGTGCCTATATATATAGATATATATATATATATAAAGCCATCAGATGTGATTGTCTTTATATATATATTTATATATATGTAATATATGTAGTGTGTATATATATATATCTATAAAACCATCAGATGTGATTGTCTTTATATTTATATTTTTATATATATATAGTCTATATATATATTTATAGTTGATATATATACCCATATATATCCTGTACATATATTCTGTACATGGATATGAATTCATGAGTTGGGAGCTTTAGGATGCCAAGGGTGGAGGCAGTTCCTGACAGCTCCTGCACAACAGCTCTGCATTACAGGTACACTTGATATGGAAGTAAAAATAAGGTGCCTGGACACTCCAAACTGTTTCTGGTTTCTCTGCATGAGAAACAGAATTTCCAAGGGCTCAGCTCCCATTGAAATAGCAAAACAGACGTCCTGGTTTTGCAGATATTATGGAAAAGATCCTCTCCCTGCTCTGCATCCTGGCTGTATTTCATTTGGGGCAGCAGAGCTCCATCAATTTGCACAATCAGGGAGCTTCTGTTTCCAAACAGACCATGGGCAGAGTTATGACCTGCAAATCAGGCAGAATATCCTTGGCTCTGCTTCAGGATGCAAATACTGCTTTTTCTCTTAGAAATATTAAAATTGAATGATCTAGTGAGGAGGTCTTTTCTACCTACTTTGGTTATGAGTCTTTTGAGAGATTATCTTGACTATCAAGTAGCTTTTAGTGTTTATCAGTGACCACAAGATCAATTTGCACTCTTAGAAAATAAATACAATTCTTGCTTACAGTAAAAATCAAATGTGCAAGTATGGAGGAAAAGAAGAGAGAACAGGATTAATAAATTACAATTGTTAGCAAGCACTAACATGTATTGAAAATGGCAAATTCTCTGGAGTACAGCTGAGCTTCTTTTATTCAGGTCAATGACTCTTTTTGTGATTCTCTCCTCTCAAAAAGAGCATTTTTCAATGATTTATGTATAATAATCTCCACATCAGCATACCGTATTTTTCACTATTTGTTTGTTAAACATGCAGCAAAGATCTCACACTGAAGCCCTTAGCCTTGAAAATCCAACTGGGATAAAGGCATAAAAATATCCATATAAAATAGAAATATTTATTACTGAGGCTGATGTTTATGATTTGACATGTAGGTAAGGGGGGAAAATACGTCATTTTAGATGGCTGAGTTAAGGCTTTAATGGTGTGGCTTTCAGACAGATACATGAGAGCTGTTTATTAAGAAGAAAAAAAAAAAAATCACAGGCCACCAGAGCAGGAAACTGCAGTAAGTGTTGCAAAAGCAGCTTGTCATTGGTCTGTGGCAGTGCTGGCTGCTCCAGCCTGCAGGAGTCAGAGCTGGACAACTAAAAAAAAATTAAAATTAAATTTTATTTAAATGGTTCAGATGACTAGAATCAGTTCAAACAGATTTGCAAGTTGTTGGGTTCAGGGTGGATTTTTCAGGACTGAATTCCATCATGGAAAATTTTCAGCCATTTCTGCTCCCGTCCTGCAAAGTGCTCACCCACCACTACACCCCAAGTGCTGATGTGCTGATTTCTTGAAAAAAACTCACAAAATAAAATTCAGGTGTCCACTTGTTTGAAGTCTCATGTATTCCAAAGTCCTGTCATCCAGTCTGAGAGCAGGACAGAGCACTCTGACAATTCCCAGCAGTGAATGAGAAGGCTGAATTATTACCTGAGGAAAAGGCTGAGTATGTTGGTTCTTTGTCTAAAATCATCACTTTTTCCATGGGATCACCTCTCCCCAGGCTGCAGAGCTCCCAGGGGGTCTCAGATGATCCCAAATCACTCTGGACAATCCCACCAGTAAATCCATATCTTAGTAATTCTCATTTTCCCTCAGAAGATGTGAGAAATGCAGAAGCCACAAATGGGAATTCTACACTGGGAAAAATAGCACCACATGTGAATACTGACAGACTTTTGGAGGTTATAATTTGTTAGAGAAAATATTCCTGTAATTTTTATTATTTGATTGACAGGTGAAAATCCCAGCAGATTTCTGTTTCAGTGTGAATTATGTTTTTACCAGGTCATACATGTTCCCTACTGATGCAGAGGATTCCATTGTCTTTTCTGTCAGTACAAAAACTTCACCAATATTAATTCAATGTTCAAATCTGAGGGGGTGTGGACAGACCCCACACAGAGAGGGGAAGGAGGGGGACAAATCAATAGGTAAAAAATCAGATTTCACGTATCTCTCAGCTAACAGGTCTGTCCCACCCTGGCCAAGACTTTAAAGGCAACCAAGCCTTCTCACCAGAGCTGTAGTCTCAAAATTGACTGGGTACTTAGTAGGCACTGAAGTCCATAAATATTTCACAAGGAAAAGAATGCATTTCCCAAGCATTGACTAGCTACATATATTATTTATATGAAACCATAACTTAAGTTGAAAAACAATAAATGCTTCAACAACAGACCTGCTCACAACCTACTCCATTACTAAATAAAGTAGGCTCTGCCTGTTCCTGAGGATCCTGTAACTATGCAGAAATTCACTGGGACCTGCACAGAAACCCTATAAAGGTGCAGGATGAGATTGCAGTCACTGCACCAACACCAGTTAACTTGAAATTACATGGACAAGAGATTAAAAGATGCTGAAAATCATTTACATTTCATATTTGTGCTGCACTTATGCTCCTGTTTGAGGTCAGGTCTCCCACTCTAAATAAGGGCAGGGAAGGCACAAGAAGGGAGAGGTGTTACCTTTCTTTTCATACCCAAACCATCAGAGTTTAGGGAGGTTAAGGTCTCCATTTTCCACCACCATGGCCACTCACCAGTAGCCTTTTCCAGGGGAAAAATGTGCTACAAAAAAAGATGTGGGTCAGAAAAACCAGAGATTGCAGATTCCAGATTGATGCCAAAAGACTCCTGAAGATCTGGGAATTGCACTGAGACTTTTCACTTCTCAAACAACTTAGCTACAAAACTCCCCCTTCTTGGAGAAGGATCTTCAGACAGGTTTTTAAATGGCTGCTTTGTCATTCAACCTGTTCAACCCCGCAGAGGAGGCCTCTCAGAGGAGGTGTAACAGACTAATGCTCTTTTGCCTGAAGCACTCATAACATTAATGGAAGTTAATTCTGCTGGTAGAAAAGGTTTAAGTGAGTTTTGCTAGCTCATAACCACAGCTAGGGAGAAGGGAAAAGCTTTTGGAGCAAGTGGATCCAAGATGTAGGCATTACCTCCACCATTTACCACTCAGCTGGCAGCTAATGGCCCATGTATAAACTCAGGATGAAAGTGGGTAAAATAAATTGCATTCTTTGGAACAACCATCTCTTCTTTCAGTGGCACAGAAAAATCCATCCCAAATGCACCCTGGAAAGCTATTTTGAGTTTGTTCTTTTGGCAAGACACAGAAAGTGCCAAGATAAAGTCAGTCAATTCAGTATTGTGAAGGGAGGGGAAAAAGGCAATAAAAACAGTGGAAGCTCTGAAGACAAGACTCACCTCAGTGCAGACAGCAAGAAGGATATTTATGCACTATTTATACCACTCCAAGTGCAAATTTTGCCTTGCATCGATTACAATTCACGTCTCAAAGATCTTTCTGCAGCTCTGGCACAATTCTAATAATGCAGAGGCAGAGGAGAAGGGAAACTGCAGCCACTTTGGGCAGGATCAGCTGGCACATCCCTGTCCCCTCACAGCTTGGGGCAGCACACACATCCTGACAAACACCCAGACAGAGCAGGCTGGAGGCTGCAGCACCACAGAGGCTGTGTTAGCAACAGAGCATTTCCCAGGCATTTCCTTCTTGTTCCCTGGCTCTGCCTCCATCCCCTGCTCTGAGCAGAAGTGGGAGGGTTTGGGGTGCTTGGTTTGGCAGTGATGTGCTGGGGCCAGGCCCTTGGCCAGTGTCAGGGGAAGGAAGTGCATCAGTGGGATGTCTGGCTGATGTCGTGCCACCCCTGCCATCACCAGTGCCCTGTGAAGTGCCAAGGCAGGAAGGTGTCCCTGCAGTCCCTCTAGAGCTGCCAGTGACTGTGCAGCCATGGCAGGAGTTGGGCCTGACCCAGGTCCCCAGCCCAGCTGAGCACAGCTCTGAGCAGTGAAGCCCACCCACTCATTACAGCACTGCTGGTTTCTATGGCAGGTGAGAACTAATGCAGTGTGTTTGGATCCAAGAGCCCTCAGCAACAGACAGGAAGAGAAATAACTTTGGGAAAGGGGTGTTGACAAGCAGAGACTTGTGGAAACTGACTGGAAAGATCAGGAATCTGCACACCCAGCTCCCCCCACTCCTACAGCAGCCAAAAAACATCCCCACCATCAGAGCATCACTGCTCTCTGTGCTCCATTTCCCATTGAAAAGGCATTTTGGTGAAGTTCTGCTTTGGCTGAAAGAACCAGCTCACTTTTGACACCTGCTCCTTCCAAGGTTTCTCCAAAGAGGTTTCTGGTAGTACCATGAAGATATGCCCAGCCCTGTGCCAGACTCCACAGGTTCTTTGCCCCAGCAAGCTGATCCTCCCAGCTGAAAATGCTGTCCCCATTTAGCAGGAGGCAGAGGGTGACAGAACCCCTTGAAAGGATTATTCAGCCCTGTGATCCCAGACAGTGCCCTAAAAGATTGGAATGGACACCCAGTTTGGCCTCACACAATTCCAGGACTGAACACACCTCCAGGAGGTGATTCCCTCTGATTTCTGCAGCACCAAGGTACCAGTGAGCCTCCTGCAGACCTGAGTGAGGGCTCAGAGCAGCTCCCAGGAATGTTCTGTGGGCACATCCATGGGCAGCCCAGGTGATCCCAGTGCTCATCCCCAGCTGATTCCACACCCAGGACAGAGGATGAGAGTAGGACTGTGTCCAAGCCAACCCCTCTCCACACCAGTGTCAGGCAGGTGTGGATTTGCACAGGCTGCTTGTGAACCCTACTCAACAGTGGGAAATCACATCCAGCTCTGTCACTCTCAGGGCTCACACTATAAAACCTTCATTGCTCCAATCTGTGGAGCAAAATGACAAATGGCTCCAGTCAAAAGCTTACAGTCAGAACCTAAATCTTCCACCACCCCCTTTCTGCCTGAATTCATTTTAGGTGTTCTGTGAGATAAATTGAATTTTGCATTCTTCCAACTGCAAAAATAGATTGTTCAAGCTATTAAAATAAATATATGAAGAAAAAATTGAGAACATGAAAAAGAAAGGAAATATTAGTGTAGTCAGAAGTCAGAGTCACGCTAAGGAATCACAGTGGTACTGAGACACTTGTGCTGTATTTCTACAGGGGCAGCAAGAAAGAAAGAAAATAAAGAGGGGAAAAAAAGAAAAATCCCACACCTTTTCATAGTCATTTTGAAGAGAGTTTAAGGTTAAAATAAAAGCAGGTGTCATAACTTCAGTTGCACTGCATCAGCTCACTGACTTCAGCAGGAGCAAAGGCCAAAAGTTTTTAATCTTCTGCTTATCCCTCCAGGTGCTGTAGGGCATCCCCTGAGCAGTGGGGGGGGTTGTGCCTGAGTTACAGATTTTCCCCAGCATGGTTCTGTTCTGCAAGCAACCTTCCTCCTCCCTCTTCCACACATCATTTTTCTCTAACTGGCCAAGTTCAGTCCTACACAGAAAACACTAGAAAATCTGAATTGTCCAGGGGGCTGTGGTTGGATGTCCCAGGACAGGGGCTGGAGGGTCCTCCTGGAAGCTGTCCTGGTCCCTCAGTCACCATTAGCTCCTTTCACATCCCTTCATACTGGTTCATGGATTTACCTTCCAGCAACGTTTCAGTGAGAAGTTCTACACTCCTCAAGAAGTGAAAGCCAAAAATTCCAGACACCAAAGCTCCAGAGGCTAAAACTTAAGAATTGGTACCTACATGTTTGTATATCTGGGCCCCTGACACTACAAAACAGCAATTACCACTTTTTTGAGTCTTCCATCACCTCAGTCACCCACTAGACCAGATCTCTTGGGTCAGCTCTTCTGACCTGTTTAGTAGAATATTTTTTATTCTGACAGTTGCAGATCAAGCTCAACTGGATCTATTTACCAGACTTGGGGAAAAAACTCTTGAAAGATGAAGATACTTTAAATTTAAGCATCTGATTGTTTTCTTAGAGAAAAATGTTTTTAAGTTGATGTTTCGTTTCAGATCAAATAAAATATTTCATTCCAGTTAAAGATTTTACTGAATTTTTATTTATTCAGCCAGCAAACCAAAAAATTATTACCAATTGTTTCCACAGTGCTGCTTAGATTTGGGCACCGAGCAGATTTCAGTGCAGACAAAAACCAAACAAGTGCTGTGCTGCTAACTCTGACCAGCTTACTCTTAGTTCTGCAATAGGGAATTTTTTTTAAAGCTCCAGCTTCTTGAATCATATGATTCTATGAATATCTCAGCTTGCTTTCCCACTGAAAGTAGAGGCCTGACAATTTGAGTTGCTAACATAAGCTCACATGGTGAAGTCCTAAATGCCCCAAACAAGCAAAACATGTGTTTTTCCATCTTACTGATTTTAAAGTTAATCTCCTCATATGAGACAAATATTATTTGTGATTTTTGAACTCTTAAGGTAAAAACTACTGTAAATTACATTCCAGGAGCTATTTGAGAAACAAATCTCCATCCCTGGGGCTTTTGACCCTTCTCTGTTCTTGGCCTTCCCCCCTGTGTTTTGGGGAAGGAAACCATCAGGCAGCTCAGCCCAAACCCGTACAAACAGCAAGAGTTAATTTGGTGCAATGTATCTGAGTGTAGTAACTGATTACATTTTTCCCCAAAGGAAACTTCAGTTAATTTGGTTAGTGACTCATATGCCAGGCTGCCAATTACAACACAGATGATTACACACATAAATTCACGTCGGAGTGGCTCAACGATCACAGGGAGGGGAAAAAAAAGAAAAAAAAAAAGGAAAAGAATGAAAAAGAAGCAGAAAGGGAATGAAAGGCTCCCCTTTACTTTCCTGGGGTTGGGAGTGGGTAAGAGCCCACCCTGCAAGGTGCTGGGTGCCCATGCAGGCCTCTGGAGACTGAGTGCCAAAAGCTGGGAGACTGGGACGTGCCATCCCTGCAGTGGCAGTGTCTGTAGCTTTCCATTTGGGATTTTCACTGCAGAAATGTGTGGCACGCTCTCTAAAAGATTGTTTGCCAGTATCGTTAGAGGAATCCATACACAAAGAGAGCAGGAAGGAGGTTAAATGAGCAGTGCTTGGCAGTACATCAGTAAATCATTTAAAGATAACCTGTGCATACCAATATCCCAAAAAAAAAAAAAAAAATCCAATTAAAGTAACTTATTGCAAACCCAGTCCCATTTCTGAAGTGCTTTATATTCCTAAGGAGGAGTGGGAGAGGGAGAGGAAAGAAACAGGACAAGGAGTGAGAGTCTGATGCTATCACATGAGGAAAGCCCAGGCTGGGGATGGGAAAAGAATTCCTACGTGCCTCATCAATGGGAATCAATACCAAGGGGGGTTGGCCAGGCTCCTGAATACATATATTCAGAGAAAATGAGACTTTGCACTTAAAAGCAATAGGAAGTTCTGACATTGGTGGCGAGCGTAGGAGGAAGAAGGTTTTCTTTTATCTTAAAAGAAAGATATTTTGCTGGCCTCAAATGTGTTTCTAGCTAGACATCCCTCCAGATAAACAGCTGCGTGCATTTCCTGCAGCCAGGGTCAGTGGGCTGCTGTGGGGGAATTCATGCAGCTCCTTGCTGGGGAGGTTGAAATCCTTTACAAACAGTAATTAAGCTTCGTGGCACCAGGGTACTATTATACCAGTTTTACAAGGGAATAAAAAGTATGTGGCAGCAAAGTGATTGGCCCAAGGTCATCCAGCAAGTCAGTGGCAGAACCAAGTACTACATGCAGATTCCTGGTCTCCCACCCTCACCTCCCACCAGCAGACAAGCCCCCTACCTAGGCCTTTATTAAATAACCATTACAAAATGTATTAATTTTAATTTGGAACTATGTAAATTGACTCTTTCCCAAAAGACAGCAATTGGCTGTTAAATAAATACTGAGTGATTATTGCAATCATATTTGCTGACGAGTGGATCATCAGTGTAATGTGCTGGGTTCAATAAAAGGGTTATTGCCTGTCAAATAAACATGATGAGCTGAGTCTGGACTGACGTGGGACAAATCCAACAGTCACTGGCTTTGGTGGGAACTTCAGCTGCTCAGCACCGTTTAGAGGCTGAGTTCAAGTATTTTTTGCAATATGTGGAGAGAAAACTGGTGCTGCCAAAGCAGCACAAACTCCATTAGCAAGATGACCTCAGGTCAGATCCTGGCACTCTAAACTTGATTGTGAGAGTAGTTTTCTCCCTGATTTCTGTAGAAACAGCTCAGTGTGCAATGCTGTTCTTAACAAGGGTAAAAGTAGTAGAAATAAGTTCTGTAGTATGCAAGGATGGGATGATTTTGGGATTAATGTTAAACTAAATGCAGAAGAAAATCCTTGTGTTTTTAATATCTCTCAGAAGAAGGAGAGAGCTGTAAATACAGCCAAATGGTCAGATTAGGTCTTTCAGAGACATGGCCTGCACACAGATGGAGCTATTTTAAGTTGACAATTTCTTTTGTGTTTTTCCAGAGCGTGAGTTTGTAAGAACAGTGTTTGTTCTCCATCAGACAGCCAAGGATATATCAAAAAAGCCCCTGTACCCTGCAGAACTGCTTGTCAGTGGCAGCCATCCACTGAGGCAAGCACCTTGCTGGAAACTACAGCCACAGGTTTCCAGGGTGTTTTTCTGTGCCGGAGGTGTGCTAGGACATGATCCCGGTAACCCCGCGAGCATCGCTGCTGCTGCAGCCCGTCCGCTCCTGCAGAGAGCCGCACCGCGCTGCTGCGGCCGCTCCTGCTCCTGTTAAATGAGCAGTTCTCCCTGCCGGGCTGTGGCAGCGGCCAGGCGGCCCGGGCAGTTCCCAGGGACGGCACTAGGTGGTGGCAAGCCGCTGGCGAGGAGCGGCGTGGCGAGAGGAGCCGCCAGCGAGGCGCTGCGGCAGCCGCCGGCCCCGCGCTCCGGGAAGAACGGGCTTGATTTAAAGCCCTAATGTCTCCCATTAAGGGCTAATGTCCTCCCGCACGCTGGCACAGGCGGCCGGGACGAGCTGTACCTCTCCGAGGGAACAATTCTTACCATTCTTATCTGCAGACCTTCGCAGGGTGTTCTCTTCCCGTTAATGTTTCCTTAAAATAGTTACTTTTCTTTTTTTTTCCCCCCCCTCTCCCTCTCCGCTCACGTTTAGTCCGCTTAGGGTTTTGCTACTGGAAGGGGCTGAAGGTTGAGATAGGAATTTGAGGAGATGCAGGATCTGCTTGGGTTCAGGTTGGAAAGTGTGGAATGCATCTCTGTACCAGCGCAGCCGCGCACTCACATCCGCGCTCGCACAGGCCAATTAGAATGTTAATAATAATTAAGTGTCTTACTCCTAAGACGCTCCTACACAGGGGAATGCTAAAGTGCCAGTCAGCTCGTTTCGTTCCATGCAGGCAGACACCTCTCCAGACCTCGTGTGTTTGCTAAGGGAGCGGAGCGATTCCAGCTCCGGCCAATCTGATTCCAGATGATCTGCTCAACAAACAAATTAGAGCAGCCTGCAGAAAGAAACGTGCACCAGAAAAAAAGTCCAGCTGTGGCAGCTGAGCTCTACCTTTCACCTCCAACTGAGCTGCAGCAAATAAATACAGGGCGAACCCTATAAATTTCCAGTGTGCAGGGGTTTGTGGGAGTCTTTATCTAGCTTTGGTTCACACGCTTCAAAGCAGCTCCATTTCAGATTTGAGATAATCCCCTAATTAAACACAAACTCAAGCCTTAAGCTGCATGTCATCTGATTTCTACCCCAAAAATCAGAGCTGGACACAGAATCTAGGGCTGCTGAGCTTGTTCATCTCTGTTACACTGGAGTGGACAGCAAGGGCTGGCCCAGAGATCACTTCCATCTGTGAGACCCATGTGAGTGCCACCTTGCCCAGCTCCCAGGAGCGCTGCAGTCTGGCTCATAGCTGACCACAGCGTGCTGCTAATTCACAAACACAGCCTTTCAGATGTTTGCAGGCAGCTACATCCTTTGGTGGGCAAGAGGACAGGAGCTTAGCAAGATTTGATTCAGAAGAATTCTTGCTTTTCAGGGAAGAGGAGGGAGCTCGGAAGAAAAGCTTGGACACAGTTCTCATGAGCAGAACCTTTTGAGTGACTCTGAAGAGTCCTGGAGTTTAACAGTACCTGGCTAAAGGGAATGAACTTAGTATGTTTCTGATACCAGATAACAGAAATGTTATGGTTACATTTCACCCAAAGCTCTACTTTCAGAAAAAGGGAAAAAAGAAAAAAGAAAAAGAAAAAGAAAAAGAAAAAGAAAAAGAAAAAGAAAAAGAAAAAGAAAAAGAAAAAGAAAAAGAAAAAGAAAAAGAAAAAGAAAGAAAAAGAGTCAGGCAAGAAGCAAAATCTCCAGGAGCAGGAAAACAGAAAACTCTGTTTATCCAGAGCACACCAGATACGAAATAATATCTGAATAAACCAGATACAAAATAAGTTAAAGAAAGACTGAGTCATTCACATTTCCAATAAATTAAAGGGAAAAAATCCTGTTGTTTTTCACTCTATTTCACATCAGAGAGCAATCACAACAGACTATTCACTTAATGTGATGATGACTTTACCCCTGCCCCCAAGGGGTTTCTCTGCCTCTCTTGTACAGCCCTGAAAATTATCACATTTGCCCCCATTTTACATCTCTCCCCACACCCAGTTTGCCCCATTTCAAAATGCTTTGGGTTCTTACATCTGCTCCGTCTCTTTTTGCTATCCTTTGATTTTTACCAGCTGCAAGAGAAAAAAAATGCACAAACCCATGTATCTGATTAGATGTGCATGACACATAATGCTACACCTGAACATACAGCTGAGCTCACCCAGATCCAGTTTTCCCAAAAGATCAGAAGTCTGAGCAAAATCAAGCCAATCCAGGAACCCAAATCCTGTAAAGAAGGTCCCCCTGGGTCCTGTTTCCAGTTTCTCCACAGATAACCTGAGGGGATGCTGTGGGGCCAACTCACCACTGTGGCAGGAATTTTGCATATCCAGCTTCAGTTTTATCTCCAGCCCTTGGGAAGTAAAAAGCTAAATGAGGAATCTAAAGTGAGGACTCAGCTTCCTGTAGAACTGGAACTTTTCTAAGCCACCATGGAGTTTGAAAGTTTTGTTAAGCCACGTACAGGTACTAATGACTTTTATTGCAGAAGATCAGTGAAAAGAGTCATTGCACTTGGGTTAGGAGAGACCTCAGAGATCCCTTGTGCAGACTCCTGCTCAAAGCAGGACTAAGTCACAGTGCTATAACACAAGATCTTGAAGCAGAAGAGAGCAGATATGGGGATGTTTCCAAGTTAAGGTCTTCCTAGAGCTTTTCAGAAATTATTTCTGAAGCCTAGCAGTACAGAAACAGTTTGCTCTGGAGCACAGCAGCTGCTGTGTCACTCAATAAAAAGCTTTTCTATATTGCATTGCTGGTGTGCACCAAGTTTCTAAAAGCATTACAAAAGGTAAAATCAGAAGTGTATGGTGGAAGCCAAAAGGGAAATGGCTGCATTTGAGTTTAGCACAAAAACCCAGTTATAATTTCACAGGAGAACTGAGGGAGAATGGAGTAAACTCCTACACTGCTCTTACTGCTTGGAGATTCTGCCACAGTGAGGCTGAGAGCTGAGAACAACCTGGAGACTCAATGTGGGTACTCACTCCCACAGGGATGCTGCTGACTGACTTAACTGGAACTATATTTGAGCAAAATGTTTCAGATCTTCTGCCCACTTTGTACGAGATCAAATTCCATCCACTCACTCAAAAGCAAGAACTTCTGCTTTCTCAAAAAAATAATTGCAAATTTTAAACATAGCATAGTAACACAACATGCAAAAATAAGTTTGACTAGCTCTAAGTAATTTGCACTAGCATTACTCTGCACACACCAATTCTCAAACTGTGGAAATAATGAGGGATTCTGACAATAATTTTTCTCTCAGCTGTACAGTAACAATCAAATCTGTTCTATTGTTATTGAAGGCAACAGTGAAACTGTATGAGAATATCTGAAAATGTAAGAAGTATTGAAAAAGTCAAATAGTCTGAGCTTTGTAATTCACAGTTGTCTAATAAGACTAATGTTAGTTTTTTGACACATTGCCATCAATAAATTACAGGAAAATTAGCTGGGCAATTAACTGGGAGCAAAATAAGCATCCTCATATTCTGTAAAACACAGCAAATTATTTTATAAATAAGCATTTGATCAAACAATCATTTGATCTTGAGAGCTGTGTAATCAAAGTTTTCAATCACTTCTCAGCTGCCAAGAGTTTCAGCCTCACGGAAGCTCTATCATTTTGTCAACCTCCAGTGCACAGAAATGTTGAGGCATGTCCCCACAAGATGATCATCTGTCTGGCTTGCAGTTAAAGCCATGAGATGTTACTTTTTGCATTAGCTGAGAATTGCCCAGTTGCAGTTTTTAAGTTTGTTAAGGATGACAAAGATGAGCATGACAGACCTATGGTGATTAAATGCCTCTTGGATTTATTTCACAACGCGCTGAATGTTTCTTATGATACAATCTTAAAATTAGAATGAACTGATCTCCTTCCTACTGAAGTTTATGACATGATGAATTCTCTAGAGGGTAAATTACAATGAAACATTGGTAGCAAATTACGTGGTTATAAATGTGGCTGATCCAAAAACACCTCATGACAATGACATAAACTCTGTTCTGTTCTGTCTGATGTCAGCAAATATGACCATTTTCACCTGATACAATCACCTTCACTCAGGGGGGAAACAGGCTTCACAAAGGAGCTAAAATTGTACAAAAGCTGAACTGAAACACTTTGCTGAGAAATACTTTGTGTGTTATATGCTAAAAATTAAGTGGGGTGTGCATGCACTTCACAAGTATTGAATTTGGACATGGTGTATTGCTTTATATTCAGAGTCCTGGTTCTTTGAATTTCTTATAGTTTATGGAATTAATTATGTCCACTCCTACCTCAAATGCAGAAAGGGAACAAATAATTTCCTTGGATAAACGGACTTGAACAGATTGCAGTAGACCACAAAATATTGATTATGTTAAGTTTGAACTTCAAATTAAGGCACAAATGAAGGTTAATTCCAGTTATTCATGGAAAGAGTCTTATGACTTCCTTTAAATATATTGAAAAAGTATCAAAACTGGTCATAAGCACTATTTTCAGTAACAAATTGAAGTCTACAGAACTGAATTGTATATTCAAGGTAGAAGATGAGAACATAAGGACCAAAAAATAGATGATTTGCTAAGGGAAATGACATTTCTTTTAATTGCTCCTTCAAAAGGGCATTCTTCCCTTAATCACGTAGTTCTTTCCAAGGTGGGTGATCATCCTGCTCAGGATGAAGAAGAGATGCAGTGACCAGAGTAGCCCTGGATTCCAGCTAAGCCCAGGCACAAAGCTCCTTTGGTTGTACCCAGGTGGAACAGTGGGTCTGACTGCCAGGCTGCAGCTGGACACAGGCAAGGAGGGTTTGGTTCCACCTTTTCCTGGGCAGATCCAGCTCAGCTGGATGAAGGGTTGTAACCAGAGTTTACCATGGGGACTTTGGACTGTTGTGTGCTCTCTGCCATAACCACACCAAACCAGCTGTACTTTGGCACAGCAGCTGGAAATGGCCAGCTCTGAGGGGTCAGGGACCTGCCCTATGTTCTGGAGGTATCGCTGCATCATTTTTTACTCCCCCCAGGTAATCAGGATGTTGTTGCTGTAATAAGTATTAAATTTGTAGTATGATTGGTCTGGAGTCCTATCAGCACACATCATTTCAGGACACTGTGCTGAATCCTGAGTTCAATCCTCTTTCTGTTGCACAGAAACAGCCCTAGTTGTGCTCACACTTCCTCCGGAGCTGTGGAGGAAAATTCAAGCCAGGGAAACTGAGTCTCTCTCACAGTAAAACCAAGCCAGTGTGAAGACAGTTTGAACAAGCTGGGGTTTGGGCCTTTACTGTCTCCTGAAGGTTCCAGCTGACAAGATAGGGAGTTCAAACTTCTGACAGGCTCCAGTACCCTGAAACAGCTTCCTGGGTGAAATTAAATCCCAATGTCACAAGGGACTCTCCAGCTGTGACAGTCTCTCACTAAGGTGGTGTGGGCCACAGAACTTTCCTGCTTACATCTGTGGTCCTGACCACTTTGAAATAAATCCAGGGGAGTGTCTGTTTTTAGCAGCAAGGTGGACCAAGGCTTTTCCACATACCTCTACAACCCAGTCAAACCCTTCTGGTATTTTAATATAAGGCTTTAGGAAGATTCATATGGTTGTGTTTCCTTTTTAGCATTAGCACATACCCACACCCAGCACTTCATTTTCCTAAAATACAAATGTGTACATGTATAATAAAAACGTTGACAAGTCCTAGTCAGAATTTGAGAAGTTTTAGACCTGGAAACCTGTGCACCTAAAAAAGGATAAATTGTGCCCCTTGCACTACTAATTTCTGATTCCACAGCCTGAGGATGCAGAACAGCAGTCCAAGGGGCACGTGCTACAGAATGTCAGCTGGCATCAGCAAAGGTGCTGTGGATGCTGCAGAGCTCTCCTATAAGACTGCTGACTGTTTTCATGGCATCACATGAAACACAGAAATAAATAGCTTCTCTTCTATGATCACAGCATGAAAGTTTTGCTTTGCTGTCTATCCCTTCTCATTAGAAGCATAAAACACAACACAAGACAGGGATTAGACACGGAGCAGGCAAACGCAACAGAGCCACAGGGAAGAGCTCAAGGAGTAAAGGGATTGGCACATGTGCCAATAAAGGCAGCCCTGGTGTCAGCTACAAGTTGTGCCCTCAAAAGCCAGAACTGAATTTCACTCAGAGAACAGAGGAACAATAGGCACAGACACTCCAAACCACACAGGCATGTACACCCAGTTCCTTCTCCTGAGCTTCAGTGCAGGTGTTAAAAGAAGCCTCACCCCCAGCAAACTGTCATAAAACTGTTACTTTTTCTTTTCTCAAGTCCTCTTAAAAACAAACAGGCATACACTCTTTTCCTGTGAAGCAAGTTTAGGGGGTTTTTCCTATTTAAATTACAAACACATCAGAAGTTTCTCTCACCACAGCGCATCCTGTCTTTTCTCTGTCTGACATTTAGAGTACAAACTCTTTAGGGCAGGCTCTGTCTTTAGTTTTTATGTCTCATACAGAGCCAAGACATATTCTCACTGTTGAACAGTAAGTTAAAAAGACCCATCTACACTCACAAGGTTACATGATACATGCCCAGCTTATCTGTGATACACACATGACATGGTCAGTAGAACAGGTCTGTACAAGCAAACTCTCCATGTACACACAACAAAACAGATCCTGACTTGTGTGCTGGGGCCTGCACACCTGGTACAGCGTTCACAGGAGGGCCTTGTTCATGCATCTGATTTTTAGAAGTCCTCTGGATCTGTAGACTGGGAGGAATAAGGAGAAGCAGGGAGGAGGGGGAGTGCAGAGGGAAGCTGTTGGTTGTGTCCAGCTGAGCTCCTCATGGTGCTGTTGGTGAGTGGCTGGGAAAGGTGGGGGTGACTCAGGCACTCAGACACTGTGCACTGGACTGTGGGGCTGAGGGAGGGTGAGAACCCCTGCCCAGTGTGATCCCTTTCCTGGGCAAAAGCAAAGCAAATCCATCTCTCTCAGCAGTTCCAAGCAGCAGCTCCAGTCAGGCGCCATGATGACATCAGCCCTGCTTTTGCAATTCTTTAACCTCTGTCATTCAGATCAGCAATGAACCAGCAAGGGTGACTAATACACACATCAGCCCTGAGAAGTTATCAACACACCAAACAGGGGGCTGGCCCTCAGGAGTGAACTCTGCTTTCAGGAGTCTGTTTGGTCTGTATTTGGGGGAAAATTGTACAATATTGAACATTAGGTGTCCATGAGAAGCTCCAGGCAAACCTCTGTGTGCTGTGGCAGTGTCAGTCCTATTTCCAGAAGGATGCAGATGCAGCAGATATTTGCTTTTTCTCATTTCTGTGTGTCATTTTGCACTACTCCCCCCCAACTCTGGCTCCTGCTCTCACTCCTCACACAAGCCTGGAAAAAGTAGCTTCTCTTAACAGACATCTACAATAAACATGCCGATACTTGAGATGTAAACTGAGAGGCTGGCATTATAGCAGAGCCTCTAAATCAACCTCAGGACCTTGTTAGCATAATTAGTGATAGGACTGGTGGCTTACAAGATCCAGGACAGAAAATGGAAAAATAGTAATAACAATAAAAAAATGCAGTTGTATCCTAGCAATTGCTGCGATGATTGCTGATGGTTCAAAAGCAAGTCATATCTTGCGTGAGACAAATACATTTTATATGATGTTTAATCTCCCAGGAATTCTGCCGGAAATACTCAGAAGCTTGTTAGAGGAAAATATGAGAAGCTACTCATGTGAACAATAAAAGATTCTAGTGTGGTGGAGCTACTGTTACTCCCATGCTGCTAATAGGTGCACATCTTACAATTACAAGCATACTGAAAAATAATGCTACATTCACTGCTCCTATTTGCTAATTTGATGCTTTGGAGAAGAAGACAGTCCTGGACATCCTTCCAGCTTAAACTCAGATAAGTTTAAGATAGAGAAGCACAGAGGAGAGGATTTGTTCAAGATCACCTGGAAGTCAGTGGCAGAGCCAGAAATATGTAGAGCCCTGTCTATAAGGGATCTGAGAGCACTAATAAGTTTTAATGGCCCTAATCAGTCTGACCTGCAGCCTCCACCCTCTGCCCATGGTCAGGAGCCTCACTGAAGCTCAGCCCTTTAGTCACCAAATGAGCAAAGCTGAGTGACTGTCCCCAGATCACACATAGAAGTGCCTGTGCCTGTCCAGGGACCTTGTTGCTCCTGACCCACCAATTTCCCAGCTTGACCTCATGCCAAGCTCATCCCTGTGGACCTGCCTGGTCCTGGGCTGTGTCTGACCATTATCAGCCTTGCTAGGCCTGATCCTGACCTGTGGATTCACTTCCTGGCTTGAGGGGTTAGACCTTCCTCATCTCTACAAAATTGTCTGATGCTCTGGACTCCGTTGAGGTTTGGCTGCCACTCCCAGACCAGCCCTGCCTGCATCCCTGGGGGGCTGTGGGGTGGGCCCTGGCTGGTGAGGACCCTGACCTTGCAGCCACGTTATCCCTGTCAGTTCCCTGTGTCTTTGGGAGCAGACATTGCCTGCTGCACCCTGACATGACCACAACACACCACCCTGCCTCCCTTGTCTGCATAGCACCAAGGGCAGGAAGAGAAATGCCACATGCTAACTTGATCAGGGAACACAAGCAGAGAGAAATAAGGTAGCAACTCAGACTGGAACTCTGCTTTGTTCTGTGTTTTGAGCATGTCCTTCCTCCCACTTCCCATTGGAGATGGCAGCCTTGCCTGCCCCAACACAAGGCAGCAGCAAGAGACAGTGAAGGAGGGTCATGTTCTGCATCAGTGTCCCTTGAGAACAATAAGTATTGGCTGACAAGAGCAGAAGCAAGAGGAATCAGGCTTTAGCAGGAGGAAGTGATCACAGCAGAGGGCTTGAGGGCACGGGAAGGAAAGGCAGAGACCTGGGAAGGGGAAGCACTGTCAGATTACCCAGGAGGACAGCCAGAGGAGGCAGATGCTGCTCCTGAGGACAGATTTGTGCTGGGCTCAGCAAAGTTCTAGGGCAGCTCTGGTATTTGGGGCTCAGAAAGTCAGAGGGGTTCAGCAAGCACTGAATGGAAGATGTGAGATGCAAAGAGCTCAGAGCAAAAAGGGCCAGGTTGTCCTTTGCCTGATGTTAGATACATTCCTGCTCCTAGCTGCAGCTGGGATCTGGCATCAGAGCCTAGCTTTCCTGAGAAGTTTTCGGTGTGGAATGCAGCATTCCAGCAGGGTTTATCTTGCACAGGGGGACCTGGATGTCTGGAGCCTTGGCTCCATGTATGGAGGGAAGCACAGCTCATCCAATAGTTTGGTCTCTAACTACAATCTCTCCTAAATTAGTCTTTTCACACAGAACAGCAGGAAATTCACATACAGCTCATGCTGAGGTTAAAAGGCAGCAATTGTCTAAATCTTCATATACAGGCAATTATTGGCCTTTTAATTTGGAAGCTAAAGGAGGTGACTCAACAGAAAAGGGTTCAGGCTGAGTCAGCAAGATCTTTCTTGGGAGTTAGTTATACAGCAAGAAAGAAAAATAACTTAGAGGCAGGCAGGAAAAAATTTGTGTTGTGGAGGTTCAGGGTACGGAATGCAGCTTTTGCTACAGAGAGTTTATCTGCTTTTCCCTTTTCCATTCCTGAGACACCCTGTGCAGCCCATGGAGTGAAATAAGAGAAGAAAGAAGTTAATACTTCCATAGCATCCAATACTTTGAGTATCTACACACCTCCTTAGACACTTCACCTATCTCCACACAATGACTCTTCCATGAGAACTGGGCCTTGCTAGAAGTTTATTGTAATTTGGAACTAGAAATCTCTGTAAGCCTCAAAAGTCACAGTGCTGAAGTAAAGCCTAAGATCCAGGCTTTTAGAGGAATGGATGCAGTGAAGGCAAACTGTGGATTACACTTCTCTGGGGTCCTGCAAGTGGCTTATTAACCCAGAGAAGCACTGAAATTCCCTTAGTCTCTCCCTGCTGGAGGCATGCCAAGGCAGTCTGCCTTATTCTTACATGAAGTAGTATCTGAAGAAAGATCAAAGGATGAGACCAAGATTTCATGGCTGGTGAATCAGGCAAGTCTGTGGAGGGTTTTGATATGATCTTTACAATAAAGAGAAAACTTTGCTCAGTGACATGTCTGTTATGGGATGTTCATTTTCTAGTTTTTACTATTATGAGTGTTAAATTCCTTGCATCAATTGATGGCCCTAGAATTTCACACTCTTCATGTGGGAAAAAAATTGATGCAGATGTTTTCAAATGCAATGTGGGCTCAGGTGTATTTCTGCAATGTAAAGTCTGAGATTCCTTCACTTTCAAAGGGATTTGGGATGCTCATTGGGAGATTTGGAAAAGGTTACCTTAAGAAACTGTGTCCTTGCAGAGTTACCAGTGAAGGCAGTGAGCAAGCCTGCCCTGTAAGTAAATGCTTTTAGGGACCAGCTAGCTGAGATGGATGTGGTGTCTTCCTGCCCCTTTGCCCTTTCTCCAGAGCACTTTAAAGCACTCTGTAATCATAAATGTAGGAAGAATATGCTTTCCTTCTGTCCATCCCCACCCTGCTATGGGAAAGAAAAGAATTATTATGACAATTGGGCAATTGTAAACCAGAGTAATTAAGTGATTTGCCAAAGGCCAGGTAGCCAAAGTGGGGAACTGAACCCAAGCGTCCTCGCTGCTGCTCCTCCCCCAGAGCCGATACACACAGACCCTGAAAGGTTGGAATCCTTCTTCCCTGGGGAAGATTTCATTTCCTCCTTTGAACACTGAGGGAGGGGCCCCTCTAAATCACAGGTTAGGCAGGCACTCAACTGAGTTAACACGATGTACTTCCCTGCACCATGTCTTGGAGGTGTAGTTAGGTGTTACTACATGCACTGCTGCAGCTCCTAGAGGTCTCTGCCAAAAGCAAGCCCCATTGTGTTGGCCACTGTTCACACACAGTATGAGAGAGTCCCTGCTCCCAAAGAACTTTAATATTCTTTGATATTTCTGGGAAACATTTCATGAGAGAATTTCAGCATAGAGTACAGGGCCTGTTTCTTCCTTTTAACTTAGATTACACCAGGATAACTCCACTGACTTCAACCTGTCAGAGGTGAGATTACAGATCCATTATGTTGCAGTCTCTTTTTAAAAACACTGGAGCATGTATAGCAAATAATCAGGAAATTAGTGGACAGGTGGCATTAATTTTCTCCAATGTCACCAATTTGGTTGCTGTTGTGGAAACACAGCAAGGCACAGTAACTGCTATTTCAGTGCAGAGGGCCATCCCTGAGCCCCAGATGGTGACCATATGATCTTTCCCTCTTATGGACCATAGACACGTTTCCTACCCTTAGAATTTGACTTCTGCTTGCAAAGAGGGCTCACCTAAATCTGCCTTACCCCCACAGCACCTGGGTGCAACACAGGTCCCTTCAGGAATCCAGCAAAGACCCAGACAGAGGGTAAACAATTTGTGGAAAAAGCACAACCTGACTCAATTAGAATTTCCTCCATGAATAACTCCCTATGTCAGAACTTAAGGCCCCAATTCATAGGGAAATCTGGGACCCATTTCCTCAGGAATTGCTGGCTATTTACGCAGAAAAAGTACTGCATTCTGATTTTGTGTTCAGAACAGTCTGGGGTGGGCATTATACTCACATGAATAGACTTATGCTGGGTTTGTGCTGGGATGGTAGCAGTGACATGTGAAGAGATCTGTAATTCTAAAACTTGTGTCCTCCAGCACCTCATCTCTTCTCCTTGGCAGAAGGTGTCCAGGAATCAGGAAATGCTGATCTGCTGCTGTAGATGAGCATACTCCTCCACCCAGCCCAACTTTGTCAAGAGCCCAAAAACTACACCTGGCTGGTACAAAGTAGAGTAATTTTCAGTCATCTCCTTGCTAAGGAGCCCATGAACTCCCAAGGCCCAACATTCAGCTCTAGTCATGATCTGAAGAGTGTTGGGGTGTAGAGGGATAATGATTAATACAGAACAACCATCTGTGGGCCCCGTGCATCCCATAAAACACACCTCTTTTAGATTTCTCTTAGCACAGGTGACAAGATATCCTTGCTCAGGAAAGATACTCCTGTGGTGTCCTTTACTCTGGCAAATGCATCTTGTCTGTGGAGTAAGATGTTACAAGAGAAGAGTGAGTCTGGTACTGTCTGACCCTCAAGCAATAGTTACAATGATCTCCCCAAACCTCCAGAGTGTATAATGCACCCTTTTCAAAGGCCCAGCCTTAGCCACACACTCCTGTACAAACAAAATTGGATCTAATTCCAACTCCTATGGCCTTTCTTAGAGTTAAACAAAGCTTTGTAGAGCTGAATGATAACAAACCGCAGAGAGAGAGAGAAACTGCATGAAGAAAAAAAAAAAAGCAAAATATTTTTCCCTGACATTTGAAAAATTCTTATTTGCCTAAGTCCCCTGATTTCAGCAGAGCTGTATAACTTTATACCAACCTCCAAGTTTGTGTCTCTTTTTTTAAAATCTCTCTTCTAACAAAGTCTGAAAGCAGCAGAGGAGTTCAGGCAGACGTGTGTAGGCTGTCTCAGACAGCAGGGGCTTCAGGCAAGAAGAATTTCAGGCCAACAGCGGCAAGAAAGAGAAAAGGTTGGTGGTGGAGGAAAAGAAGATGAAGAGGGAAGCAGTGAGAGGCAATTCTTGTGGTTTGGAAGTTCCTGTGGCTCTGTGTACAGTCAGCATTTCTGTCTGCAAACAGAAACATTTCTATTTGCTTTGCAAGCCAGATTTCTCAACCTTTGGCCTTCTGACCTTCACTGTATCTGGCACTGATCAGGTGAGAGATTGCAGCTCCCTGCTCACAGGGGCAGAGCTTTTTCTCTTGGTCCAGCAGCCAGATGAGGTGGGGCTCCCCAGAACAAGACCAACCCTCACTGTGGCAATGGCAGAGAAGGAGAAAGCCCCAAAAGCACTCTTCAGAGGAAGGTTTGCCTCAGCTTAGGATCTTCCATGTCATCCAGTTCCAATAAACCCAGACTTCAGGAATGAATATCTAGGCATGAGCTGCACATTTGCTAAGAATCAGACCCATGTTCCACCTGCTCAGAGTTGGGCTATCTCTGTTGGACTCTGCAAGGAAAGCAATGTCTATATTTGACCATTCTGGTCATTCAATTTGTCCTTATCAAATAAAAATAAAATAAAATAAGGGTTTTTTGAAGGCAGTACAGTTTCTTTATACCACATGCCCATGTTTATTGACATATAAAATTCCCTGTTTGACTACACCCCACCCAGGCTCTTGTACACACCTGCATAAGTCTATAATTTTATCCCATGAATCATTCTGTACCATCAGATCACACCCAAGTTACCAGAACTTTAAGGAAGTGGCAAGTTCATTATGCTGGTTTTCATCTTTCAGTTTTAAAATTGAAGAATATTTTATTGGTGCCCTAAATCTATGAGTATTTCTAAAAAAAAAAAAAAAAAATTACAGGCAGAAAGACCAGGTAAAAATAATTAATTAAATGCATTCAATAAAAGGGAGGACAATGGAAGGGAGAACTAATAAATGACCTTTAAGAGGCTGTTTGGACCCATCTTGCAGAGGCTGTCTACATCATGGGGTACTGCAAAGCTGAAGCATTCTAAATGGGTCAAGCTTACCAAAAATCATGAGACTGAGAAAAACTTGTAACTTCCAAATTAAATTAAAGGGGTTTGGGTTATTTTCCTCTGGGTTTTGCAACCTTGGGAGAGTATTGAGGCCACAGTTTTAAGCACTTAAGCAGCCTTTGAAGGACTTTTTTCCCAGGAAAGTGGAGATTTGCAGCTAAATTACTTATGTCAATAGCTAGGTGTTTAAGCAAACAACAGAAAAGGTTGCAATCCAAAAAGAAATCCAAATGCCATGGTGTACAAGAGCAGTGCTGCAGTGGTTCAGGTTGGCTGGAGAATGTTCTTTGTTACAGACACAAAGTGAAGCCCACCCAGCAGCACCCCGAGATCTTCAGGCAAACATTTGCAAGTTGCATTTTTTCACTTTTGTTTACAATGTAGAACATATTTCTATCTTAGCAGACATTTCTCATTTTTAACTTCTCAGAGTTATTTTAGGGTTACCAAATAGTGCTTGGGTTGACTGGCCCTGTAGTTCCTAGGATTAGGCTCATTGTGCTTCTTGACTTGCAGCCATTTGGCGGCCGCTTCCTTGTTACACAAATGTAATGTGCAGCAATGACAAGAACTTCTTGACATTCAATTATAAAATGATAGGCAGCCAAATAAGAAAATGGGATTACCTCCTGGGCAACTTAAATTTATGTAATATTGCCATTGGGTTGTTTTCTAGCCAGGACACTTAATTGCTAAGAAATGTGTTTACAGCTTGGTGTGTGCATTATCCATTTGGGACCATGACAGGAGTGACAGGATGGTAATAGAGATTGGCCAACAGTCTGGAAGAGACTGCCACCAGTGGGGAGCTCCACCATGGTGAAAATGCTGGACATCCATAATAACAACTGTCTCTGACCCAGTCAGGAAATAAAAAAAAAAGTAAGGCAGTGGTTGAAGTCTCTTACCTGCCCTGGAAGGTCGAGGTTTGCAGAGATGATTGGGTGCCTTAGAGCCCAGATCTAGTTTTCCTCATGCACATTCATCATGTTTTATTGCTTGCTAATGGAACAGAGAAGAAATGGTCTAAATCTAATCATGCTGCAGTTGAGTCTGTCTGGAAACCCACAACAACATCGAGTATCAGATAGCTCAGTGGGTCTCCCTTGCACACACTCCCTCTGGTTAATGGCCTCCCTGCTCAGCACAGTTACAACAGGGCTCTTTAATTCCCAGCCCTGCACAGTCCCACTGGCAGTGCCATTTGCTGTCCCCTCACCGCGGTGTTTGGTGCTATCAAAGTGCCGCCGCCACTCCAAGGGTTGCACTCATCCAACCTCTCTCTCCCTGTGCTCCAAGATCCTCTGTGATTGGCAGGAGGCTCTGGGCAGCAGACAAGGTGAATCCTGTAAACATGGCAAGAGATAAGGCAACAGCAAAGGGAATGATAACCACAAAAGTAGCTCACAGGGTTCAAGGGATGGAGAAGCATGCACTGTTTATTTTCTGTGCTCTTGGATCAGCTGCAATTCCACATGTAAGCAAACTCATTCCGCCTCAGCTTTAAGACCTGGAAAGTCCCTTAGCACTGAGCATTATTTAACAAAGAATATATGCTTTCTTTATCTTTTATCTATATAGGAAACAAAACAAAAACAAAACAACCAAGACATTTGAACAATGCCTAGAGCTCTGACTTAGGCCATGTCTCTGCCCTTGTTTGCACTGATGTAAATCAGAGATCGCTGCAAGAGATTTAAAATTGGCCTTTAAATTCCTTATCACATCACTCCTCTGCTCTGCCAGTGATCTGTTCTGTGTGTTTCTAACAACAGTGCCCATGTTTTTGCCAAGCCACAGTTACACATGGAATGCTTTCTCTCTCTCCAGGTACACACAGTGCCTGTCCCCTCTTCTACTTTCATATAAAATACGCAGCTTTCATCCTGATCCCAAGAAGTGCACTACCAATTATACCAATCCCAGGGTTTTTTAACTCATTTCCCCAGCATTTGCTCAGCTGGCTTGCCCATCCCATTTGTTTATGATGAATTTTTTATGATATTAACAATTACTTATTCCCAGGTGCATTTAACCAGAAGAGCAGGAACAGAGAGAAGTAACAGACTTAGGACTGCCTGGGCTTGCAGGGTGGCAGCAACAATACATTTACAGGCTTCAAAGGCACTGATGGAGCTCCTTCTGCATTTTGGGGGGGTTCATGACTAGAACTGGCTGGCAGAAGGTGATTTTGAATGCACAGGGAATCTCTTATTTTGGTTTGCTTTAGTTTAAGGCAGTGCAGCAGCATTTTCACCTGAGAAATCCAAGGCCATGCCTTGCACGGCACAGTTGTGAACCTGGCAGTGAAGAAATCCATGCAGAGACACCAATGTGCCCACAGCTGCACACTCACACACACCCTTGCACCCCCTTATACACTCACACACTGCCTTACACACTCACACACCCACACTGCACTGCTGCAGTGCAATTGTGCCATGCCACAAGAACATGATGTGAGAGGCAAGGCTTGATCTGCATTTGTCTCTCTGCCTTGACCCCTAATGCTCTCAGCACCACCAGGGCTCCTTCAGCAGCTCAACAGCTCCCTAACTTCTGTAATATCTGGGGCACGGATTAAATTCCATGGTTTGAATAATGGCATTGATTTTTTAATTTCTTCGGGAAAGTGATTTATTCTGTCCTTAAAATCCCTGTAACTGATGTGTATTATCCAGCACTGCCAAGTTTTGTCAAGGGCTTGAGAGAAAGGGTGAATAAAGACACAGACACAGTTTTCCTCTTATGTCTGCAGACTACTCCTACCTCTGAGCTGCCAGGTAATATCATATAAGTCATATTAGCCCTTGTTCCCTTTCTATCTGTGGTTGACATAATTAGTGGAGAAAAATTGATGTGGCTGATGGTGACACAAGGCTGAATCTGCATCAGTCTGAAAACCAGGCAGCAATAGCACTGAGTAACGTGACAAACTACCCAACCCTACATACATTGTGCATTTCTCCATAAAATCCAGGCAATGTGGCCTGCATGGTTTTCAGATTGGATGCTTCAGCAATATAAAAATTTTTGATAAAGAAATTTTAAGAAATAGGATCTGAAAGTCTATATGAAACAGAAATGATCCCCAAGGTACATTAAGATCTGACAGTCACCACTCAATTAGGAAGTGGGAGACAGCTGTCTGTCTGTCACTTTTCTCTTCCTTGAGCACAAACACATTCAAAGTCAATCCAGATCTTTTTGTTTCATCAGCAGGTTTAGCCAGTTACCTGCTGGATGTGGAACAAGTTTAGGTACCAATTCTTCTAACTCTGTAATGGTCCACTGTTGTTCTCCCTCTCTCTACTTACAATGTCTGACAAGCTAATTGCCAAAGGAAAGAGAAACCTTCTCCCAGACACTGCAGCTCTGGGACTCAGGTCTATTTAGATTTGCCATTTGTCTGTCCCCGTTTCCAAGCAAAGTTCAGAGAACTCTCTGTGAAGAATAAGGCCCTTTCTCCTGGACCCTTTGAGAGATTTCCTATTAGTCACCAGGATAATTAAAGGTTCCAGTTGCATTGCATTAGCACCTTTCATGTCATTAGAGTCCAGCTGCAGTGTGAGAATCACATATTTGCTGAGACTCCTGTGCCAGCCAGTGAGCTGGGAGCAGAGCTTTACATTTCATCACTTTGTAAAAGAAATACAATTAAGCAGTGTTCCCTGATCATATTGCAGTTTGCAAGAGGGGCTCTAAGCACCAATCACTGGAATGTCTGGCCATGATTGTATTGAAATGGTTCCTTGACAAGGGTTTATGAACACATTGTAATAAATCCATGGCCACCTAAGACTCCTTAATTGTCAGTGTACTGCACACGAAGCTGCTCAGAAACCCTCGGTGGAAATGCCTGTGGTGCCTGGACACAGCACATGGCATCTCCACTTGACTTATAGGAAAATATTCACCCTTTATTAGTATTGCAGGTGTGGTGCCACAGGGTTGAGGAGTTCTGAATTCACCCTGCAAAGGCTACCAGTGCAGAGATTTAGTTTATTATAACACTGTTAATTGACAGACTTGTATGCCTGCCTAGTCAATAACAGCCTGCTAAAAATATGCATTAAGCAGAGAGAATGAATCAGCTGCTAATAGCAGTCTGCCTGATTGTCAGCTTCTATCTATCTTCAGGATTTGTCGGAACCTTGTCACTATTGTGCTCCGGCAGCTCCAAGCCTGTAACATATTTATCCTCCAAACACCCCTCTGGGGCAGGGCGGTTGTTGCTCTCGCCAGTTTACAGATGGGAAACTGTGATATTGAGAGGGAGAGTGATTTGCCCAAGGTCACACAAGAAATCTGTAGCAAAACAGGGAATAGTTCATCAGTCTGACAACCCCAGGGGGATTAACCTACCCCCTGCCAGGACATCCTTCTTGTCTTCTTCCTCTTTCAAATCAGCAGAGTTACAGTGGTTTATACCAGTAGAAATTCTTTGAAATTCCTTGAGAATGCAGTCTTCTGTTTCTGAGTGGATGAAGTATAAACTGTAAGGCCCCCTTCCACAATTCCAAAATGCTGACATCCCAAAGCCAAACTTTAAAATATTAAATATACAAAACTTCTTTAAAACTAGTGCTTCCCTTAAACCAAGTTCTAGCTTTTCTCTTTGGGTGCATTTCTTGTACCTGTTAACACCTTTAGCACCAGCTATAGGGAAACAACCCCACTGCTGTGGGGAGGTATACAATGAGCAGCAGCGTCAGAGAAAGATGTGAATCTGTGAACTGGCCTTGAGCCTAGCAAGTACATAAGTCCTTTAGTTCATGTATCAAATATGTTTGCTTGTAATTCAGTAAGCTGACATAGGATTTTAGGGAACATTAACTCATGTGTTACTGTGATGCTGTGATTTATTATACTGTTGCTGTTATTAATGCTTCTTATGTGCTATGCAATGAAAAAATTTAGGCTAGACATGATCCTTCTCGCAAAGTTTGCCTTCCAAATAACATATGATAAAGGAAAAAAGATAAGGGAAGGTTGGGGCAGTTGATCTCAAGAACATGGACATAAGGTGACTAATAATGGGCTGGAAACATGCCCAGGTTGTGGGCACAGAAGCTGAGCAGTGCCAGTCACACTGGAGGGGGGGAAGGTAGTCAGAGAGGAGCAGAGCCAAATGCCCATTCCTGCAGCACAGCTCTATGTGTCCCATGGCACAGGGTGCACACAGATCAGCTGTGCTTGTGGAGCCCCTTGAACAGCCCTCTTCCACTCCTGCTGCAGTGGTACCAGAGCTGTGGGACTGGTTTGGAAACCAGAGATGAGTTGTGGATGCTCCGTCAAGGAAAGTGTTCAAGGCCAGATTGGATGGGCTTTGAGCAACCTGATCTAGTGCAGGTTGTCCCTGCTTGTGGCAGAAGGGTTGGATTAGATGATCTTTAAAAGTCCCTGCCAATCCAAACCATCCTACACATCTGTGAATTTTTTGTATATAGTAAGTCTAGAAGTAAGATGGCAAAACCAGCAAGATCTAGTCAAAGGAAAAAAATCTGTTACATTTGCTTATTTTGTCTCATACACTTTTTCAACAAGGACCACACACATAATCCACAATGTCAGGGTTGCCTCCTGTATCTTCCTGCACGCAGCTTCAAATCCCCAGTGTTTAAGGACCACAATTCTACACAGGAGTCACTGTTAGAAAAGCACTGTGGTTTCTCTTGGGCTGGGTAAAGACCCAAACCACCAGTTTTAGTTCCTCTACCTGCCTTTCCTCAATGTGATTCTCCTTTCTCTCTACAGTTTTGTCAGGGTTGCTTCTGGAAGTCAAAGCCCTCATTCCATTCTCGGGTGTCCTGTAGGCAGCCGTGGCTGTAGCAGGTGATGATTCTGCAGCATCCCCTTCCTGTCCTTAAGGTCTGTCAGCATCTCCATCAAGAGGTGACACTCCAGTTGAGGATGCAGCTGCTGGAGCTACCAGCCAGCCAAGGCTGCTGGGTGGCAGCTCTCAGAGGAAAGAGCAGTACCCAGAAAGGCCTGGCCAGCAGTGCAATACACACAAACCTGCTCATTCCTGGAAAAAGTGAGGGGTTTCAGTCTTTTTGAGAGCCCCAAAGAATTTTCCTCTACCTTCCCACAGGTGGAGAGGTTGGACAGACACTGGACTGAATCATCCTCAAGCCCTCCCAGCCCACCAACAGTCTCTGTTCAAAAGACTTGTGTACAGTTCAGTGAAGCAAACTTCCAAGCTGTCTAACCCATGAAGCCAATATGGAAAAACCTTATTTAAGGCAGGTAGTGATGGATACAGCGTCAGCTTTTACTGGGACACACTTTGCTGAAGGAAGAGCAGGGCTCTGAAAGCTGTAAGTTCCTGTCCTATGAAGGAAGAAGTGAGATCAGGGCTTCAAAGACAGAGTTATTTAAAAGTCTGAAATGTCTATTTTCAACTCACTAAAGTCTGGCATTGATAATTTCAAGTTTTCCTAAATGACTAAAATATCAAAGGGGAGGAGTGAAGGGTCTTTGTGCAATAAGTGTCATCAAGGGAAGATTGTCCCAGACAGCTGACAGTGAGTGAGCCTGATGAGTGGCTTCACCTATTTGCAACTCTGCATCAGCATCTACCACATGGAGACAACAGCTCAGGTCAGGAGTGAAATGAGGGTGGGACTGTACTTGAAACCAGACTGACCCTAAAGAGGAAGGTGCCCAGGAAATTGCAGACAGCATTATAATGGTAAACACCAGAGTGAGTCTATTCTGTAAGGAGCTGGTAAGTCTTCTAGCAAATGAGAACTGAGTTAACTTCTGCTTTTCCTCTTGTCTACCCTCCTGGCAATATTAATTAATAAGGAGTTGAAGTCAATTCAGAGCCCCCTAACAGTCCATAACAGTCCCATTATGACCACCTGAACTTCTTGGCACCACACAAGTATGTGGATAGTGGCAGACACCGAGCTACTAAAGCCAAGGAGATGCTCCAGAATGTCAGCTATGCAATGCTCATAGATATTAATGAAGTCACAACTTTTCCGTGAGAGGGGTCAGTATTGTTAACCCCATTTACAAACAAGGATATTGAGTAAGACAGAGGGGAAGTGACTCACTGAAAACCACCCTGTATTAGAGACAGGAATAGGACTCAGATCTCATGACTCCCATTCCTGAGTCTCAGCCACTATTAGATTGAAGCTGTAGAGTTCCACATTTACTGAGGGCTGGAAGAGGGAAGAAATAAGAGGTGGGAAGGGTGCGGAGCTTCTTTGAATCAAAACTAAATGCAAGTTTCCTGGAATGAAGCCACCACTAATTTCAATACATTTACTTAGATCTTGAGCTTTGGGATGGCATGAGCAGCTGTGAATCATCTTGGCCAGTCAAAGGAATAATTAATTGTTGTGGGTAAATCTCAAAAGGTTTAGGGGTCAGGTAAGGTAAGCAGCAAAGCTTATCCTTGACTGCTCTTTTCTGCTCTGCAAACTGGAGACACTCACTAGAACACTTACCCCTTATGCCAGATCTGTCCATCTGTTGCACACACTTTCTGCCTCATCTTCTATTTTGATTATAAACTATTCAGTGCTGGGATTGTCTCTATTTTAGAGGGTTTTATAGTACCTGCCTTGATATATGTAGGGATAAAGAAGTACCAGAGGTACAGCCATTGCCCAAATAGTTATAGAGGCTGAACAGTTTTGTTCCTGAGATTTTTTAAGCTTCCTGATTATAGCAGGAGTGGTTTCCTTGTGGTGCTTTGATAGTTTTGCTCCCAGCACAGCTCGCAACCAGGAAGTAGAAGAATGCAGAGCAATGATAGCCAGGATTTGCAGAGCAGCTCAGCATGCATGATCAGAAGCAGGTTTGCAAAAGGGCTCAGCTCCCATTTAGGCACCAAAATCACTACCTAGATTTAAAAAAGTGCCAAGTGGTGGGCTACAGAGCTCTTTAGAAGATCCAGCCCTCATGGCAGCTTCTGAGTGTTTGAGGATCTGGCTCAGTGTTTCAGATTGAAAAGGAACCGGGGCTGTGTGAAAAGCATTGCCCTGACTCAGTCTTGGGTATTGTTCTTTTTCCAGGTTCTAGCCCCTCTTAGGTACTGTGAGATGAGATGTGCAAAAAGGTCTTGTGTTGTCCATTAGCTCTTGATTCCAAACCAAAGTAAAAAGATGCCTTTTATTCCTCCTCTCCTGCCCTGAAAACTCAGCTCCTCCTTAGGCAGAACCTGAGGTTTGTGATTGCCCTTCAGTTCCTCAGGCTCATAGCCAGGCCAAAGGAAATCTCATGGAAAAGGGAGCTCTGAGTGTGTCTGTTCCTTCCTAGTGTCCCTAATCCTTAACTTGTCCCTGAGTGAGGGAGGCAGTGTCCCATGTGATGGATTGTCCCTCAGGGTCACAGATCTAGAACGGGACAGGGCGCTTCCCATCTGGACCTCCAATCATTCCTGCCCATTTTCTGTTCCAGTGCAAATAGTGCCAAGCTCTTGATGGCTTTTAAATGTCTGATTTTTTGACGGGGTAGAATAGAGGCACTGCAGGGCTCAGCTGTAACATTCCTGTGGAAGCCCTGAGAACCTCACTGAGAGCCCATAGGCATGGAGGAATTTAAAAGCCCTCAAGCCATGTCTGAACTGAGAACTTCAGAGCACAGACTTTCAGGTTCAGTTTCATTTTGAAAACGTCTATAATGAAACATTTTGATATTTAAAAATTATTATAATTTACTTTTCCTTCCATGGGAAATTTCAAATATGTCACTTCCCCCCCCCCACCCTTGAAATAGAACTCTACATCCTCTCCATAAATTTTCCAGGAATTTTCCCAAATTTCCAGATTCTAGGATTACCTATAAAGCAGACATAAAGCTGGCTTTCAACCCTCTTCAGTGCCCTTACTCCACAGTCTTTTTTCCAATTATGATTACATTTTAAAGAAAGAGTTTATAATCCCTTGCCAAAAAAAATGAGCTTCTTTTAGGTTCCAAGTCTGGAGAAAGGTTCCCTTTTGTTCCTACTAAAGAGATATGTTGCCTGGTGCTGACTGGGAGCAGAGACACTCCTGCATTCCCAGCCCTGACACTAACTGCCCCTGTGGCCCCAGGCTAATCACTTAAATGCTCTGGCTCAGTCTCCCCATTGGTAAAACAGAGATAATGATACTTACCATCTTCTTCACAGGGGTGTTGCAGAGGAATAATTAGTTTGTGTCTGTAAAGCACTTTGAAGTTAAAAAGCACAATACAATTGATAATAATTATTGCTATGCAGACTGGTTCTCCCTTCCCCAACAACTTACTGGTGCAGAAAGGTAAGGAAAGCCCTGAACTGAACTGTCTCCCAGTAGAGCTCCAGTTTCAACAGGAGCTGAAAAGCCAAAACCATAAGCCAGGCACCCCAAAATTTTTAAGCTTTAAATCTGCCTTAGTGATCCTAGTTCTAACTTGCCAAAGTTAGACATATCACTGCATGGAAGGGAGATTTGTTTTTCACGATCTCTTTTTCTCTAGTCCCTCGCAGTTTTTAATAGCATTTTGTGCCTTCAAAAGCTTCCATCAGTCCCTGATACCTCTGCCTTGCCTGGCATGGGGCAGCAGCTTATTATACACGAGTTCGTTACAGCCTTGGCTTCAAAGCTCCCCGGTTCAAAGGGTGCCAGAAGTGTTGAGCAGGTCAGCACTTTAATGCTGATCCACACATCTTTAGAGGGCAGTAACATCGCCACAGTTTTGTTCCTGGGGGAAACAGAGAATAACTGGTTTGCAGAGTTCCCTTTGGCCTTAGCGCTGGCCACAGAATTGGATGCTCCTGGTGGCAGAGATCAAGCGTCAGGGAACCCTGGAGTGGGTGAACGTGGAGGGCCGTGATGTAGTGAATGAGTGAAAATGTGCCTTTGTGAGTCACTGACTTGTTCTTAATGGCAGCTGTGGAGGAACAGGGAAGGATAAAGGAATAAGGGGGTAAAGGAGCAAAAAGTAGCAGAAAGGATAAAATAATCTAAACTAGTTCTTTCCATGCACTTCTTTTTTGAGACAAGTGATAGATGTACCTAAAAATTATCAAAAATCAATCAGAGAAACTACTGCTCCAAAGATACTTCCTGCAAAATCTGAACCAGATCCTCTTCTCAGACTGGAGGGGGAACATGGGGGATGAGAAACAAAACAACCTAGATATGGAATATTGGCTAGAATATTTTTCATTTGCACATAGACTTGAACTTCCTGTACTGAGGGGCAAAGTCTTCTGCAGAAGGCCCTTCCTTGCTGCATTTATGACCCAAGAGGAAGCAAGAAAATGCAGAAATAATTCTGTTCTATTGAGATCCTGAAGGTAGTTTTCCAAAGAGACAGTTTGAAGAAGTAACTTTTGAGTCACTGGACATATGTTTAGGCTGAATCCAAATACTGAAAGCAAACACCAAATCTTCCTTTCTGGTATCAGCAAATGGTACCAAGCCCTGGAAGAGCTTTACACACCCTGCTTTTAATCAAATACAGGATGCCTGAAGGCAGAATTTGCCCTGCAGTGTCTGGTTGAGAGATTGATATTAGCAGATTGCTTTGGGTAAGAGAACCAGAGATTTTAGAGCAAGGAAATGCAACTAAAGGGGGTCTGTGAGGACCTTGGGAAGAGCTGTGCTCTGCAGCACATGAAATGTATCACAACCCAGCCCTATCAGGAGGCTGCAACATCTCCTGAGAGTGATTTATTGCAAAGCATCACTTAAATACAGATGCTTACAGACTGTAGATATCTAAAGAGTGGGCATCTCCAGACAATTGCAAAAGAATTATTTTAATGGCTTAAGTAGAATGTGGATCTTTCAGTTGAGATGGATGAATTTCTCACCAATTTCTCTTCAAGTGAGAGAGAAAAGTAAAAGATGTGGGCTCCAATGTAATAGGGTCCATCCCAGCTGCCTGATTTCAACTTGGTGGTGAGAAAAACCAGCCCATAATTAGGGCACCACTCATTTCTTGTCTCTTGCTTCATCCCCTTGTTTCTGGTCCCTTGGAAAGGGAATTTCATTCACATAGAAAACACCTATGGTAGCCCCTCAGTCTGCAAAGGTGAGACTTGCATTTCTGAAAGGCTTTTTTTGCCAGTACTTGCCCAGTTCCATGCCCAGAGACCTGAATTTCTGTTTGCACAACCATAGAGACTGCTGCAAAACCCTGTATTTTAGTGAGAACATGCAGCCTACCAAGTACACAGGTGCCTGTAAAAGGTGGAGATTTCATTCAGGAAGGAGATGATGCTGCATTTGGCCTAATCTATGGAAGTGTAGCTCTCCTGAGTCTCAGGTGAAAGTGTAAAGTTTCCCTGTCTATAAAGCTTTGTCCTCCTGCTCAGTTTGCCTTAGGCTCAGCCATCCTTGCACCTTCAGAAAAATACTCAAAATACATTTCCTTGCTTCTTTTTCCAGGGCCTGGGTGGCATGATCTCTTAATGCATCTGCCTGTTTATGTTAGCAAAATGGAAAGCAGCTTTGTTTATGGAAAAGATCTATTTTTGTTTTACTTTTTTCTCTCAACTAAACTGACTTTTATCCAGGATCGTGTTTTGCTTTGGGAAAAGAAATGTGCTGCAATTCTTAGCCCTAGCTTAAAAGTCAGGTCAAGAGGAAAGGGGGAAATCCTGATCATATTATTTAATTTTGTAGGATTATCCTGCAGCCTGGAAATCTAAAAAAACGGAAGAGTTAATATCCCCTCTTCCCTGCAACTTCTTGCTCTGTGTCCTTGTGCAATGACATCTGCTATTCTCCCACATATATTTACACAAACCAGATCAGAAACAATATCAGTATTTCCATCTTCTAGGCAGGGGGACAGTGTGTGGCATCCAGGGGAGAAGGCAATTTCAGAAACCATCATGCTCCCCCAAGGATAAATCCTGTCATTGTGTGTCTTTCAAGTTCCTCAGACTTTGATCTTGCAAGAGATCGAACAGGATCAGGTCATGGATGGAAGATTTTGAATGCAGACCCAGACAGGGCATCATAACGTGGAGATGATGTGCTGAGGTGTGGAGCACAGAGTGCAGCCTTTTCCCTCTGCAGCCATCATGGAAAATCCGAGAAACAAATCCATGTGTGCAAACTGCCAAAACATTAGGGGTTCTGCTCCTGGTTTGGGAGGAGGTCTGCCCAGTCCTCACCATGACACACTGCTGGGCAGGTTTTGCCAAAAGCTGACACTGAAAGCTTGGTTCTGGTTCTAGCTGTGCTGATGACTCACAAGATGGATTTTGTCAATTCTCCTCATCCTCCTCAAAGAGATGGAGATCACACCTGCCTGCTTTGGAGAACTGTTCTGCCCTCTTTGCGTGTGTGGTATGGAATTAGGGGTTGTATGAAATATGGCCATCACTTTATGACATTTTAAATGGTGAATTCATGGTGAAACCCATCTGTAAACATATAATATGTCCTTAAAGATCTGTGACATAGGGAATAATTATCCCAATTTCAGCTATGAAGGTGTGTTATGGAAAACAGTGGCAGCACTGTCTACTATGAAGGTTGTCTGACTTTTCCCAATGACATGTGTGTGATTTTCTATGATGTACATAAACATATCTGCATTAAAATCACTGTGTTGATGCAATGCAGGGTGCTTGAAAATTATGGACATTACAGATTTTAGGTAGGTCATGCAACTTCAGTTCAACCCCCCCAGTGCGTATGGCTCCATGACACAATCATTTAGCATATAACCACACACAGATTTCATTCCACATTTTCCCTGCTTCCATTTTCAGAACCTTGTGCAAATCACAGCACTGGTTGCACCCTTCAGACTAATATCCATGGGAATCTTTAAATACAAGCTGTTAAAGTGACCTAAATGTAAGAGTTTGCTCCTACTACCCAGTAATAACACGATAGGATAGCCAGGGTAGGCACTATCAAAAAGGATAATGAACAATGATAATAACCCTTAATAAGTCATAAGAAATAATAAAGTAGGTAATGAGGTGCCAGTTTTCACAGTTAGCTGTGAAATGTTTCTCATGTTGACTTGAGAAAAGCCATATAAGGGGATGAAAATGGCCATTTCTCTTGATTTACTCTCACTTCCAACATTTCTTCCTAGCATCAAATTTGTGAACTGGAACAACGTAGCTTAACCATGTTCTGATACATGTTCTGTGCAGAGAAATCCTTTGAAAAATGCAGAATCGATTGAAGAACAAGGAACAATAAGATATCAGCTAGTTTCTGGCTGATTTCCCATCTGACACTGTAAAAGCATCCAGGACTATTTGTTTGATTTGAAATAGAATAGTGAGCCATGGAACCATTCTGGAACCCCTCCTAGCACATATGCACATACACAGACCCCAGCAACTCGCTCCCTACCCACAGCCATCTGTCATGTGTGCCAACTGGAGCAAACCACTCCTATTACTCAACAAGGAGCTCATTATAGCTTCCTCTTCATCCAGGGGATTTTGGAAAAGATCACACTCAGGGCCAATATGCAGCAGGGAAGGAAGGCATTCAGGGCTGGGGTGCAGTCTCTTCCATTGCTTCCTGACACATCAAAGTGCAGGCATTTCAGTGACAACCATTATTATTGTCACACAGGAGAACATCCCTTCTTCCTGGAACCCTGTTATGACTGGTAGGCAATCCAGGCTGACCTGCTCTGGACTGCTACAAGGGTTTATTTCATTTTCCTTATCTGTAAATGTGTTTCAAATCATTCATTTAATTTAAATTTTTCCCAGTTTCCCATGGCCACAAGGGAAGTACTCACTGGAGCAGGTTTTCAAGAGATACCACAGCTCAAACTTCATTCCCTGTGATTTCACTTGTGGTCAGTCTGTATTTGTTATTTCAATGCCATTTCCTACCCTTGAAACTCCATCAACTCTTTGGGACAGAGATGATTTTATTACATTGAATTATTCAGTGTCCAGCACAGCAAGGACCTGATCACAAATATTGCAGTATATTAAACAAGAAATGGCAAAGCTAGAGAGGAAAACTCTGGCACAAAACCAAATCCTTTTTCTCAATGTCTACCTGAAGCAGATGCTGGTGGTACATGTAACATTTGGGGCTTTGCTGATTTACACCCTTGTAAAAATCAGTATTCAAAGCTCCTTTTCATGTGCAGCTTCCATCTAAGTAAAGGAGATACTGCATATCAAAGGCAGCTGCACCAGCCACTTTAGATTTATTAGTAAATCCATTGAAAAAACATTTCCAATGAAATAAATCTCAGCCTGCTGACTTCCTCCTATTCTTTACTTATCCTCTTATTGATTTTTGTCTCAGAGATTTAAACCTCTCAATTTGTTTTATGAGACACTTGTCGAACAGATGACAAGAAAAAAGACAGTGCTGGATATTTTCTTTAGCAGTTTTAAGTAGAAATAAAGAGCATTTCTTTGAAATTAGTCTTGCTCCTGTGACACAGTAGGAAGAAAATATCTGACAAGCCCTTTAGAAGGCATTATCTCCGTGCATAG